>NC_032021.1:11318438-11366873 GCF_001865875.1 Lupinus angustifolius
GTGTCGCGGTTCTCAAAGCCCTATTCTAGAAAATCACCCAGTTAATTGATTAAAGGACTGCCTTAATCGATTAAATCGCACTTAACAAACAATTGCTGTATAGCTCGATTGCACAACCACTCACATATTATACAGAAATGATATAGAAGATATATTTCAACAGAAACGATCTTTATATGGCAGAGTTACTATATTCAAATTATTATCTAAAATAGGCAATTAAAAACAACTTCAAACAGTAAAGAGATAAGGGTAAGAAACAACCTGCAACAAGGTTTTTATACTGGTTCGTTTTGCGGTCCACTGCAAAACTACATCCAGTCCTCCCCTTCCGATATTGGGAGATTTTATTCACTAAAAGTATCTTACATACACACTTCCAATTACAAGACCTTGAACGCTACCTTCTTGAATTCCCAGAACCCCTACCTTGGTTTGACCATACATATCGCCTAGGAAAACCTTTCCTACGATCCAGCCCCAACCAATAGTACGTTCTAAACTCAAGACCTCCAAGTCTTGGTGAAAACTCTCTGTATCTCGTTCGTGGTATGACACCAAGAGACGACTTTCCTTGTTACAAAAATACAACAAAAATAGAGTAATGTGAAACACAAAATAACTCAAATATTAAAATTAAGAATAGGCTATAAACCCTATACAAATCTCACAAATTATTATGAATATGTATAAGATCAGAATCATGAAGAACATGTAATTTCTACCCTAACAGATCTCTAAAAGAAATGAAAAATCGTGCAAGACAAGATAAAATGATGAACACATTTAATCACATGCAATGGATGACATTTTAATCCCTAAGCATGATACTATCTCTCACTATTCTCACATGCAATTCTCTTTGCCTATATGACATACAATGAACACGAAAATATGCAACTTATCAATTCTAAAAATGAATGAATGAATGTATGAAGCATGGTGTAAAAGGAATGACATTTTATGCCCAGTTAATCGATTAAGTGCCCTTTTAATCGATTAACGGGCTGTTTAGAATAACTGAATTCTATTTTTCAGTTATCTTTTGAAACTGATTAAAACTGTTTTCACGTTAATCGATTAAGTGACATATTTTCAGTTAAGATATTAAATGGTAAACTACCTATATGTTATGCTTATAAACTATACATGTTTTACCATTATGTGATGCCTAAAATGCACAAATAACATGTATGATTAATGTATGGACATATAATAAACTAGATGACATATGTCACATAAATGATATGATAGTTTTTAGAACTTGTGAGATTTGCATCTAGGTTTACCTAACCTAGACTCAATAACTAAGACACACATCTAAGTCTCTAGTTTAGACATGAAGCTCTTGAATCTTTGGCATGTTGATTTGTTGAGTTATCTTTAAGCTTTCATCAATTCCTTTGTCTTCATCAAAACATAGGCAAGCTAAGTGCTATCTTGACACTTTGCACTTTCAAATTTGGAGAGTATGTCTGCCCGAATGTCCTATTCACTTGGGACATGCTAGATGGAGGCTTCATCAAACTTAGCCATTAGCTCATTTACCTTTGCCAAGTACTTACGCAACAGTGTGACCAATAAATTATTCGTCCAACCAATTCCGATTTATTTAGGATATGCCGTATAGGTTGATTTGTTCTTACCACCACCGGGTGAGATTGAAAGTATTGTTGTAACCGTCTTGCTACCACCAAGAGGGCATAGGCCACCTTCTCCAATTTTTATGATATATGAGCTCAAGGCCTTGCAATGCTTTGCTTGTGAAATAGACCAGGTTCTGATCCTCTTCATTTTCTCAGAATAGTGTGACAGCCACAACTTCATCGGTTACGGCTAGGTAGACATATAGTGTCTCACCCAGCCCCGGTTTTGTGAGTACCAGGGGGGTTGCTAGGTATTGTTTGAAGATTTGGAAGGCCTTCTCACAATCATTTGACCATTCAAACTTTTGACTTTTCTTGAGCAGTTGAAAAAGTGGAAGAGAATGCTTGGCGGCTATGGGAAGAAATATAGACAAGGCTGCCAACCGACCATTCAAATGTTGGACCTCCTTTATTGATCGAGGGCCTCATATATCTATGACAGCCTGACATTTTGTAGGATTTTCTTCTATAGCCCGACTGGTTAATAGGAAACCAATTTTCCCGGTTTCCACCCCAAAGGTGTGTTTTTTGGGTTGACCGACATGTTGTACTTGAGTAGTCGGCCAAATATGGTTTCACGAAAAGAGACATGATCCTCCACAGGAAGGCTTTTGGCGATCATGTCATCTATGTATACCTCCATATACTGCCCGATCTGGTGTTTGAATACCTTATTCATCATTCTTTGATAGGTGACCCCAATATTCTTCAGCCCAAACGACATGATAGTGTAGCAGTAAGTTGCCTTAGTTGTGATGAAGGCAGTTTTATATTGATCTAGTGGGTACATGGGGATTTGGTTGTCACCTGAGTAGGCGTCCATAAACGATAAATACTAATAACTGGAGGAGTTGTATACCAGGTGATCAATGTTTAGAAGGGGATACAGATCCTTATGACATACCTTGTTCAAGTCTGTGTATTCTACAAACATCCGCCCCTTCCCGGATGGTTTCTTGACCATCACCACATTTTCCAACCAAGTGGTTTAAGTAATTTCTCGAATGAAACCAACTTCAAGATGTGTAGAGATCTTCGAGGTAACCTCTACTATTCTTTTAGTGCCCATTTTTCTTCCCTATTATGCGAATGGTTTTGCTCAAGGGTGAATGGTTAATCAGTGACAAATGACTCAAGGGTTAATCCCTAGCATATAGGTAGCGGACCAAGCAAATAAGGCTTTGTTGGCGTTCAAACATTCAACCAACCTCGACCTTTGAGTTTTTGTGAGGGTGTTGCCGATGTATACCAAATTTATCCTTCTTTGGTCCGAGTTGTAGAAAAGTTTTTTCTTCCTCTAGTTGTGGTCAGAATCCCCTTTCATCGTCTCTAGCGTCTAATTCAACCAAATGGACGCCCCTTTACCTTTTCACTAGGGTTGGCCCCCTCCTTGCTGTTTGACTTGGCCAAAGACTCGTCTAGTAACAACTCCTAGCGCTATGCTGATCCCCTTTATGGTGTATACCCGAAGATCAGTTGAGGAAGTTTCATGCATAAGTGTATTGTAGAGACCACTACTTCAATACGATTTAATGTTGGCCGAATCAGAATGGTATTTTAGGCAGATTTGCAATCAATGACAAAAACTTTGGCTTGATTTGTCCGGGTCAAAGCCTTTTCACCAATCGTCATTCATATGTCTACATATCTGTCTAGGGTAATTCCTTAAATATTGAAGCCCACCAATTGGCCATCATATGACAATAGATCTTTGTCCTTTAGTTCCATTTTTACAAACAGATCTTGGAATATAATATCTGTCGAACTACCCTGGTTGTCAAAAAGTCTTCCGACTTTCTTATTGTTCATTTTGCTGGTGATGACTAGGGCATCATCATGAGCACAAACGATACTCCTATAGTCACGATCGTCGAATGAGATTGGAGGTGCAACCCTGCTTTCATACTGGTGGCGAATGCTTCTAATGGTTGCCTGATTACTTCTTGGAAAGACCTTTTTTGAACTGGTCTAGAAGTACCCCCTTTGGTAAATCCTCTGGTGTTTACAACAACCAGACTCCTCTATTGCCGGTTGTTGGAACCGTACCTGTCTATCCGGTCCCCGTTTGGAGGATGTTCCCATTGAGTTCTTGTAGGGGAGCGTCTCCTAGAGGGGTTGGGTTGACATGATGGTGGTGACCATCCTTGCTGGGTTACCATGACGATGAAATGCTGCAAGTGGTCGACTTATATCAAGTATTCTATTGTGTCACGCAGTTGGGTGCATTCCTCTTTTATATGCCCAAATATACTATGAAAGTCGAAGTACTTAGATGGATCTTGGATCCCCAACTTCTTTCCCGAGTTGGGTTTGGGGAGTTCGACAAGATGAATGGCCATGACCTCTTGTAAAATTCTAGAGCGACTGGCGTTAAGGGGAGTGTAGGTACTGTATTTGGATATTTTAGGTGGTCATGTTGGATCATCTCCAGGATGGTCATGGAACTTTCGCCTTTTGGTTTCCTGTGAAGGGTGGTGATATGCTATGTGGTTGGAGGATAGTCGGGTAGGCTGGGTTTCTTGTAGGTTGATGAACTATTGAGCTTTTGATCATAGGTCTACCATTGTATGGTTAAAGTATTTAGTCAACTCTTGTATGGAAAAAGGCTATCTTGCAAGCCAATGTCTAGTATATGCACCACCATATTGGCCTCTGTATTGAACCTATCACGAATTGGTTCATGTTGTCCTTGCCGAATATCGGACAAGGTGTATCAAGACCTCGATTGTTCCTTGCACACCGTAAACCAGATGTTGAATCTGTCAGCTAAAGTTGTCCATTGATCAATGTTATTTGGTGGCTATTGAGTAAACCACTATAAGGCAATGCGTTTTAGGGTTAGGGAGAAAGATCGACACATGATAGGATCGATCGCCGATGAAAAAGCATAGTCGCCTTGAAGGCGTCCAGATGGTCTTCCAGGTCGGATGTTCCATCATACTGATCAATGTTGCTTGGGTGGGTCAAGTGTTTAGGTAAGGGTGAGGACATAATTGACGCAGTGAAGGGATGCTTTGCTCTTGAGGGATTATAGTCGGATGGGTGGTTTGTGTGTGTAGTTTTTGTGTTTAGGGGGCTGTGACTATAGGTTGGGATTCTTCGGTGGATTCGGCGCAATGCTCATTGTCAACTGGTCGTGAGGGTCTGTTGCTTGATTCAATTTATGCTGACGTTGCTCGACTATTAGTTGAGCTTGTTGTTGAATGATTTGTCCTTGAGTTTGGATCATTTGGAGGATTTGTTGAGTGGTGGGTGGTTATGGGATAGGGTTTGGAGGGTGACTTTGGTTGGCTTGTTAGGATGGTTGTACTTGTGCTGGAGGATCGATGGATGGAGTGTGATGGTTGAGAGGTGTTGAGTATTTTTGTACAACAAGTGAACCGTATCGTTCAAGTAATAATCGATAAATATTGGGATATCGTCCTCAGAGAGCAGAGTAGATTTGTATTAATTCCTAAGAAAGTAGATTGAGTATGTATTTACAAGATTTGATGTGTATGATCATTTGGGTTTTGAAAATAGTTGTTAAATTGTAAAAATTAAAGTATGAAATTAAATGCATTGGGATTGAAGTTCATTTTTCTTTCCCTTTGCATTCCTTAGATTCAATTCCGTACAACTTGTAAAGTTACAGATTTTGATGCACATTTCCTTCGAATCATTTGTATCAATTCCTTGAGTACAAAATCCTTAAATACTTACTTAAATACCAATTCCTTAGATATTTAAACAATTATCTAGCCTTAAGTTCAATGTATAAGCAATTCCTACATCACTATCCATTTCTAGAGTAGTGATGTAACAAAGAAGATAATCCAGATTCGATACCCAAATCAACTTTCCAGTTAAACTTAGATCCAAGATCATGAATTCAGTAGCAAAGTAATTTCATACATTAAACACTGGATAAACTTCCCAAAATCAAATAACTAAAATACATTAAAGAATTGAATCCAGGGGTACAAAGTTAGAAGATTACATCTTAATCCCACCACTGAAGATTTAGCTAAACATCCTTCCCATTACAACACTCATCTAAAGTCGTTCCCACGACTTCTCTCTTACTTCTTAGTGTGTCTCTCTGTAATTTTTGTGAAAAACTTGGTAGAATGATGGTTCAACCCCACTTTTCAGTCTGTAACCGCCTATATCTATTCCAACTTTTGGTTTCTCACTCAAGCTAGAGATTCTCACTTGAGCGAGAGAGATAACCATTTTGAATCATGAACAGCTCGCTTGGGCGAGGGTCAGGTAGAGAATGAGCCCTTTTCCATCTTCATATGTCGCTTGAGTGACAGTCCCTCGCTTGGGCAAGAGACTTCCTTTTTGCTTGGTTGAGGCTCCCTTGCTTGGGCAAGGGCTAGGTAGAGAGTCACCCTTTTTTCACTCTTAATTTGTCGCTTGAGCGACAATCCCTCGCCCAAGCGAGGGACTTTCTTCTTACTTGGGCGAAATTGTGGCTCAAGCGAGGGGTATAGTATTCAGAATCTCCAAACTTCTCATTTTTCTCCTTTTTTTCATACTTTTTATTCTGCAATTGACATAAACATATATAAATTCCTAAACAAGATAAAATTAGACTAAGTTGTTAGGAGTTGTACACAATTTGTATCCTTACTACATACTAAGTGCCCCAAATTCATATACATTTCACTCACAAATTGGCACTTAACAAATTCCCCCCAACCTAGAATCTTGCTTTTCCTCAAGAAAAGTAACCAAGTTCAATTCAATTCATAGGATCTGGTGATTTTTCAAAAAGTTTTCATCCAATCATGGCAACATGCAAATTCATTCACTTACTTTTTCACAGAAACCGATTTCATGATCAGTCATGGTGATCTAAGTTCCAACTGATACAGAATATACATGTAGTTCAATTTCAAACAGAATAGCAAGAATATCTACTCAATTCAATCAAAGGAACTCTCTCATGCTCACAGGTTAAGTGTTTCACTCACTTTTTTGCTGGATTCAAACAAGTTGACTTTACCCTTTATTTCAGTCGAGTCATATACACAAGTTCAACAATGGATCTTAAGGACTTAACATAGGGTTTTAATGAGACCTGGCTACAAAGAAAGTTGGTTTTTCTGGGATACAAAGGAAGAGATTAACCATTAGTGCATATCCATGTTTCCCTCACTTATTCACTTTGACTTACACTCCCAAATTTCTTATACCACATCCTCATTTATACTACTAACCATTTTGATTCTCCTTCCTCAATTGGCTCTTTCTTTTGAGTCTTCACTTTATTTTTTGCATGATTTATTTTTTCTTTGATTTTCTTTCATTTCCTCATGCTTATCAATCATACATAAGTGAGGAATGAGAATTTTATTCTTCGGTTTTGTTTTCCAACTCAGATACATCATTCGCAATTTCATTGCCAAATATAACAAAAAACATATGCACTGATGATCATTCTCCATAGGTATGGGGATTGATGTATTTCAATTTGGCTTGGGTGAATGATTTTCGAACAAAAAATTACAAGTCAAAGGACTACAAAAAAATAGGATTCATAATTCAAACGGGTTGGCTTTCTAGTTGTAGTTTATCTATCCTAGACTAGGCCTTAGTCATATCCATGTTATTCCATGCTTAATGGCAACAAAAAATTAGGCAAAGCTAGCTAATGAAATCCGGCAAAGACACTCATCTGTGTTTGGGTGCACTCTTTCTCACCATGTTTTAGGCCCCATTCCTTTGATAGAATTCTTCATTATTCAACCTATTCAGTATATGTCTGAATCAATATTCACATCCTGAAAGCAGTTGAACTCAGAACCCTAATTAATTTAAATCACAGGTTTTTCTTTTCATTTTGTTTTTAACATGATGACACAATTGGATTAAACAAAGAGATTTTCGTTTTACCATATACAACTTCTTTGAATTTAAACATGGTTTCTGAACTTGCTACAAACAAGACTAACACACATTACATCTAACCTACAACCTAAACATGCAACTACTACTTGGAATTAAAATACATAAATCAAACAGAAAAACAAATACAGAAATTAAACATAGAAACCCGACGCTTCAGTTATAGCATCTCTTCCTCTTCCTCTTCAGCATTATCTTCATCTTCAACAGCACCAGGACTAGATGATCCTTCAGAGCTAGATGTGCCTACCTCCATTGGGAATGTAGGCCTGTCCCCAAGCCATGAGAAACTGTTGGTAAATTCTTTAGTGCTCATCCATAATTGGTTGCCTGTACAGTAAAACTGGTTGGCTGCATATAAACCCTATTGTTGGTGCATCTGCCTTTGCATCAGCATATCATTCTGGAGCTCTACATGCTCCATGTGAAGGATAAGCCGATCAAGTTTTTGATCCAATGTGAAGATCTGATGCTGATGTTGGAGTGGCTGTTGGTGTGGGGAGGAATGTGTCTGACCCTGATTATGCCTCGCAGTTGCTTCCTCTTTGCAGTTTTTCTTGATGTATTGTTTAGAATTGGCAGCTTAATCTTCTCATATAGGTTGACCTTGAATCCCTGTCGAGCACACAATGTACTGATCAATGAAGAGAACCCCATGGTATCCTTCTTGCCCCTCTTTGCAGCATTTTTGTAGATCTCAGTGGCAATGATTTCAACAACATCAATCTTCTTGCCCTTCAGAATATTGAAAATGAGGTGACAGTCACTTAGGGGCAAGGAAGACACATGACTGTTTGGAATGACATTGTGTAGTAGAAAGATCATCAAGATCTGTGCCAGAGTAGTCATGTGCTTCCGATATATTCCCAGTGATAGCCCATCATTGTTGGTGCTGTATGACCTCCCCGAGATGCATAGAAGTGCAGTCATGGTGTCATTGTAAAACCCATCGTCGTAGTCCAAGAGTGTGTCATGATAGTCATTCGCCTCAGTTCGGCTATCATGGGGGCTGTTTAATAGGACATCGATAGAATCCCTTTCATACTTGATTGTTGTGCCTCGAACCCAGAATTTATGTGCAAGTTCTTCTCCACCCTCCTCCAACGGTAGGCGTTAGCCTAAAATTCTCTTACCACCTCAGGGTCAAATTTGTCATGAGGAGATGCTAATATCCACCACCCTAGCTCATCCAGCGGGCCAGTAAACTTCAGATACTCATTTGGTTGCAGCTGGACCCGCCACTCTGCTACAAACATCCAATGGAGGAGGATCAGAAACCCTCCTCCCTTTCCTTGGAGGTGAACTTCAGTCGATCAAATGATAAGGCTGAAGTGGACCTGCCCTTTGATTTCTTGTGAGGAGGGGGATTTTCTGTTCCACTGTCTTCCATCTCATGATGAATGATGAAGCTTGAGTGAGTGTATGGAAGATAAAGTTGGTTTGGAGCTCTTGGGGGAGATTTCCATCTCCTTCTCTTTTGAATTTGAAAAGGGGAAATAAAGGGTTTGAACTCTAATCCCTCCTTTTAAAAACTGAACTCGTGCCCTCTCTCGAGCGAGAGAATCACAATTTTCGTGCCCTCTCTCTTGAAAGGGGGTCTCGCTTGGGCGAGACAAGGCCAATGAGTTAAGGTCTTCATCTTGATATCCTCGTTTGCACGAGGATTCCTCGCTTGAGCGAGGATCACACAGAGAGTGACCCTATAATTGTCGCTCAAGCGAGGGTTTCTCGCTTGGACGAGAGCCTCGTGATCAATTGTTTTTTACAGTACAGAAATTACAACTCAAATGTAGTAAAACTGGATTGCCTTCTAGGTAGCGCTTGTTTAACGTCATTAGCCTCAACGCTTATTCTTTTAAACACTTGACAAGTTGATGATTATGGTGAGCATCTCAATGACACCACCCAAGTAAGGTTTTAATCTTTGGCTATTGACTGTCCAGCTTCTCTGAGATGCTGATTCTTTTAGCTCGATCACCCCATGCGATTTGACTTCCTTAACTAGGAAGGGTCCTGACCATTTTGACTTGAGTTTCCAGGAAGTAGTTTCATCTGGGAGTTAAACAACAACACACCTTGACCTGGCCAAAAATCGTTTTTACAGATCTTCCAGCCATGGTACATTTTCACTTTTTCCCCGTACAACTTGGAGGACTCATATGCAGCGAGTCTCATCTCCTCCAATTGTTGCAACTGTAGCTTTCTTTTCTCAACAGCTGCCTTCTGATCCATATTGAAGAATTTCAACGCCCAATATGCTTTATGTTCAAGCTCCACCGAGAGATGACATGCCTTTCCATAAGCCAACAGATAAGGAGATAGACCAGTAGCTGCCTTGAATGTTGTTCTATAAGACTATAGTGCATCATCTAGTCGGAGACCAATCATTTTTTGAGGTTGAGACAATCTTCTCAAGGATTCTTTTGATCTCTCAGTTGGATAGCTCCGCTTGTCCATTTTTCTACGGATGGTAAAGAGATGCCACCTCGTGTTGGACTCCATAATGTTGAATGACCTTCTCAAGTTGTGAATTGTAGAAGTGTGATCCTCCATCACTAATAAGAACCTGAGGCGTGCCAAACCGACTGAATATCTTTATCGTCAAGAATTTCACTATGGTTTTGGCATCATCCCTTGGTGCAGCTAAAGCTTCAACCCACGTGGACACATAATCCACTGCCACAAGTATGTATAAATGTGAGTGTGATGGTGGAAATGGTCCCATAAAGTCTATTCCCCAACAATCAAAAACCTCAATCTCCTGAATATTGGACAACGACATTTCATTTCTCTTAGTGCTCCCACCTAATCTCTGACAATTATCACATTGTTGAGAAAAGTGGTGTGCATCCTTGAACACTACAGGCCAATAGAAACCAGATTGGAGGACTTTGGCAACTATCCTCACTTCATTGAAATGCTCCCCATATGGCGAACTGTGATAATGTCATAGGATACTTTTGGTTTCTACTAATGAAACACGTCACATCAATAATCCATCAGACCTAATCTTGAAAAGATGAGGGTCATCCCAAACATACTGACGGGAGTCCCTTAATAATTTCTTCTTTTGACGCTAGCTGAAATCATCAGGGATCACCCCTACAACTTTGAAATTGGCCATATCAGCACACCATGGTCTTTCTTGAATCATGAGAAATTTCTCATCTGGAAACTCCTCCACACTTCAGCTTCTCTTACTGTCACCTCTTGATTGACCAACCTTGATAGATGATCTACCACACAATTCTCACCCCATTTCTTGTCTTTGATCACAAAATAAAATTCCTGCAATAATAACACCCATCACAACAATCTCGGTTTTGAATCCGATTTGGTTAGCAAATATTTAATAGCAACATGATCAGTAAAAATAATGACCTTGGATCCAATCAAGTAAGATCTGAACTTTTCTAAAGCATACACATTTGCTAGCAATTCTTTCTCTGTTGTGGCATAGTTGATT
Source organism: Lupinus angustifolius (assembly GCF_001865875.1). Lineage (NCBI taxonomy): Eukaryota > Viridiplantae > Streptophyta > Magnoliopsida > Fabales > Fabaceae > Lupinus > Lupinus angustifolius. The sequence goes on from NC_032021.1 coordinate 11,329,446, forward strand.
TGTGCCCCATTTAGTATGTTGCTAGCATAATGTATGGTATGAAAAACCTTTGATTTTATTTGTCCGAGTACCGCCCGGGCGGCATAATCACTGGCATCACACATTAGTGCAATGTCTAAGTGCCAGTCAGGAGTAAAAATGAGTTTTTGTTTTAGAGTATCAAAAGTTTTTACACACTCATCATCAAATTGAAAAACAATATCTTTGTTAAGTAGATTAATGAGTGGTTTTACAATTTTAGAAAAGTCCTTTATAAAACGTCTATAAAAACCTGCATGGCCAAGGAAACTTCTAATTTCCTTGACATTGAGTGGTGGTGGAAGCTCCTTGATAACCTTAATTTTTGCTTTGTTAACTTCAATACCTCAAGAAGATATCTTGTGTCCCAGGACCACTCCCTTAGTCACCATGAAGTGACACTTCTCCTAATTCAAAACCAAATTGGTTTCAACATATCGCTTCAGTTTGATGTCCAGATTTGCCAAGCAACAGTCAAATGATGACCCAAAAAATGAGAAGTCTTCCATAAATACTTCAATATAGTGCTCTACCAGATTAGAAAAGATAGCTAACATGCACCTTTGAAATGTGGCTGGTGCATTGCACAATCCGAGTGGCATCGTCTAGGTCCATAGTGATCTGATTATATCCTGAGTACTCATCCAAAAAACAATAGAATGCTTACCCGACCAGCCTCTCAATCATCTGATCCATAAATGGTAGAGGGGAATGATCCTTCCGGGTAGCCTGATTCAACTTCTTGTAATCAATATACATCCTCCAGTCGATGACTGTTCTGGTAGGTATCAATTCAATTTTTTTATTCCTTACCATAGTCATTCCTCCCTTCTTCGGAACCACTTGAACCAGACTCACCCATGTACTATCAGATATGGGTTAAATAATTCTTGCATCCAGAAGTTTCATCACCTCCTTTTTCACCACATCTTTCATTGTAGGATTGAGACGCCTTTGAGGTTGAGCAACTGGTTTGTAATCCTACTCCATGTGAATTTTGTGCATGCAGTATGAAGGACTAATTCTTTTCATATATGACAAAGTCCAACCAATAGCCCGTTTATTTGCCTTCATCAAAATGAGCAAATTTTCTTCTTCCTCAATTGACAAAGTGCTACTGATTACAACTGGCTTACTACCTCCATCTGCCAAAAATGCATATTTCAAGTGTGAGGGTAACATTTTTAGTTCCAACTTGGGAGTTTCAAATTTTTTAGTGTTTGAAAGCTCCTCAGTTTGGGCCTGCTAAGATGAAACCTCTCGAAATGCATCTAACTCCGCCACACACTTCTCAATAAACTTTTCTTCTTCTACATCTCTACCCTCAGACTCACCAATCAAAGATTTCTCCAAATGACTGTTGTTGTGTAACTGTACATCAATCATGTATAGTTCATCAATAACATCTACTCTGAAGCAATGTTGCTTATCCTTCAGATGATTCATGGCTTCAAAGACATTGAAGTTCACCTCTTCATCTTGTACTCTGACCTTCAGCTTGCCATCATCAACATCATTAATCACCCTCGCCGTCTTCATGAAAGGTCTGCCCTGAATAAGAGGAACCTACGCGTCCTCTTCTATATCCATAATAACAAAATTCACTGGAAACACCAACTGATCTACCTTAACCAAGACATCTTTTTCAAATCCATAAGGAAACTTCATTGATTTGTCTGCAAGTTGTGAAGTCATCCTGATAGGTTTAATTTCCAAATCTCCAATGCACTTCAACATGGATAATGGCTTTAAATTGATGTTGGCACCCAAATCGAGTAGTGCCTTCCCCACTGACAATTCCCGATAGTCACTGGTATTGTAAAGCGTCCTAGATCCTTAGTCTTTTCATATAAGGATTTCTGAATGACTGCACTACACCCAACTTCCAATGTCACTGTCTCTTCAGTAAATTTCCTCTTTCTTGTCAACAAATCCTTCATGAATTTAGCATAAGTAGGTATTTGTTCCATAGCCTCCATGAAAGAAATGTTGATATGAATGTTCTTGAATATATCCATGCAACTTATATATTGTCTCTCCTTACTATTTTTGGAAGGATTTTTGGGATAAGGGATGTTCTTCAATTATGGAAGCTCACCTTTCTTCTTCTCGCTCTGCTCACTTTTTTCTCCCTTTTTTGTGTTTTCACTTCCTCACTAGTTAAATATTCTTCCACTGGATTCTCTCTGAACTCTCTCTCTTTCAGCACCTCATCCTTTACTACCTCTTTCTCACAAACATCCATACCAATCACCTTTCCACTCCTGGTAGTAATAGCTTTACAATGTTCCTTGGGATTAGTTTGGGTGTTGGCTGAGAACTGTTGACGATCTGAATGTTACTCTGCCATTTGTTTTGCCAATTGCCCCACCTAAGTTTCCAAATTCATGATAGAAGCATCAATATTTTTCTAGTTTGTGATTGAAACTTGCATGAATTTCTCCAAAGTATCCTCCAGTTTGGTTTGTCTTTCATGCCATGGTGGGCATTGACCCTGTTGGAATGGTTGATGAAATGGTGGTTGTCTGCTTGATGGTCCTGCCTCTTGTCTCAAACCAAAATTATGGTTTTGATTCTAATTTCCCCTCCAACCCCGTGGAATTTATTATTGTATGCAGGGTTGTTGGAAAAATTTCCATGTCTAGGTTGATTGTTGACACACTGCAATTCTTCCTCCTGATTAACACTTGGCATTGTACAATGACCAGTTAAATGGTTACCTCCACAAAAATCACAACTCAGCACTGGTAGACTCGGAGTAGATTTCACAACATGGAGTTGTTGTTGCAACTTTGACATTTGCTTGGTAAGTGCTTCGATCTACTGAGTCAAAATTTTATTTTGTGCTAAAATAACATCATATGTATTCAGATCAAGCACCCCCCCCCCCCCCCACTTTTTGTATTGTCCTCCAATTGTGTTGTGCTTGCCTATCTATTGAAGATAAGACAGTTATGATTCTTGTAGCTTGTTCAACATCCACAACCATCATTGTTCCACGTGCTACTACATCTAGTATCATCTTGGTCTCAGACTTCAACCCATTGTAGAATATATTATGCTAATCCACATCCTCAAAACCATGATTGGGGCAATTTCTTAGTAGCATCTGAAAATGCTCCCAAGCTTCATAGAATGCTTCATCTACGCCTTGCCTGAAAGTGGATATTCAAATTTGGCATGCACATAACGAGCTGGTGAGAAAAACTGAGTCAAAAACTTTGACTCCAAATCACTCCAACTAGTCAAGCTCTAAGTTGGATGGGATTTTAACCACTCCCTAGCTTCACCCAACATAGAGAATGAGAACAACATCATGTATGCAGCTTTCCTTTCAATATCAGTATAACCCATTATTGCCACCAATTCATAGAAGTTGTCTAGATGTGCATAAGTATCTTCATAATCCTTCCCAGAGAATTGGTGTGCACTAACCAGATTTAGAAATGCTGGCTTAATTTCCATTGTTCTCTCTGTGTGTGGAATGACAATGCTTTAGTAGTGCCTCGGGCCTTGATACAATTCGTAATCACCCATCGTCCTCCGTGGAGGATTAGGCCGCTCAATATTCCCTATGGCAACATTTGCATTCTTCATTTTCTCTAACTGAGGCTCTGAATTTATTGACTGTTCAAAGCTACCATGTGCGTCCTGATTACCTTGTTTCCTCTTCTCGTTTACTTTCTTTCGATTTCCCTTGGCTGACTTCTCGATTTCTGGATTGTAATGTAGTTGTTCTTCGGTAGCCTTACCTTGCAAAAGCATAAATAAGCAGACTAAAACAAATGTTAGAACAAGGGTTAACTATACTACAAGAATGAAAAATAAATATTTATAATACTCAATAAACTTAATATAGAACTAATATAAATTGTTGGTTCGATCTCCGATAGTGGCACCAAAAACTTGTTGAATATTTTCGTATGGCAAGTGAACCGTATCGTTCAAGTAATAACCGGTAAATACTAGGATATCGTCCTCACAGAGCAAAGTGGATTTGTATTAATTCCTAAGAAAGTAGATTGAGTATGTATTTACAAGATTTGATGTGTATGATCATTTGGGTTTTGAAAATAGTTGTTAAATTGTAAAAATTAAACTATGAAATAAAATGCGTTAGGATTGAAGTTCATCTTTCTTTCCCTTTGCAATCCTTAGATTCAATTCCATATAACTTGTGAAGTTACAGATTTTGATGTACATTTTCTTCGAATTATTTTATCAATTCCTTGAGTACAAAATCCTTAGATAATTACTTAAATACCAATTCTTTGGATATTTAACCAATTATATAGCCTTAAGTTCAATGTAAGAGCAATTCCTACATCAGTGTCCATTCCTAGAGCAATGATCTAACAAGGAAGATAATCCAGATTCGATACCAAGTTCAACTTCCTAGTTAAACTTGGATCCAAGATCATGAATTCAGTAGCAAAGTAATGTCATGCATTAAACATAGGATAATATTCCCAAAATCAAATAACTAATATGCATTAAAGAATTGAATCCACGAGTACAAAAGTTAGAAGATTACATCTCAACTCCAACACTGAAGATTTAGCCAAACATCCTTCTCACTACAACACTCATCTCATGAGAATTACAAAAAAATATCGATCTAAAGTCGTTCCACGACTTCTCTCTTACTTCCTAGTGTTTCTCTCTCTAAATTTTGTGAAGAACTTGGTAGAATGATGGTTCCACCCAACTTTTCTCTCTATAAATGCCTATATATGTTCCAACTTATGGTCTCTCACTCAAGCTAGAGATTCTCGCTTAAGCGAGAGAGATAACCATTTTGAATCATGAACAACTCACTTGGGCGAGCCTCCCTCGCTTGGGCGAGAGCCAGGCAGAGAGTCACCCATTTTCCATCTTCATATGTCGCTTGATCGACAGTCCCTCGCTTGGGCGAGGGACTTCCTTTTTGCTTGGGTGAGGCTCCCTCGCTTGGGCGAGGGCCAGGCAGAGAGTCACCCCTTTTTCACTCTTCATTTTTCGCTTGAGCGACAGTCCCTCGCTTGGGCGAGGGACTTTCTTCTTGCTTGGGTGAGGCTGTGGCTCACGCGAGGGGTGCAACATTTAGAATCTCCAAACTTCTCTTTCTTATCCTCTTTTTCATACTTTTTATTCTGCAATTGACATAAACATATGTAAATTCCTAAACAAGATAAAATTAGACTAAGTTGTTAGGAGTTGTACACAATTTTTTTTGTTAAGCAAAATGTATTAAAATCAGCACAAGGGGTGCTAACCCAATACAAGGAAAAGATCAAAAGTTGATCTTTTTAGAAGAAAGCAAAATACAAGATTTTGGGTCATTACACCAATTAGCAAAAACTAATGATGTAGGAGCTACTTTTACCAAAAACCTGGTCCAAGATCTAGCTTGAATCAAATCCATAATATGAACATAGCTCACAAGCTTATCTAAAAAAATAAAATCATTTCGCATAATCCAAATAGACCAAACAACCGTAAACCAAATCATCCTCCAGAGATGTGATCCTTAGGTAGTAGACATAACAACATCATGCAAATTAAAGCAACCAATTAAAGATGTTGGAATTGAAGTTGACACTTGAAGCCAACAATAAACTCATTTCCAAATAGCAGAAGCAAATTCACAAGATAGAAAAAGATGCTCAGTAGATTCTTCGTTGTTCAAGCAAATGGCACACTTAGCTTCATCAACATGAAGAAGAACTTGTCTCTTGAAAAGTTCCAACTTAGTGGGAAGTCTAAGTCTAAGTAATTTCCACACAAAACAAGAGATTTTTGATGACACACAATCAATCCAACATTTATTTAAAATAGTACTAAAGGTGAATGACTTTGATCCCCTTGGATGAGATAAGCGAATTTGACAACATACTTCCCAGATGCATGTAGACTCCAATTCCAATTATCCTCGGTGTTCTTTTTACAGGCATGCGGTAAAATAAGGTCATACAAATTCTGGACCAAGGTTTCCTCTCTGTCAAACAAATCTCTGCGCCATTTGACCTCCCAAGACCACTTATCGTCAATCCAAATACCACAATCCCCCACGGTTGCCCTTCTATTCAAAGCTAATGCAAAAAGTCTTGGAAAGATCTCTTTAAAACTCTGGTTCCCCACCCAAATATCCATCCAAAAAAGAATTTGCGAACCATTCCCTAGAGTCCTCCAAACGTTCTCATCAAACCAACCTCTACCATTACGATGAATAGAACCTACTTTACATAAATCCTTCCACCACGTAGAAGCAGATCTATTAGCCGATAAAGCTAAATTAGTCCCATATTTCGACTCAATTACCTTTACCCAAAAAGAATCCTTCTCCTGCAATAGGCGCCATCTCCATTTCCCTAAAAGTGAATCATTAAATCGGGAAATATCTGTAACCCCCAAACCACCAAGGGACTTTGGTTTACACACCTCATCCCAAGAAATCCAAGCGATGACTTTTGTTTACACAATTTATATCCTTACTATACACTAAGTGCCCCAAATTCATATACATTTCACTCACAAATTGACACTTAGCAGGAGGCATGTTCGTGGTAACTGGTTCTGCTTGACTGACAGGTTGTGCTTGGTTTTGGATAGTCACAATGGTGTAGATAAGTCAAAGACGGCGCTAATGTTCTTTAGTGTTGACCGAATATGACCGGAATTGAGAACCCGGTTGAGTAGCTTGCTTCTAGGGATTGTCGGAATGGAGGTTGGACCCGCCGGTGGAGGTAACTGAAAAAAGTTCTCCGACAATCAAGTCAATATGAGACTTAATGAGAGTGATTGAGTGTAAATATGAGAGAGATGAGAGTAGAGAGTAATAAATATAAATAATAATTGAGAGATTGTGATATTAATGATACTTCTTGTATGAGAGTCTCCTATTTATAGAGTTTGGGATGATTGGTGTGACATCTGGGCATTGGTTGGTTGTAATTCAGCAGATATGATAGGAGTAATGTAGGCGTATATTAGGTTGTCCTTAACCATCTTGTAGGCCTGCTACTATTGATTTGTCGTGGGGCACGTTTGATTTGCAGGTGGCGTAACATGTGGAATGTCAACAATACATTAATGTCAAGTCAGATGTACATTAATGATACTTACAGTAGTGCATTAATGATGCTTGCAATGATGCATTAATGATACTTGCAGTAAGTCCTGTCTGGACTTAGCCGGTTAGGGAGGGGATATTTTGGGTGAGTATCTATCTGTTTTACCTGGGGTGGAACAAACTTTAAAGCCAATTCTTATAGCTTCTAAAAATAGCTATTGTTCGCTAAGACACCCTTATGGAGGACATTTAACTTTAAACGTTAGTTAAATATTAAAAATATTATATCTAATATCAAGACAGATACTTTGGAAGCATAATTTGTTGCATTGTCTAAAGCTTATGAGACCAAAGGGAAATTTATATCTAGGTGTCACTTTTCCTCATTTCCCTTTTCTAATATCTTGAAATTTAATATCATTTATCAAAGTTTTATAATCAAGTAATTCTAATTTTTCATCTAATACGCAATGTAGCAAATCCATTTAATAAATCTTGTAACATAATCGATGTCAAATAAGATTTAAATAATTTTAACTTTCAAAAACTTATTTTCACATATGCAACAATCACATGTGTTATTAATATTGTTAGATTTTCTTATAATATAAGTTGTTAGTATTGTAAATGTGTTTAGTTTAAGGAATAAAGATCACATGTCTCCAAAAATCTCCAATTCTCTATCTAGACTAATAAGATATTATCATATAAATAAAAATAAAATATTAAAAATAAAAAATAACATTTTTATATTGTATGTTAAAATCTGATTAGTTTATAAGAATGAACCTCTATTTGGGATATCTCTTTTCTCTTTATGTTGTATGTGTGAAACCAACTAATGTGCTAATGTTTGGTCTTCTTTTGACAGATAGGACAGGAATTTCTTTTATTCCTAGTTAGCTTGCTCTTTCATTGATCATTCCTCTCACCAAATAATATCTATGTTTATTTCATGATCACCAATATCAAAATACTCACCAAAAGTTAAAATAAAATATCAAGATCAATACAATATTTTCTGATTCATCCTCATTAAAAAGTATAAAATATATTTTAGGTCGTTACTCCATTGGCACAATTACAGAAAGTGAATTATTTGAACCCCATTATAATACTAATCCTAAATTTGATGTGATTTATTGCGCTTAATTTTTTATTTCTTGGCATGAAAAACCTGCTGCACTTATCAGAGTAAGATTTCATATATCTACATATTTAGACTTTAATAGGTGAGATTTTGGTCGTGGGACACATTTTTTTTTTCAGTTTTTCTTTCTTTGAGAATTATTTTATCATTGCCTTATAAAAATATAATAACTATGCATTCCTTACAGTTTTTTTTATTATTTCTCTACTTAAATGAACGATGTTGCGAAGTGTTAAAAAAAGTACTAGCATATAAAAAAACAAAAAAAACATCAATCATAATTCATAACTCATAAAGTTATATATAGGTATGCAGATTACACTCATTTTACTTGGCATACACTCGGAGAAATTAGTCATTTGCTTTATCCATTGTAAAGCTAAAGTTGATGATTCTAGACAACTTTATTTTATTGATAATACTAGTTGTCCTTAGCACTTGATTATTATGATTCCGATCACTTTATCCTAATTTTAACGTTGCCAACTACATTCGACTTAATTAAACCAAAAAAGTTGTTTCCAACTAGTTTGTTAGCCAACAACTTCATTTAATTTTGTTTTTCATGACAACTGTTATAAATCGGCTAATTGGTGCTCTATGATCGTACAATATTAAACTTAAGAAATTAAAATTAAAAGAAAGAGAGGGAACGTAATACTGGAAAAGTTTGTAATTATAGGACGGTGGGTGTTTGTAAAGCTTGCGTATGCACTTTGCACTTATTCTGCCGTGTGTAATCTGTGTCTGCTCTTTATGTTCTCATTAATGTTTCAAAATGCATTTTAGAACCGTAATTTTGGCCACCATCTCGTGATTTTAAGAATATGTATCATGAACATAATTACAAAACATCGATCAAATATTTCTGTGATTATGATAAATACAAGATAAATTACAGTTTAAAATGACCGTGATGGAAATGATCGACAGATTTGATTTTGGTGAGTTGTTTTTCTTATCTTTGATTTCAGGGGCAGTTATTTACATTTTCTTCATGTCTCTTAGGCTATGTTTGAGAGTTATAAAAGAAATAGAAAGAGAGATCAAATGGCTAGGAATGGAGAGGAAGAGAATAAAGAATGAAGGTAATTTTCTTCTTTGTTTGTTTGGAGTATGAAATTTAGATGAGAGAGTAAACTAATGATAATGTAAGAATATTTTTTTATTTTTCTTTTAAAAATGTAATCAACAATGAGAAATGAATAATAATATATAAATATATAATTTTATTACTAAAATATTTTACCTTATTTCCTCTATAAGGAAATAAGAAAATTAAGGAATCCTCAGTCATTGACAAAACTACAACTATTGTTAACCAAGGAAAATAATTCGTGATAAAAATAAGATACACTTGGGTCAGAAAAGCTCGTACTCAAAATAGAAAAAATAAATATCTTTTTATTTATTTATTTTGATCACGGGTTTTTGTCAATAAAAAACATATTCGTGTGGTGTTTTTTGACATTTTTCTCCAAAAAACTCCAAATTAGGAAACTATAAAAATAGACACATGAAGTGTTTTAGAAGGCTTGAGAAACTCTCCAAAACCTTCATCTTTCCTTTATCCAACTTCTAAATAAGGGGGAGACTTTATAAAGTCATTCATTCTTTTCTTTTCCAAAACCATACTCCTAAAAAAGCCTTAGGAAACGTCATTATCATATTTTGGTGATATGTGTTTCTTATGACAAGGTCGTGAGTTATATCTACTGTTGTTCAATAAAAAGATATTGAATTTGGCTAGTGATGTGTTCTTTGGTTTTGATAAGATGGGGTATGAGTGTATGATAGTTGATGTGGATTTTAGTGTTGTTTGAGAGCTTTAGGGGAGATACCTGAAAAGGTTCTTCAATGGCCGAATCAATATGTGAAGGAGATATGAGAATGCAAGAGTAGTAAGAGAATAAAAACAAGAGAGAGAGAGTAAGTGAAGAATGTAACTTCCTTATGGGGGAGGAATCCCCTATTTATATTGGAGAGATGAGTAGAATATTTCCTTGCATTTGTTGTTGGTTTCGCTGACCAAGTGACCTTGTACTCTAGACAAGTAGAGGTTGTTTTTTCCTTGTTGGACTATTCTGACAGATCCATACTATATGGATAGTTGACTTATAACATGTACTAAGTTGTGTAGTTGCATTGTAGGTCTATCTTGGCGTCTATTGATAGGTGTGGTAGCGTATAGGTAGCATGCGGCTTTTGGAAGAAGCCTGAGTTGTTCAGACGGTGTGATAGTCCCGTATAAGTGGCGAAACATGTGATTTCAGAAGTGGTCCCTCTCTAATTTGGTTGTTATTGTCCAGTCAACAGTGTGCCTTTTTGTATTGTTCGGTTGGCTAGCTAAGGCCCGAGGGAGTTTGAAGTGGATTTAATTCGCCTGGTCTTTGGTTGACAGCTTTCACCCTTGTCTTGTCATAACGTGTCTTTTGGAGCATGATGTATTAACATCATCAGGTCGTGGCGCGTACATATGAATTTTAAGTCTATAAATTTTCATATAATATAAAAACTAATTGATGTTTCACCACACAACTTTCTTCTAACCATAATATGAAATTTAAAATATAAGTAAAGATTGATTATTAGATTATAAGCTTATTTATGTCTAAATCATCTAAAATTTGATATGCATCATAATCAAGGTAAGAAAATATGATTCAACGATAACGGTTAAATTACTTACTTTCATATTATACAAAAGGTTATTAGACGATGTAAGTATTCAAAACTTACCTAAGGTGTCAATGAATCATGGTTTGTACAATTAAATCTCTATCTTTAACCCTTCGATCAATGATCATAAATCTTCACTTTATCTTTTATTGCGTCTCCATGCCTCTAACTCTCAAAATATGTGTTTCTAAAAAAAATTAATTTTGATATAAAATCTACACTCATCATGAATACTTTACAACTAATAATGCTCTCACAAATGCTAAAGGAACATATTTGGGATATGATGGTTAAGCATTGAAAATCCTGATCTAACTCTTTAAAGAAATTTGTTCCATCCTAGTTCAAGGATATGTCATGTTTGTCCACATCTGTAGAGGTCTAGACCAAACGTCGGGCAAAGAAGGTCCAACTCATATAGATGTCGATCATGCCCGAATAGCTGATCTAGCTAAGTAAAAGACAATATTGATGGGGCAAGTTGCGTCAGCAATGTACGGACCACAAATCTCTGCTACAGGGCTGCCATGTCGTCTGAGCAAGATTGTCATGTTGCCTATGCAATAGAGGCATGTGCTACAGAGCTGACCACACCATCTGCACCCTCCACCGTCCCCTACCGTATAGCGAGAATAGACCTAGAATATGGCTACGACAACTAGACATGCTATACTAGCTAGAGTCCGGATGTGCCATAGTGGTCCGACACAGATAAAATAGTCTACGCTTGTCTAGGGTAGGCATGACATGGCAAGATGTTCGGCATTACCAACAACATCTACCATAAAATATTTCATGTTCATCTCCTCTATAAATAAGAGGAGACCCTATAAGGAAGTTAATATCTCTTATTCTCTTATACTCTTGTATTTTATTCTTTCTACACACGTATCTCCATATACTAACTTGAGTGTCAGAGTATCTTTTCCAGTATCCAACCAGGCGCTCCTAGACCAAACTCAGTCAATATTCTAGTTACCTCTTGTCGGGATTCCATTATTCCAGTCTAACAACTTCTGTTTTACTAAATAGAGTACTCAAGGCTAAAAGAAAGTTCCCCCATATGAAAATTTTAAGTATAAACAACTAAATTTGTCTTATTTGAGAACTTGGGGTTGTATGGCTTTTGTCCGAATTCTAGACCTCAAGAGAGTTAAACTTGCAAGTAGAGCCTATGAATGTGTATATACTGGGTATGTTGTAAATAACAAGGCATACAATTTTATGATCTTAACACAATACTGATCATTAAATCTAACGATACCGACTTCAATGAAAATAAATTCCCTTTCAAATTGAGAAATAATGGGGGTTCTTCAACTAGTCACATACTTGTGATTAGAGATAATGATAAAAATGTAGGGTTATAAATAGAACCTAGAAGAAGTAAGAGAGCAAGATCTGCTAAAGAGTATGGACCTGATTATATGGTCTAATCAAATTCCAACAAGTAACATAAAAATATTTATTTATATTTTGATAATTTTCCTTTTTAATTAAATGTCATTTTTTAATTAGACGGAGAGACAATCGGGATACAAATGAGATAGGAGGTGGTGTGCATGAGTTAAAAATAGAAACATAAATATGTTGTTTTCTTTGTGGGGTATGCTTTCCTTTAAATGTGCATCACTTCTTTCTTTCATATAACTCATCAAATTGTTTCTTCTTGCACTATTAAATCTCATTTTGTATTTCTCCTTATAGATTTACAATGTTTCCTGTGAAAGTTGAGATTCGATGGCCAAAAATGAAGAAAGAAATCACAGCTCCAAAGTATGTTGCAGCAGCAGCAAAATGTGCACCCAAGAAAAGAAAGAAATTGCAAATGTTATGAATTGTGAAAAATGATGTGTAATTCTCTCTTGTATTTACCTCCTTCAATGAATCAAATAAAACTCAAAATTAACTTATATAGATTACAAGAGATGCTAAACAATTGAAAGCTAAACTAACTAAAACCTAAGAATTACTATATTAGGAAACTAAACTAATAACAAGAAAAATAGAAATTTGAAAAAATGCCAAAAAAAAAAAACTCATTTAACTAAGTTTTTAGTTATTGGAACTTTGGGCTTTAGTTTGTCGTAAATCATGAATTTATTCAACAGACCCCTGAAACTTGGCATGTGATTGTCAATAATGCCTATTTTGTTCATAATGCTTCAAAAAGGTAATGGGAAAGAGATTTGGTAAAAATACCAGCTAATTGAAGTGAAGTGGAGATGGAAAGAAGATGAATAGTGTTTTTTTGCACTCTTTCACGAACCACATGACAATCTATCTCGATGTGCTTTATCCTTTCATTGAAAAGGGGATTGGCGGCTATTTGCAAAGCTGAATTGTTGTCATTGTCTACTAGCTTGCTTTAATCCATAGATGGACTTTTGTAGTTTGTAAACTAGATTAGGACATGATTTTTGCAGCCCAGGTGGTATCTTCATGTATACAACTTCCTTCAAGTCACCATGGAGAAAAGTTGCATTGATATCCAATTGGTGCAGGTGCTAATTATGTAGACCGACAAGGCAAAGAAAAAATCTTATTGTAGTTATTTTAACCATTGGACTGAAAGTGCTCATGTAATCCACCCCTTCTGTTTGAGTGAACCTTTTTTTGCTAAAAATCTTGCTTTATATTTTTCTATGGATCCATCAGCATGGTGTTTAACCTTGAAAATCCAGATACGGCCTATTGCCTTCTTGTCAGCAGGTAGAGGAGTCAAAATCCATGTGTTGTTTCTAGCTAAAGCATTCAATTTTGTTTGTAAAGCTTGTCTCCCAAAATAAGATTTTATAGCTTCTGAAAGATCTATGGGTGTTTGATTGATGTTAATAGACAATGAGAAGTGTTTATGGTTAGAAGATAAATGAGCATGGCTAAGGGTTTGGCCTATGGGATATCTGATATGAGGTTTGTATGGGTTTGAGTCATGTGTGAGGGTTACGTGATAGTCTACTAAGTAGGTTGGGATTTTCTGATCCTTTGGGATTGCCTAGTTTGGTTGGGATTGGTTAAGTCTTCTTATGGAGGAGTTTGAAGTATTGGACCTTGGCTAGGAATTGTATTAGTAGAGGTTGGCATGGGTGGTTCAGTCATGGAATAGGCAAATATATCCTTCTGATTGATAGGAAGTATGGGGTTGGACTCTTGGTTGTTTTATGTCCCACTTGAGGCTTGATTAGAAAAAAGGAATATATATTCAAAGAAGGTAACATTTCTAGATATTAGCACCTCATTAGTTTTTATATCTAGGATGACGAATACTTTGGTGCCATGTTTGAAACCTAGAAAAACACATCTCCTAGTTCTAGGGTCATGTTTTGTTCTAAGGGAAACTAAAGTAGAGGTATAGCAAAGACTACCAAAGACTTTTTGATTGCTGATATGAGGAAGTGTATTATGTAATTCTTCAAAAGGTGACTTATTATACAAGAAAACAGTTGTTTGTCTATTAATCAAGTGTATATCATATAAAACAACATAATTCCAAAAGAATGTAGGCACATTATATTGATAAATTAAAACTCTAGTCACACCAAGTATGTGTTGGTGTTTTCTTTCTACAATACCATTTTTTTGTGGTGTATGAACACATGATGTTTGGTGTTCTATATCCTTTTCAACATAGAAATCTTTCGTGATAAATTCATTTCCATTGTCACTTCTAATGACCTTTATTTTTGAATTGGACTGAGTTTCAACAAAGCATAAAAATCCTTTAACAAGTTGACTTGTTTTAGCTTTTAGCTTCATAAAGAAAATCCAAGAGAACCTGGGTATGTCATCCGCAATGGTGAGAAAGTATTTGTGATCAAATGTGAATGAAGTGGAGATATGCCTCCATATATCTATTTGAATTAAATCAAAAGCACTAGTAGATTTAGTAATACTAATGGAGTAAGGTAGGCGTTTTTGTTTTGCCAAATGACAAATTTTAGAAGTATCTTGGCTGTTATTGCATTTTATGAAAGGGAAAATGTTCTGCATAGCAAGCATTTTATTATGAGATAAGTGTCCTAACCTAGAGTGTCAAAGATTACAATCGTCATAACATTAATAGGCATTTACATTGTGTGGCTTAGTGTAATTCTTGTTGAATTCAATTCCTTTTATCTCAACTACACCAATCATCCTCAAGGAGTGTGGGTCCTGAATTTGACAATGATTGGTTGAAAACGTTAATGTGCAGGCCTAGGAGGTTGTGACTTTTGATATGGATATTAGATTGAAATTAAAGATGGGGACATACAGAACATTGTTAAGGTAAAGTTGATAAGAGAACATCATTGTTCCTGAATAATTGGTTGTAACATGGTTACCATTAGGTAGAGTGGTAGACAGAGGTTGAATCCTCTTGTAATTTTGAAAAAGTAGAGGGAATGACAAACATGGTATGTTGCCTTAGTGTTAAGGACCTAATTATTGGATTTAGACAAGTTGGATAAGCTAAGGAATGGCTTACCTGAGTTGTTTTGATGTGAAGTAGGCATATATTTAGAAGTTAAGCTCCCTTGATTAGTGTTATGGATGGTCTGGTTCATTGATTCTTAGATTATGTTCCTTAGTGTATTGTGTTGTGCTGGTGTGAATGGGCAATCACCATCTGGATTTTCTTGCTTGAATGTCAAATTCACAAAATCTTCTTGTTCTTTCAATTCTGGATCTGCTTCTTGTCCCAAGTAACAATTGATGTTGTTTGAGTTTGTTGAGTAGCTTGGAGGAAATCCATGCTTCTTGTAGCATTTGTCAATGGTGTGACAATTTCTTTGATAGAAAGTGCAAGTATTTTGTCCTCTACCTCTAGCAAAAGTCCCAAGTCTTCCTTACGTATTGGATATGTTGTTGCTCACTCTTTTGTATCCCCTTCCTCTACCCATTTCTCTTGCCTCATAGGTGTTGCTTGATAGGTTTGCTGAAATTTTGGGATCCTCAAATTGCAATTGTCTTTCCTGTTGAATCATAATAGAGAAAACTTTGTTGATGGGAGGAAGAGGATCCATGAGCATGATTAGTGATCTCACTAAAGAGAATTGATATTCCACCCTCTAAAGAAGCATATCACATAATCGTTTTCCCTATAATTTTTAACAATGAGCCAATATCATGGCTCTTGACCATGGGTGGCAATTCTCTCCATTTAATAAAGAGGACACAAGAATAGGCCCTGGGTTCTCATTAGTGTGCATGTAATAAGGGTTCCATGGATCAAGTATGGGATTGATTAATTGGTTAGCCATTTGATGAAGGTTGGCAATTACGTGGAAGAAGGTATAAAAAAGTAAATGTAAAAGAAAGGTGAAGAATTTTACAAAGATGATGCAACATAGCTACTCTTCAAAAGGGTGTTCTGATACCATGTAAAAGTTGAGAATCCATGGCCATAAATGAAAGAAGAAATAACAGCTCCAAAGTAAGTTGCAGCAGCAAAATGTGCACCCATGAAAGAAAGAAATTGCAAATGTTATGAATCGTGAAAAATGATGTGTAATTCTCTCTTGTATTTACATCTCAAATACAACTCAAGACTAACTTATATAGACTACATGAGATATGCTAAACGAATTGAAAGCTAAACTAACTAAAAACTAAGAATTACTATATTTGGAAACTAAACTAATAACAGATAAAATGTAAATTTAAAATTTTGCCAATAACGAAAACAAAAACTCATTTAACTAAGTTTTGAGTTATTGGAAATTTGGGCTTTAGTTTGCGCTGCTGTCCATCATCAATTTCTTCAACACTTCCAAAGTTCATGAGCCCCTTCAAGATGGAAATCCAAGAAGGGAACAAAAGAAGGAAGCATGTGAGGTCAATAGAGAGTACCACCATGGATGTTGGTTTGAGGCTTCTCACTCAAATCATTAGCTCAAAGAGCAAATCAAATTCCAATATCCTTGTGAAATCTGCGATGAGATTAAAGGCAAACCAAACCACCTCTTTATAGTTCTTTTGCTTCCTTAAAACTTGTAGCCTATGCAATAAGCAACTCAGCCCAGACAAAGATATCTATATGTACAGGTATATTGCTAAACTCTTCATATTATAGGTAATTATTACTAACATATGATTCATGAATATTGAAGTATGATTTTCATTTTTCAACAAAAAATTACACTTATCTTGTATCACTCACGGCATTAAACCCCTACTAAGAAATGATGTTGCTTTTAGCGTCTAGTAATTTTCTATTATGACTTAACCTATATGAAGAATATGTTGAAAATAAACTAATACTTCATTTAGTATAATAGTCTATCTTTGGTGATTTAAGTACCATATGGAGGGAGCTTCATAACATTTCTTCAAAATGAACACCATGAATAGTTTTGGTTTTGTACACATGTATAAAAAATTGGGTTTATTTTATTTGCTATAAAAACTTGGACATAATGTTTATTTATGCAGGGCTGATGAAGGTTTCTGTAGTGTAGAGTGCCGGAACAGACATATAGTTTTGGATGAGATGAGAGAATTAGAGAGCTCTACTAAGCAAATAGTAGCATCTTATAATAGACAATATTGTAATGAAGCGTGTAAAGAGACCCGCCTTATACTTGAGGACCTCAGAATACAGAGACTTAAAATCCAAACCAATTCCTTGTAATAAAATTTTTTGGCTGTATTTTCCAAGATCTATGGAGATATATACAAGTTTTGTTTATACTAGCTTTTATTATTAGGACCGCATTTTATTTATAATTTTTTAAATGTGTGAGCCAAAAGCTTGATTAATTTTGGTATATTTATTTAAAAATAAATAACATTTTTTTAGATGTAAAGTTGATATTAGAAAGTTTATCCAATAAGTCTATGATTTTTGTTTTATTTGAAAAATAAGTCTAGATATAAATATATATAAATATATATATATATATATATAGATATATCAATATAGATAAAGTTATCTTGAGTGTGTTCAATGCTATATATATAGTCAATTCTAAGTCCGAATAAAAGGTAAAAGTTGTGTTAGGTACTTGATAGTCAATGTAAAACTTTTTCGAATTTCTATGATAAGAATCAATGATACAATAATGATAATGTTGGTTTGTTGCTGAAAAGAAACACACTGTATTATCTCAGTACAATATCAAAAGAGCAAGGGCAGTTGTATCACCGCCCGCATCTAGCCAAATATAAGTAAGAGCTTTGTGTGAATGATGTGGGTCAATAAACTAGTTCACCAATCTAGAATATGAATTGAAAGACAAAATATATGCACTCTTACCTGCATATCAACAGAAATAATTGATACAATGGTTAAGAGGATGATTAATTTTGTGTGCTTAGAAGAAACTAAGTGGGTTGAGGAAAATACAAAGAATTAAACACTTCAGATTTTAAGCTATGATACACGAGTAAGACAAGATTGAGAAATGTGGTTGGTATATGTAGATGAGGAATGGAAAAAGGATATGGTGGATGTAAATAAAATAGGAGATTGGATCATATCTCTAAATGTTGTAACAAAGAAAAATACATTTAATATGATTAGTGCTTATGCTCCTCATATATGGGTAGAGGAACATTAGAAGATAAAATTTTGGGAGGATTTGGAAGGAGAAATCCAAACAATAGCTTTAGTTTAAAAGAATTTCCTTAGAGGTGATTTTAATGGGCATATGTGGAAGGACACTAGAGGATTTGAAGGTGCTCGTGATGGATATGACATAGGAAAATCAAATACAAATGGTATGACTATTCTAGACCTCTCGTGATCTTTTGATTTTATAATAGTCAATACATGTTTAAGAAGCGGAAGGATCATCTTATCACATATGAGAGTGGAGTTGCACGTTCTCAAATTTATTTATTTCTTATAAGGAAATTGTGTAGAAGGTTTTGTTAGGATTACAATGTCATGTCTGGTGAGAGCTTGACAAACCAATATAATATTTTGATTATGGATGTACGGATTAAGAGAAGAATGGAGAGAAAAGGACAATATAGAGTCTCATGGATTTAATCGTGGAAATTGAGGGGAAACGGACATAGGAGCTTGAATCAAAGCATTTTGGAAGAATTTTTTTGGGAGGTACAAGGAAATCCTAATGTTTTTGTAGGAGGAGATGACCAAAAGAAATTAGGAAGATAACAAATGAGATGCTAGGCGAAGCTAGAGGCTGTGGGTCAAAGGATAAATAATCATGATGGTGAGACAAAAGTGTATAAGATAAAGTTAAGATGGAAAAGAAATGTTATAAATCATGGTCGTTGCATAAAATTTTAGAAAGTTGAGAAAAATAAAAGTATATAAGAAAGAGAGCTAGAAAGCAGTAAGTAAAGCTGAAGATAAAACGTATGATGAGTTATACAAATCTCTAGGTACCAAGGGAGGGGAAAGAAATTACCACGATCTTGCAAAGGTTAGGAAAAGAAGGATAAGAGACTTAGACAAAGTGAAATGTATTAAAGACAGATATAAAAAAGTCTTGGTGAAGGACAAAAATATAAAATAAAGATGGAAGAATTACTTTCACAAGTTTTTCAATTGGGGGCATAATTCCTTGTTTCGTGAGAGACTACATATGAATGAGGATGATCAAAATTATATTTTATCGTAGATTTCTAGAATTGGTGGTAAGAGAAGCTTTAAAAACGATGGAAAATGACAAAACAATTGGACCATATAATATACCTATCGAGGTATGAAAGATTATAGGAGAGCATGACATTAATTAGATGTCTCACAAAGGTTTTTAATATGATCATGAAGTCTAGGAAGATGTCATATGTGTGTAGGAGAAACGTCTTCTTCTTTTGAGTTCTTAAGGAGTGAGGTATTCATCTATTTCAATCAAGGTGAAGATTGTTGTGGATACTTAAAATATGTTATTATATTAGTCACACATTGCCTATTATTAGAGTAGAGTAGAGTAATCAATGATATATATTGGACTTAAGTTCCTTGTTATAATATGCACTAAATAGAAACACCCCACGGGCACTTGGGCCTATGGGTGTGCTAAAGCTTGTAATCCTTATTCTCTAATAATATATTGGTAGCTTCTCAATACTCTAGGGGATGTAGACACAATTGGTCGAACCTCTTTACCAAATTCTCTTGATTCTTCTCTACTATTTACTTCATGCTCTTTATTTGATTGTTTGTGGCCAACATTGTGCAACAATCGCTTCCACTGTGCCAACATGTGGTATCAGAGATGATAGTTCAGCTGGGATATGGTGGACTTAAGGAGGAGCGAACTAATAAGTGTGTGGTACACAAACTTGAGGTGAAGATTGTTGGGTTTATTCAAGCGTGAAGTCCCACATTGGATAGAGGGGAGGAGCGAAAGAGTTTATAAGCGGAAAAAACACATGGAACTAATGCCTTAAAGTTTTGGCTCAAGACGTTGTGTCTCACATGTGTCTCTCTACTCTTCTCATACCCAATAAAAATGTAACTCCCTGATGGTTGGAGGCTCCCCGATTACAGTCTGGGCCAACAAGTGGTTGAAGCGATCGTTGCACAACATTGGCCACAAGCAATCAAATAAATAGCATAAAATAAATGGAAGATAAGAAAAAAGAGAATTTGATAACGAGGGAGCATTGAGCGGCTACCAAGATATTATTGGAGACTAATGATTAATATATAACATTGATTATTATACTCTTTTCAATGATAGGCAATGTGAGACTAATATAATAACATATTTTAAGCATCCACAACAATATCCATCTTGATTGAAATAGATGAATATCTCACTCCTTAGGAACACTACAAAAAATCTCAACCTTAGCGAATATCTCGCTTTATCTTGCTCAATGCCTAATTCTCTTTAATAACTCCTCCACATATGAGCTTGTTCCCCTTCAGCATAAGCCTTTATGAGTGTCCTTGACGATGTTATGAAGAGCCTAACTCTCCGAACTCTTAGTGCACCTTCCCATACAACTATCTAATGGAACATACCGTCTAGTCACTTATTACTAGGAAGTCTTTTGATATTATAAAACTTCTACACCAAAGTTCACCAACAACAGCCTTCTTCAATACTCAGCTAGCTGAACCATGGAGCTTCCTTGAAAACCCTTAGTCGCAACCACCATTGTCTAGTTCGACAATCATAGTTCAGAAAAACTATTATAATCCACCATAAGGAGTATACCACAACACACACCTTATGTCAATGCTAAACAATATCTATACCACATCCTTGTATCCAACCCAATGCACATGTCGCACCCTGCATCTCTAACAATGCCCATGTTACACCTTGCATCAAAGTTAATGCCCATGTCACACCCTACATCAAAGTCAGCCATCGCCTCTATGCTTTTGTGGATCTGCTAACAATTAATATCTTGCACTATGACGTCCTAGACACACCATTAAGATATTTCACTTCTCATCTCAAATGAGATTATTCTCTCAACATCTAGAGATATATTGCAAGCATTTGATTCAACACCTATTTCTCTATCTCCACCTTAGTTTCAATCAAATACATGGACTTCTGGATCCAACACAAATGTGGTCCCCATCACATTCCCTTCTTCTTCAACTCATCTACTTTATTCTCACGCAGTATCTTTAATAGACCTTGTCCAACCAACATGCCTTCTCCCTCTTTAGCCATAATCTAGCGCATGGGTTAAGAGTCGTCTACCAATTGTTGGTACATTGGAAGCGATCATTGCATAACATTGGTCATAAGCAATCATATAAAAATCATAGAATAAATAGAAGAGAAGAAACACGAGAATTTGGTAACGGGGTTTAGGCAATTGTGCCTACATCCCTAGAAGTAGGGCTGACAATAAATAAATGAGTCGAACATGAGTTGGATACCGTTCGACTCATTAGGTTCATGAGCTGGCTCGATTAATATATACATATTTATTTTTAAATATAAACTAATTTTTATGTTTATTATGATCCATACATTATTTTTTATATTTATAGTTATTATATTTATATATGTAAAACTTTTTATAGTATTTTTTAAAAATGTAATAACTATTTGAGTTTTCCAAATGAACCAATTCGAACTGAGCGGAACAGTTCGCGAACTTTAACCGAGTCGAACTTGACCTAAAAAAACTCGTATAGAACGCGAGTCGAGTTTCGAACCGAACCAATCCTTATCGAGCTGAACAGAGTTGAGCTCTAGTTCGACTCAGTTTGGCTCATTTCCAGCCCTACCTAGAAGCGTTGAGCGACTTCCAAAATATTATTGGAGAATACTGATTACAAGCTCTAGCACACCCATGGGCCCAAGTGCCCATGAAGTGTTTCTATTTGGTGCACATTATAACAAGGAACTTGAGTCCAAATATAACATTGACTTCTCTACTTTATTCCAATAATAGGCAATGTGAGACTAATATAATAACATATTTTAAGCATGTACAACATATCTTAATCCATATTAATAAGAGCAAGAGTGACATACAAAATTGTGCAAACTATAAGGGGATTAACCTCATGAGTCATACTATGAAGCTATAGGAGAGGATAATTGACTGAAGGGTTAGACAAGAGAGGAACATCATGAAAAAACAATTTTGTTTTATGTCTATCTATTTTATTCTCTTAATTGATTATTATTATATTATTCAAATATTAAATATATATTAAACTATTACACAATTTATTTAACTAACACTAGGCACATAAAAATCGTATAACAATCATTTCATAAAATCTCAAAATCATACACACTAATTAACAATAACTCAATTTATTAATTATTATTTTGGGGTGTTACATATGACATATAGATTAATTAGGAAGCATGCGAAATAATTCATACTCATGAGTAAACGTATTTAGTCTAGCACGCTTAACTTCGTTTGTGCCTTCGTGGGTAACTTACAACGTATTCCACATTTCTTTTGCATTAAGGCACTACGAGACTCTGAAGAATTCGTCATAAGATAAGGCCGAAGTAATGATATTCTTGGCCATAAGGTCATGTTGGACCTTTCTTTTCTCAATATTCATCCATAAGCCTTAAGGCTTTTCTTTAGACTCGCCATCCACCATATGAAGTGGAATATATGGACCATTGACAACGGAATCTCAAATGTCTGTGTCAATTGCCTCGATATAGTTTCTCATGCGAACCTTCCAATATGCATAACCTTCACCATTGAATACGGGAGGGCGGTTAATGGATACGCCATCACTGCTAAATGGGTAAATAGAGCCCATATTTAGTCCCTCTCGGATCACGCGGATGCGGTTGAGCTATTACGTCGTACTAACTCTAATATCACTTGTTAGGTATCAGTGACAAAATACACCTAGAAGGGGGGTTGAATAGGTGTGGCGGAGCTCAAGTTCCACTTTCTGGGTTTTTGCACACTTGCTGAAAAATGCCTAGTTAATCGATTAAGCACTGTTCATAATCGGGGGGGGGGGGTTGAATAGGTGTGACGGAGCTCAAGTTTCGCTTTTTGAGTTTTTGCACACTTGCTGAAAAATGCCTAGTTAATCGATTAAGCACTGTTCATAATGGAATGATTTAAACATATATGTATGTCACTTGTTAGCACTTGTTGGGTATTTTCTTCTTAAAGCATATTTCAATCATTCAATTATAATACACAATTAAGACATGTTCAAGATTCACGCAAAAACAAATTTCATTTAACATAATTAGCAAGGTTCAACATAGTTACAAAATACTAAAAGAAGGTACAACCATATCCATGAAATGTACTTGACTCAAAAATATAGACGTAAACCACAAAACAACAAAAATTGAATTTTTGGAAAAAAAAATTGAGCCTAAGTAATCGATTAACAAACAATTTAATCGATGAAAATGATTTATTTCAAAAAGATTTAGCTGCTGGAACTCATTTAATCGATTATACTGAGGGTTAATCGATTAATGACTGAAAGTGGACAGTTTTAAGCACATATTTGAGCTTACTAAGACATGCTAAGTAATACAACCTAAAACTCTATCTAATCCAGATTTGAACAAACTTTCTAAAGCCAGAATGCATGAAAACATATGACAATTAAGCAGACATGCATTAATGACAATATGTACAATTTAGAGATTTATACGCAACTTAGCATATACTCACTTAGCATAGTATCAAGCATATAATAGACATGGCACTTTCAAACAGAATTTTGCTTTGATACAGATGTACATGTCATGATGCCACTTGTTAAAGCATTTGATAGCACTTACTATGATATCGCATGTTATGAATTGAGTATAACAATAATATATACTTTTTAGTTCAAGTGTACTCAATATCAAGAGTTAATTTTCTAACCTTGTTAATAGACTTACCTTACTTACCCTTTGGTGATAGGTCAAACTTACCTTGATCTACTCACCAACCTTGTGCCTAGAACATCTTTTGTTGATTTATCATTTGATGCTCAAATATCCTTTGGCACACCTACAAACACAATTAACTTGTCTCTTTCGGGTAAAGGTTTTCTTGACTATGTGAGCTTTAAAAGTTTTTGTTTCAAAACAGAATTTTCAGCATTTAAAATTTCACAAGTATCACATATAGTTGGTTGATATAATTTAGAAGTAGAGCAATCACATGAGGCACATACATAGATAAGATCAAGAGTTTCATTTCAAGTTTAAGCTCATCTAATTCCTTTTGCATTTAAATTTTTTTATTTTCATGCAAGGAGATAACTCTTTTTCTATCTATATTTACTTTAATTCCTCATGCATTTCGACATAAGCTGCATATAGTTCCTCGTATGTAGGAGAGTCATTAGAGCATGATGAGGTATAGGAATGTACCTTAATAGAATCATCTTCATACTAGATCGGTTACCAACGTTTCTTGTATTAGCAAGCAATGTGATAAGGTTTTCTTGACTATGTGAGCTTTGAAAGTTTTTGTTTCAAAACAGAATTTTCAGCATTTAAAATTTCACAAGTATCACATATAGTTGGTTGATATAATTTAGAAGTAGAGCAATCACATGAGGCCCATACATAGATAAGATCAAGAGTTTTATTTCAAGTTTAAACTCATCTAATTCCTTTTGCATTTAAATTTTTTTATTTTCATGCAAGGAGATAACTCTTTTTCTATCTATATTTACTTTAATTCCTCATGCATTTCGACATAAGCTGCATATAGTTCCTCGTATGTAGGAGAGTCATTAGAGCATGATGAGGTATAGGAATGTACCTTAATAGAATCATCTTCATACTAGATCGGTTACCAACGTTTCTTGTATTAGCAAGCAATGTGATAAGGTTTTGTTGACTATGTGAGCTTTGAAAGTTTTTGTTTCAAAACAGAATTTTCAGCATTTAAAATTTCACAAGTATCACATATAGTTGGTTGATATAATTTAGAAGTAGAGCAATCACATGAGGCACATACATAGATAAGATCAAGAGTTTCATTTCAAGTTTAAGCTCATCTAATTCCTTTTGCATTTAAATTTTTTTATTTTCATGCAAGGAGATAACTCTTTTTCTATCTATATTTACTTTAATTCCTCATGCATTTCGACATAAGCTGCATATAATTCCTCGTATGGAGGAGAGTCATTAGAGCATGATGAGGTATAGGAATGTACCTCAATAGAATCATCTTCATCACTAGATGTGCACTTCTCATGCACTTGTGCCATAAGGCATACCTTTGTATTTTCCTCCTCATCGGATGAGCTTGAAGTCGAATCTTTCTCGGAATCGTCCCAAACAATGTATGCTCCTTTTGACTTGGACATTCGAGAGTTTCTCTTCTTTTTCTCGACTTTCTTGAGGTAGCTCGGGCATTAATGCTTCATGTGGCCCGATTTTCCACACTCATAGCAAGTGAAGCCTTCTTTGAGAATCTTGCTTTTCTTGGTCGAGTTCTTGGCTTCTTTCTTGAGATTCTTGATTCCTCCTTTCTTCTTGAGATACTTTTTGAATTTTTCAAATAGGAGATTCAAGTCTTCAACGAAATCAAAATCTGAACTGGAATCCTCACTTTCTTGATCTTCTTCAAATCTTGTAGCCTTGAGTGCGATTCTGTTCTTATCTCACTCTTCATTCAATCTCAACCGCCCTAAATCCATTTGATGTTCTTGGAGTTTCCCATATATAGTAGCTAATGGCATGTTGTCTAAGTTCTTTGATTCCATTATCGCGGTTACCTTTGGTTGCCATCTCCTGTCAAGACACCGCAAAACTTTGTTAGACAAATCACCATTACTAAAAGTTTTATCAAGGGCGACCAAAAGATTTACAACATGAGTAAAACATTTTTGCATATTACATATAGATTCATTAGGAAGCATGTGAAATAACTCGTACTGATGTGTAAGCATATTTAGTCTCGCGCGCTTAACTTCTATTGTGCCTTCATGGGTAACTTGCAAAGTATCCCACATTTCTTTTGCACTAAGGCACTGCGAGACTCTAAAGAATTCGTCCTAAGATAAAGTCGAAGTAATGATATTCTTGGCCTTAAGGTCATGTTGGACCTTTCTTTTCTCAATATCCATCCATAAGCCTTTATGCTTTTCTTTAGACTCGCCATCCACCATATGAAGTGGAATGTATGGACCATTGACAATGGAATCCCAGATGTCCGTGTTAATTGCCTCGATATAGATTCTCATACGAACCTTCCAATAGGCATAACCACCGCCACTGAATACGGGAAGGCGGTTAATGGATGTGCCATCACCGCCAAATGGGTTAGTAGAGCCCATATGTAGTCCCTTTCGGATCACACGGATACGGTTGAGCTAGCACGTCGTACTAGCTCTGATACCACTTGTTAGGTATCAGTGATAGAATAAACCTAGAAGGGGGGTTGAATAGGTGTGGTGGAGCTCAAGTTCCGTTTTTTGGGTTTTTGCACACTTGCTGAAAAATGCCCAGTTAATCGATTAAGCATTGTTCATAATCGATTAACCACAGTAAAAAACATAATGCAGAAAATCTTGTTTAGCAGCTCTTTTGCATGGCAGGTTATGAGAAATCAGGCAATGATACAACATATATATTTACACAAAATTAAACTAGTTATAGCACAAAACCAGTACACAAATTATCATATTATATCATGCAATATTACAACTTGAAATGTAATAGAGAAAGGGATAGAAAAGATTGCTCAAGGATTTTATATTGGTTCGTTTTGCGGTCCACTGCAAAACTACATCCATGCTTCCCCTTCAGATCTTGGGAGATTTTCTTCTTCACTATAGAACACAATGTATCATTAGATACATGCTTCCAATTACAAGACTCAAACGCTCCTTTCTTGGAACCCAAAGAACTTTGTCACCATTGGCTTGACCTGTCCTAAAATCGCCTCCCAAGAAAACCTTTCTTACCGCGATTCGGCCCCAGCCAAGGTATCGCTCTTTATCCCAAGACCTCCAAGTCTTTGTGAAGAACACCTTACCTAACCATAGCTAGGATTTTTCTAATTCTTGAATTATAATGCTTTGAGCTATGAATGAGTACTTAATACTCAAATTTTACAATGAAGATCAAAGACTAAAACCTAAGCAAGAACTCACAAGACTTCCTAGTCTAATATTAATGTACATGCATGAGGTTTCTGAAATTATGCAATCATTAAAAACTATCTCTTTTGTTTCCAAGAAACACAAGAATGATGCAAGAAGGATTTTCAAAGAACATGCAATATGAATATGAAACTTAAAGCCTTAGCATGATCTAATCTTTCTCCCAATGCAACATGCAATATTTTCTCCTAGATATGACAGTGAGTAACTTGAAAATACCCAACAAGAGAGAATGATGTAAAAATATATGGATTCTTATGCCACATATGATGAGATTTCAGTTTAAATAGAAAGCTGTCTAAAGTCTCATTTAATTGCAAAACCGTAATTGATTGATTAATTATTAGCATAATCAATAACCAATTTGAGAAGCTTAAACAAATGCACTGATTTCTGAGTCTAAAACTGAATATAGACAGATTTTGCATGACATATTCATTATATAAACAGATTAGCCATGGAATGATTTAAACATATATGTATGTCACTTGTTAGCACCACTTGTTAGCACTTGTTGGGTATTTTCTACTTAAAGCATATTTCAATCATTCAATTATAATACACAATTAAGACATGTTCAAGATTCACGAAAAAACAAATTCCATTTAACATAATTAGCAAGGTTCAACACAATTACAAAATACTAAAAGAAGGTACAACCATAACCATGAAATTTACTTGACTAAAAAATATAGACTTAAGCTACTATACAACAAAAAATGAATTTCTGAAAAACAATTGAGCCTAGGTAATCGATTAACAAACAATTTAATCGATTAAAATGATTTATTTCAAAAAGCTTTAGCTGCTGGAACTCATTTAATCGATTATACTGAGGGTTAATCGATTAATGACTACAACTTGACAGTTTTAAGCACAAATTTGAGCTTACTAAGACATGCTAAGGAATACAACCTAAAACTCTATCTAATCCAGATTTGAACAAACTTTCTAAAGCCAGAATGCATGAAAACAGATGACAATTAAGCATACATGCATTTAATGATAATATGTACAATTTAGAGATTTACAGACAACTTAGCATATACTCACTTAGCATGGTATCAAGCATATAATAGAGATGGCACTTTCAAATAGAATTTTGCTTTGATACAAATGTACAAGTCATGATGCCACTTGTTAAAGCATTTTAAAGCATTTTATAGCACTTACTATGATATTGCATGTTATGAATTTAGTGTAACAATAATATATACTTTTTAGTTCAAGTGTACTCAATATCAAGAGTTAATTTTCTAACCTTGTTAATAGACTTACCTTACTTACCTTTTGGTGAAATATCAAACTTACCTTGATCTACTCACCAACCTTGTGCCTAGAAGATCTTTTGTTGATTTATCCTTTGATTCTCAAATGTACTTTGGCACACCTACAAACACAATTCATTTGTCTCTTTCGGGTACCCAAGTTATTTTGGGTCCCTTCTTGTTAGTAACTAATGAATCTTTCCCTTTCTTTACCCAAACATATTTGCCACTTGGCCCACCAAATTTTCTAATAAATCATGTAGTACGTGTGTGACCATGTGTACCACAATAGAAACAAGTAGGCATGTTATTATTTGACTTCTTATTCATATGAGCTACTAGATTTCTACATGGTCTTTTCTTAGGTTCAGGTTTATATCCAATTCTAGATCGATTACCAACGTTTCTTGTATTAGCAAGCAATGTGATAAGGTTTTCTTGACTATATGTGAGCTTTGCAAGTTTTTGTTTCAAAACATAATTTTCAGCATTTAAACTCTCACAACTATCACATATAGTGGGTTGACATAATTTAGAGGTAGAGCAATCACATGAGGCACATACATAGATAAGATCAAGACTTTCATTTTCAAGTTTAAGCTCATCTAATTCCTTTTGCATTTCAATTATTTTCTTTTCATGCAAGGAGATAACTCTTTTTCTTTCTATATTTACTTTAACAATTTTCTTTAGTTATGCGAATTCACGGGTAACACATGTATTGTTAACAATCCGAATATACGGGTAACACATGTATTGTTAGCAATCCGAATATACGGGTAACATGTGTATTTTAACTATGCGAATGCATGAGTATCATGTGTGTTCTTAACAATAGAAATGTATAGGTAACACGTTTGTTTTTAACCCTGAGAATGTACGGGTCACATGTGTCTTCTTAATAATACGAATGCACGGGTAACATGTATGTTTTTAAACATGCAAATGCACGAATAACATATGTGTTTTTAAACAAGCGAATGCACGAGTAACATGTGTGTTTTTAATCATGATGCAAAAAAATACGTCCTTATGCAAATGCACAGGTAACTTGTGAGTGTGGAACTAAAAATATGGAGACAAGATTTAAAGCAAATAAATTTAATATAAGTAAAAGTAAATCTCTATAAATCTTAACACCAAATATTACACTATTTATTATTTATCTTATTATACAAATTAAGGAGCATCTTGACTAGGGGTGGCAATACGGGCCAGCCCAGCCCGCCTTTGGCCTGCAAAAATATGGGCTGGCCTGGCCCTTATTGCTAAAAGCAATATTGTGAAACTTGAGTCGAACGTCAAACTAGAAGAGGTCTCGTATCAGGTTTAACTACTTTAAACTGTTAAATTGTCTGGTTGGACAAGTTGATTTCATATACAATTAATAAATTTTATCAATAAATATATAATTATATATAAATGTAAAATTTTATATAATTAATATTTATATAAAATTATTTTGAAATAACATCTCTCAATATTTTTTGGATCGAGATTAGAGCAAAATATTAGAGTAGTGTTATGTTTTTTTTAATTTTAAGTAAACTGTCTGGTTTACTTCCCAGGTTATTCCAGTTTAACTGGGTTTAATGCGGTGAGACCAGAATTTTTCCTGTTCAAAGCGGTCTAACTCTCATTTGGTTAAGACTGCAAACTAAATTCGTTTTCAAGTCAGGTCAATGGTCAAACCGGTCGGACCGCCTAATACGGTCTGCTTCTCACAATAGTAGCTAAAAGGGCTCAAAATGTCAGCCCAACCCATATATGGCAGGGCTAGAAGG
Source organism: Lupinus angustifolius (assembly GCF_001865875.1). NCBI lineage: Eukaryota > Viridiplantae > Streptophyta > Magnoliopsida > Fabales > Fabaceae > Lupinus > Lupinus angustifolius. The sequence goes on from NC_032021.1 coordinate 11,359,891, forward strand.
CCGACGGGTTGGACCATTTTTTTCTTCAAAACACACATTTATAATCAACTCAATCACAATTTCAAAAATAAATAATCATCACGTCTCATAAATGTCATTTAAAACAAAAAAAATAAATGTTTTTTAAAACAAAAAATCACAAATCAAAGTCCACAATCTCACAATAACATAACATCTTATTTTAAAACTTGTAAGTTCTAAATAGCAAGCTAGCATAGTCTTAAACTTTTAGAATCCTAGTTCATAATAAAGTCTCTAACTCCTAAATTTTAAAATTTAGAGGCTCTGTTGGAAGAAGATGCATCATCTTTTCTATTACTACTACCATCAACGTCTTTCAAATATTTTTCTTCATCATCTATATTATCATTAGAACAAATAAATGATAATTAGATTCTTGATCATAAGTTGATTAAATTTTCATAGGCACATTCTTGTTGATGAAATTTAATGTATTTAAATGATAATTACATTTTTTATCCTTGATTTCATAACAAATGAAAATCATGATAACAAATAATTTGATCCAAGGTTGTCATGAATATGTATCACTACGGGTGGCAATACGGGCTAGTCCTCCCCGACCCACCAAAATATGGGCTGACCCGACTCGACCCTTATTACTAAAAAGGCTCAAATCTCCAGTCTGATCTGCTAAAAATAACAGGCTAAATGGGCTGAACCGTCGGGCCAAGCTCATATTACCATCTTGACTATGATTTTGGGAGGAGTCATTATTTTTAATCAAAGTTCATCGTTGATAAAAGTTTTCCATCTTAAATACTGTCTTTTAAGATAATTGTACCTATCCATAAATCCTTGAAATTAATTACATAAAAATAACAAAAAAATAATTAAATAAATTATGGACCAAATGATTACAAAAAAAAGTAAGGACGAAACAAATAAAAAAAATCATAAATACAAGACGAAATACGAGATAAATAATATAAGTCTTGAACAACATTTATAATACAATCTTTGCAATAAAAAATTATAACTAGTGAGTTCACCATATCTTATATGATATATATAAATCTTTTTAACCATATTTAATGTAGAACTATTACCACAGATTTTAATTGCTGTCTATATAAAAAAAAAAGTGTCTATCACCAACAGATTTTTAATTGCGATAATCATTACCTTATAGTTATTTTGAATAAAGACAAGTGCTAAGTGCTAACAAATTGCTGTTAAAATAAATTGACAAGGTAGGAACACTCTAAATGGCAGTATTTCAACCCTACGAATAAACAACTTTTTTTTTTGCAAATAGAGAATTATCATGTATCCTGATTTAAATTTCGCACCAATAAAAACATATCACGTTAATTAAAAAATTTAAATTTATAATTGATGTTTTTATTTCATTATCATTGAATTGGGAGATTTGAGACAACATATTTTTTTTCTTTGTTTTACCTAGTAATTGCATTGAATAGAACCCATTACAGCAATATTTCCCAAGTTTATTCAGAGTTTGCAAAACAAAACATTCCTATAAAAATTAAACAGGACTAAGTATAGTTCATTTGGAAATCCTGTTAAATAACACGACACTTTTTTTGTCTACAGTTAATGCAATAAGTTTTTCTTCAAGGGGTCATATATGGCTACATAGAAGATATACTACTGTTCAAACAAATAACTGAGACCCAAACTGTAAAAACATTATTTGCAGTAGTTTGCACCAGAGGAGCGTAGGACGGGTTGGGACGGGTTAAGCATGTCCCTCACCCGTCCCTAAATATTGATTGGGTCAATTTTTGAATCTGAACCTGTCCCTAATTAGGGTGGGACGCGTGAGGAACGGGTCCAAAATAAGACAGGTTAAGATAGAGACGAATCCGGTTTAGAAAATGGCAAAATGACAAACGTAAATTTTTTTCTTAAATCTTTAAGCATGCATAATCAAAAGTATCACAATCTGTATATAAAATCAACTAAAACCTGCATCTCACATACATCAGTATATAAACTATAAACCCATAAATTGCATCATTCAAACTAAAAACTATCACAATCATGTGACTAAAAATTATATAAGACATTGAAAATTTTAGAACAATCTAAATTGTCAAGTATCAACCTAAGTTGAAGTGTTCTTGTAAATGATAAAAAAAACACATGATAATTGAAATGACAACAACATGCTAATACTTAAAAGTTAACACAAAAATGAATACAATAGTTAACTCTTAAGCGTTGCAGTGTCCTTCACTCTCGTCACATCAGTCCTTCATTATCCAGGAGAGTTAAACAATAAAAAAATGTAAGGAATACAAATCATATGATAAGTGGTGTAGATATGTTGTATAGGCTTGTAGGTATTTGAGTTATATGGGTTGAACATAATGAATATTGATATGTACTTATTCAACTATTCTAGATATATAACTATAAGGGACAGACCGGGTGACCCAAACATAAACCTCATCTCATCCTTTTTTTGAAAACAAGTCTGTCATTTTTAATTGGGTATGTCACTTTTTATTTATTTGGACGGGTCAGACCCGTCCCTTAGTCATCAAGTTGAAATGGGTTTATGGGTCGAGTCGGGTCTTGCTCACCCCTAGTTTGCACGATCACAATAAAAATAAAGATTACAAAACATGATATTGTTAAAAAACATAAAAAAACGTAAGGGAAAACTAAAATTAAATCTAAATACGAAGCATAAAATCATTCAAACCGAGAAACCCTAGCAAGAACATCACAAACAGGAAACAACTAATTGCACCCAAATCGCATAGCAACAAAAAATTTCTATTTGCGCTAGAAGAATAGCATTAAATTCTTTATTAAATTCTTACAAATAGAAACATAGATGAATAACATATTCAACCAATTACACCGTACCTTGATCCTGAAAGAATACAATACAAGCCATTAGGATTGTGGGCTAGCTGAGATGAGTTTCTTAGAAAATAAAACCCCATTCATCTAACTTGTATGCCAAGAAACGAGAAGAAGAAGAAAATGGAGAGAAAAGCTTGAAGCTTAAACCTTTTATTAAATTGCAATTGAAAGTGATACAATGAGAATGAAATTAACTAACATATATAGGTTGAATCTCAACAACCTTCCTAACAAACTAAAAACAGAATTACAACAAAGACTATACTTAAAATACAAAGTAATAACATCCCTATTGAATAAACACAATTTGCTAGACAATTAAGATACAATTGCTCAGCAACTTTCTTCACTCCCTGGATTCCTGATTGTTGATCACATTCGGTCCAAGGAGAAAGGGAATAGCATTTGTCCATGTCCTTGAATTCATGATCAAAATTTGGTCTTCCATGATGTTCCAATGATATGTTAATGTATTGAGTCATAGGGAGGGGATGGAATTCATGTTGGATCATCAAGTCTCTGGTCTTGATGGGAAGATTAGTGCCATGATTTACTGAGTTGGTTGAGGTGACCAAGCTTCTATCCAAGGCTGCAACTTCATCCTTCCATAGCTGGTCTAGATGGCTTGACTTGAAATCTGCAACAATTGAATCTGCCATCTTGGAATCTGCAACAATTGAGTTGCTATCTGCCATTCTGCAGGAAATGAATTCATGAGAGTGAATTAAGTTTAACACCCAGCTTGGAAAGATTACTAAGAAAAATCCCTGGGGGTTGAGCCTTTGTAAGTATATCTGCCACTTGATCACAACTAGCAATGGGCAAGAGATGAACAACACCATTAGAGGCCTTGTCTCTAATATAATGACAATCAATTTCTATGTGTTTGGTCCTCTCATGAAACACAGGATTAGCAGCTATGTGAAGGGCAGATTGATTATCACAGTACAAAATGATAGGACCAACATCATTTAATTATAAATCATTAAGGAGATATAGGAGCCATTGGCCCTCACAGCTAGTAAGAGCCAAAGCTCTGTACTCTGCCTCTGCAGAGGATCTAGAAACAGTCTTTTGCCTCTTGCTTTTCCAACTAATCAAGGATTCTCCAAGAAAAAAGCAAAAACCAGTAACTGATCTTCTTGTATCAATGCAAGAAGCCCAGTCAGAATCACTGAAACCTTTCAAAGAGATGGTGGTTTCAGTGGGATAAAAGAGACCTTTGCCTGGAGAACCCTTGATATATCTCAAAACTCTTATGGCAGCTCTAAAATGATCAACAGTAGGAGTAGCCAAGAATTGGCTCAAATGACTAACAGAGAAAGATATTTCAGGTCTTGTATGAGTGAGATAAACCAACTTACCAATGAGTCTTCTATAGGAAGTTATCTCTGAAAGCAGATTACCTGAAGTGCTATGAAGTTTAGCATTGTTATCCATGGGAGTAGTGGAAGATTTTCCAGCAAGCAAACCTGATTCCTGAAGTATATCGAGGGCATACTTCCTTTGACAGAGGCTTATTCCATCCTTGCTTCTTGCTTCTTTATAGAGTTCATCTCATCAAGGTCATTCCTTGTAACAACAAGATCATCTACATACACAAGAATTATAGTATAGCTCTTATTGTTTGTTTTGGTAAACAAAGAGTAGTCTGCTCTGGACTGAATGTACCCATGTTGAACTAAAATAGCAGTAAGTTTGGCATTACATTGCTTGCTTGCCTGTTTTAGACCATATAGAGATTTTTCTAGTTTGCAAACAAGAGAAGAATTAGGTATGTTGAGGCCAGGGGGAGGTTTCATGTAAACCTTTTCAACTAAATCACCATGAAGAAAAACTGTGTTAACATCTAGTTGATAGAGATACCAGTTCCTTATGGCAGCAAGAACAATGATAGTTCTAATGGTGGTCATCTTAATAACTGGACTAAAGGTGTCAATGTAGTCAATCCATGCAGTTTGGGTGTATCCCTTAGCCACTAGTCTAGCCTTGTATCTCTCTATACTTCCATCAGCCTTATATTTTATTTTGAAAACCCATTTACACCATATAGCTTTCTTATCACTAGGAAGATCTGTCAAAGTCCAAGTGCTGTTTTTCTCGAGGGCTTTCAACTCAGTATTAATAGCATCAATCCAATGTTGATGTTGGATTGCCTCAGTATAATTCTCAGGTTCAGTATTGGAGCTAATGGCTAAAGCATAGTTTCTATGGTTGCTGGATAATTTCTCATAGGACAACACATTGGATAGAGGATATTTGACAGCTTTCTTACTTACACAGGAGGCATTGGTTCCTAAGGAGCAATGGTAATCTCTTAAGTAATTAGGAGCATTCCTTTGTCTAGAGGATCTCCTTAAGTCATTATTGGCATTATTGTCATGGTCAATGGACTCATCTGGTTGCCTCAATAGGTGATCTTCAATGTCCAAAGGATGATCATCACTACCTTCTATTATGGGAGGTTCATTCTGATAACCAGCTTCATGACTCATATCATGGTCAAGATAATGATCCTTAATGCTAAAGGATAATGTAGGCAGAGACACATCATTGTCTTCCCTTACCAGATTCTTGCTATCATCAAAGGGAAAAACAGTTTCATAAAAGCTAACATTCCTAGATAAAAAGGTTTCTTTATTCATGCAATCAAACATAACATATCCCTTTATACCATGCTTGAATCCAAGAAATACACACTTTCTAGCTCTAGGATCAAGCTTCTTTTTGTTATTAGTAAGAGTAGAAAAGCTTCTTTCTGTTATTAGTAAGAGTAGAAGCAAAACACAAACAACCAAAAACTTTAAGATTTAAAAAATTAGGCTCTTGATTGTAAAGAATCTCATAGGGAGATTTCTTATTAAGTAAAAGAGATGGTTGTCTATTGATTAAATATACAGCATGAGCAACACCATAATTCCAAAAACACTTTGGTAAGGATGATTGATACATAAGGGCTCTAGTCACCCCTAGTATATGTTGATGTTTTCTCTCAACAATTCCATTTTGTTGAGGAGTTTTAACACAACTTTTTTGATGAATGATTCCCTTGGAGTTATAAAAATTCTCCAATTTGCACTCGGGTCCATTATCAGACCTTATGGTTTTTACCTTTCTGTCAAACTGATTTTCAACCATATTAACAAAGGATTGAACAAGAATAGATGTCTCAGATTTGGCCTTCATAAAGAACAACCAAGTGTGCCTAGATTTATCATCTACAACAGTAAGGAAATATCTATGTCCTAGGATGGATGAGACAGAAATAGGACCCCATATGTCCATGTGAATAAGATCAAATATGTGAGCAGATTTGTTGTTGCTGTCATGGAAAGATAGCTTTCTTTGTTTAGCATAATGACAAATATGACATGGTTCATTATTGAATTTATTGTCTATAAAGGAAAACACTTTACTTAAAATGGTAAGCTTGGCATTGGAGGGATGACCAAGTCTCATATGCCACAAGTCATAGTTGCTAGAATTATTAGTTCCAGTTTTCTCAAAATTGTTAACTAGTCTATTGAAATTGTAATGCAAATTCTTAGCACTAATGATGTATAACCCTCTTTTTGCCTCAGCTGCACCAATCATCCTCAATGTGGACTCTTCCTGCATCACACATTTGGTGTTGGTGAAAGTTAACTTGCAGTTAAGTGCAGAGGTTAATCTAGAAATTGAAATTAGATTAAAACTAAAGTTAGGAATGTAAAGGACATTGCTTAAGCACAAGTCATTTGAAAAGAAAACAATTCCTGCAATGTTACTCACAACATTATTTCCATTAGGCAATCTAATTTGAATTGGATCTATTTTCTTGAAGGATTGGAATTCTGATAAACAGAAGCAAACATGATCAGTTGCTCCTGTATTAAGAACCCAATCCTTTGATCCAGAACCACAAGTCATGAGTTGAGGGTTACCTTGACTTAAAGAATCAACATTGGTGACTTGATTTGTGACCTGATTTACTTGATGATTGCCAGGTTCTTTGATCATAGCCAGAATGGCTTTATGTTGATCAGCAGTGAAGCCTCCTATGCTTTCTTTGCTGTCTTGATCACTTTCTTCATTGCAATTGACAATGTTATTGACATTGTTGTTCTTCTTGTAGTGAGGGG
>NC_032021.1:11366973-11367845 GCF_001865875.1 Lupinus angustifolius
ATCCTCATTCTCATTCTCGTCCTCATCCTTCCCTCTTCCTCTTCCTCATCCTCCTCTTCATTCTATTCTCATTCTCGTCCTCCTCCTATCGTCATCCTCATCCTCATCCTTATTCTAATCTCATCCTCATCCTTCCCGCTTCCTCTTCCTCATCCTCCTCTTCATTCCATTCTCATTCTCGTCCTCCTCCTATCGTCATCCTCATCCTCATCCTTATTCTAATCTCATCCTCATCCTCATCCTCATCCACCTCCTAATCCTATCCTTATCCTCATCCACATTCTCATCCTCATCCTATCCTCATCCTCATCTTCATCCTATCATCCTCATCCTCTTCCTCATCCTATCTTTGTCCTCATCCACATCCTATCCTCATCCGCATCCTCATCTTAATCCCCATCCTCATCCTACCCTCCTCTTCATGCTCATCCTCTTCCTCATCCTATCTTCGTCCTCATCCTCATCCTACCCTCCTCTTCATCCTCATCCTATCTTCGTCCTCATCCTATCCTCATCCTCATCCTGTCCTAATCCTCATCCTCATCCTCATCCTCATCCTCATCCTAATCCTACCCTCATCCTCCTCCTCACGCTATCCTCATCCTCCTCCTCATCTTCATCCTCATCCTCATCATCATCCTCATCCTCATCTTATTCTCCTCCTCATCCTCCTCAACCAATTCCTCATCCTCATCATATCCTCGTCCTCATCCTATCCTCATCCTCATCTTCATCCTAATCCTATCCTCATCCTCCTCCTCCTCCTCATCCTCATCCTAATCCTATTCTCATCCTCATCCTCCTCCTCCTCCTCCTCCTCCTCCTCATCCTATCCTCATCGTCATCCTCATCCTATCCTCATCCTCATCCTC
>NC_032021.1:11367945-11370199 GCF_001865875.1 Lupinus angustifolius
CCTCATCCTATCCTCATCCCCATCCTCATCCTATCTTCATCCCCATCCTCATCCTACCCTCCTCTCCATCCTCATCCAATTCCTCATCCTATCTTCTTCCTCATCGTCATCCTATCCTCATCCTCATCCTATCCTTCTCCTCATCCTCATCCTATCCTCATCCTATACTGATCCTAATCCTCATCCTCATCCTCATCTTCGTCCTTACCCTCATCCTATCCTCCTCGTAATCCTCATCCTCGTCCTATCCTCATCCTCCGCATCCTATCCTCATCCCCATCCTACTCTCGTCCTCATCCTCATCCCCATCCTCATCCTATCCTAATCCTCATCCTCATCCTCATCCTATCCTCATCCTCATCCTATCCTCATCCTCATCCTCCTCCTCATCCTATCCGCATCCTCATCCTATCCTCATCCTCATCCTCCTCCTCATCCTATCCGCATCCTCATCCTATCCTCATCCTCATCCTCCTCCTCATCCTATCCGCATCCTCATCCTATCCTCATCCTCATCCTCCTCCTCATCCTATCCGCATCCTCATCCTATCCTCATCCTCATCCTCCTCCTCATCCTATCCGCATCCTCATCCTATCCTCATCCTCATCCTCCTCCTCATCCTATCCGCATCCTCATCCTATCCTCATCCTCATCCTCCTCCTCATCCTATCCGCATCCTCATCCTATCCTCATCCTCATCCTCCTCCTCATCCTATCCGCATCCTCATCCTATCCTCATCCTCATCCTCCTCCTCATCCTATCCGCATCCTCATCCTATCCTCATCCTCATCCTCCTCCTCATCCTATCCGCATCCTCATCCTATCCTCATCCTCATCCTCCTCCTCATCCTATCCGCATCCTCATCCTATCCTCATCCTCATCCTCCTCCTCATCCTATCCGCATCCTCATCCTATCCTCATCCTCATCCTCCTCCTCATCCTATCCGCATCCTCATCCTATCCTCATCCTCATCCTCCTCCTCATCCTATCCGCATCCTCATCCTATCCTCATCCTCATCCTCCTCCTCATCCTATCCGCATCCTCATCCTATCCTCATCCTCATCCTCCTCCTCATCCTATCCGCATCCTCATCCTATCCTCATCCTCATCCTCCTCCTCATCCTATCCGCATCCTCATCCTATCCTCATCCTCATCCTCCTCCTCATCCTATCCGCATCCTCATCCTATCCTCATCCTCATCCTCCTCCTCATCCTATCCGCATCCTCATCCTATCCTCATCCTCATCCTCCTCCTCATCCTATCCGCATCCTCATCCTATCCTCATCCTCATCCTCCTCCTCATCCTATCCGCATCCTCATCCTATCCTCATCCTCATCCTCCTCCTCATCCTATCCGCATCCTCATCCTATCCTCATCCTCATCCTCCTCCTCATCCTATCCGCATCCTCATCCTATCCTCATCCTCATCCTCCTCCTCATCCTATCCGCATCCTCATCCTATCCTCATCCTCATCCTCCTCCTCATCCTATCCGCATCCTCATCCTATCCTCATCCTCATCCTCCTCCTCATCCTATCCGCATCCTCATCCTATCCTCATCCTCATCCTCCTCCTCATCCTATCCGCATCCTCATCCTATCCTCATCCTCATCCTCCTCCTCATCCTATCCGCATCCTCATCCTATCCTCATCCTCATCCTCCTCCTCATCCTATCCGCATCCTCATCCTATCCTCATCCTCATCCTCCTCCTCATCCTATCCGCATCCTCATCCTATCCTCATCCTCATCCTCCTCCTCATCCTATCCGCATCCTCATCCTATCCTCATCCTCATCCTCCTCCTCATCCTATCCGCATCCTCATCCTATCCTCATCCTCATCCTCCTCCTCATCCTATCCGCATCCTCATCCTATCCTCATCCTCATCCTCCTCCTCATCCTATCCGCATCCTCATCCTATCCTCATCCTCATCCTCCTCCTCATCCTATCCGCATCCTCATCCTATCCTCATCCTCATCCTCCTCCTCATCCTATCCGCATCCTCATCCTATCCTCATCCTCATCCTCCTCCTCATCCTATCCGCATCCTCATCCTATCCTCATCCTCATCCTATCCTCGTCCTCATCCTCTTCCTCGTCCTATCCTCATCCTCATGGTCATCCCCATCCTCATCCTACCAGCCTCATCCTCATCCTATCTTCGTCCTCATCGTTATCCTATCCTCATCCTCATCCTCATTCCCATCCTCATCCATATCCTCATCCTATCCTAATCCTCATCCT
>NC_032021.1:11370299-11370898 GCF_001865875.1 Lupinus angustifolius
TCATCCTCATCCTCATCCTCATCCTATCCTCCTCCTCCTCCTCCTCCTCCTCCTTATCCTCATCCTCACCCTCATCCTATCCTCCTCCTCATCCTCATCCTCACCCTCATCATATCCTCATCCTCATCCTATCCTCATCCTCCTCCACCTCCTCATCCTCATCCTCATCCTCATCCTATCCTCCTCTACAACCTCATCATATCCTCATCCTCATCCTCATCCTATCCTCCTCCTCCTCCTCCTCCTCCTCCTTATCCTCATCCTCACCCTCATCCTATCCTCCTCCTCATCCTCATCCTCACCCTCATCATATCCTCATCCTCATCCTATCCTCATCCTCCTCCACCTCCTCATCCTCATCCTCATCCTCATCCTATCCTCCTCTACAACCTCATCATATCCTCATCCTCATCCTCATCCTATCCTCCTCTACAACCTCATCCTATCCTCATCCTCATCCTCAATCTATCCTCGTCCTCCACGTCCTCCTCCTCATCCTATCCGCATCCTGATCTTATCCTCGTCCTTATCCTATGCTCATCCTATCCTCATCCTCATCCTATCCTCCTCCACATCCTCATCCTCATCCTCATCCTCAT
>NC_032021.1:11371483-11372624 GCF_001865875.1 Lupinus angustifolius
TATCCTCATCCTCATCCTATCCTCATCCTCATCCTATCCTCATCCTCATCCTAACCTCATCCTCATCCTCCTCCTCATCCTCTTCCTCTTCCTCTTCCTCATCCTCATCCTCATCCTCATCATATCCTCATCGTCATCCTCATCATATCCTCCTCCTGATCCTCATCCTCATCCTATCTTCATCCTATCTTCATCCTCATCATATCCTCCTCCTCCTCATCCTATTTTCATCCTCATGCTCATCCTCATCCTCGTCCTATCCTCATCCTCCTCATCCTCCTCATCCTATCCTCAACCTCATCCTACTCTTCGTCCTCACCCTCATCCTCTGCTCATCCTCATCCTATCCACCTCCTAATCCTCATCCTCATCCTATCCTCCTACTCATCCTCCACCTCATCCTCATCCTCCTCCTCCTAATCCTCATCCCATCCTTATCCTCATCCTATCCTCGTCCTCATCCTCATCCTATCCATGTCCTCATCCTATCCTCATCCTCTTCATCATTCTATCCTCATCCTCACCCTCATCCTCATCCTCATCCTATCCTCATCCTCACCCTCATCCTCATCCTATACTCCTCCTCATCCTCATCCTTTCCTCATCCTCCTCGTCCTCCTCCTCATCCTCATCCTTTCCTCATCCTCCTCGTCCTCCTCCTCCTCATCCTATCCACATCCTCATCGTCATCCTCATCATATCCTCAACCTCATCCTCATCCCAATCCTATGCTCGTGTTATCCTCATCCCCTTCCTCATGCTCTTCCTCATGCTCATCCTGATCTTATCCTCGTCCTCATCCTATCCTCATCCTCATCCCCGTCCTCATCCTACCCTCCTCTTCATCCTCATCCTATCTTTTGCCCTCATCCTCATCCTATCATCATCCACATCCTCATCCTATCCTCTTCCTCATCCTCCTCCTCCAATTCCCCACACTATCCTCATCCACATCCTATCCTCGTCGTCATCCTATCTTCATCATCATCCTCATCCACATCCCCATCCTATCCTCATCCTCCTCCTCCTCTTCCTCATCCTCATCCTCACCCTCATTCTATCCTCCTCATCCTCATCCTCATCCTCACCCTCATCCTATCCTCATCCTAATCCTCAACCTCATCCTCATCCTCATCCTCTT
>NC_032021.1:11372724-11373373 GCF_001865875.1 Lupinus angustifolius
ATCCTCATGCTCATCCTCATCCTCATCCTCATTCTACTCCTCATCCTATCCTCATCCTCATGCTCGTCCTCATCCTATCCTCATCCTCGTCCTAATCCGCATCCTATCCTCATCTTCATTATCGTCCTAATCCTATCCTCATCCTATCCTTATCCTCATTCTCGTCCTCATCCTCTTCCTCATCCCCATCCTAACCTATCCTCATCCTCCTCCTCATCGTATCTTGATCCTCATCCTTATCCTCATTCTCGTCGTCGTCCTATCCACTTCCTCATCCTCATCCTCATCCTCATCCTCACCCTCATCCTATCCTTATCATCATCCTCATTCTCGTCCTCATCCTTTCCTCTTCCTCATCCTCATTCTCCTCCTCATCCTCCTCTTCATCCTAAACTCAATCTCATCCTCCTCCTATCCTCATCCTCATACTCATCCTCATCCTTATCCTAACCTCATCCTCAGCCACGTCATCATTCTCATCCTCATCCTATCCTCTTCCTCATCCCAACTGTATCCTCATCCTCATCCTCATCCAAATCCTCATCCTCATCCTCATTATCGTCCTAATCCTATCCTCACCCTATCCTTATCCTCATCCTCTTTCTCGTCCTATCCACTTCCTCATCCTCATCCTCTTCCTCATCCTCAT
>NC_032021.1:11373473-11374558 GCF_001865875.1 Lupinus angustifolius
CCCATCCTCAACCTATCCTCATCCTCATTCTCATCCTCAACCTATCCTCATCCTCATTCTCCTCCTCATCCTATCCTTATCCTCATCCTCATCCTAATCCAATCCTCATTCTCATTCTTGTCCTTATCCTCATCCTCATCCTCCTCATCCAAATGCTCATCCTATCCATGTCCTCATCCTCATCCTCATCCACATTCTACTCCTAATCCTATCCTCGTCCTCTTCCTATTCCTCATCCTCATCCTCTTCCTCTTCCTCATCCTCATCCTCTTCCTCTTCCTCATCCTCATCCTCTTCCTCTTCCTCATCCTCATCCTCTTCCTCTTCCTCATCCTCATCCTCTTCCTCTTCCTCATCCTCATCCTCTTCCTCTTCCTCATCCTCATCCTCTTCCTCTTCCTCATCCTCATCCTCTTCCTCTTCCTCATCCTCATCCTCTTCCTCTTCCTCATCCTCATCCTCTTCCTCTTCCTCATCCTCATCCTCTTCCTCTTCCTCATCCTCATCCTCTTCCTCTTCCTCATCCTCATCCTCTTCCTCTTCCTCATCCTCATCCTCTTCCTCTTCCTCATCCTCATCCTCTTCCTCTTCCTCATCCTCATCCTCTTCCTCTTCCTCATCCTCATCCTCTTCCTCTTCCTCATCCTCATCCTCTTCCTCTTCCTCATCCTCATCCTCTTCCTCTTCCTCATCCTCATCCTCTTCCTCTTCCTCATCCTCATCCTCTTCCTCTTCCTCATCCTCATCCTCTTCCTCTTCCTCATCCTCATCCTCTTCCTCTTCCTCATCCTCATCCTCTTCCTCTTCCTCATCCTCATCCTCTTCCTCTTCCTCATCCTCATCCTCTTCCTCTTCCTCATCCTCATCCTCTTCCTCTTCCTCATCCTCATCCTCTTCCTCTTCCTCATCCTCATCCTCTTCCTCTTCCTCATCCTCATCCTCTTCCTCTTCCTCATCCTCATCCTCTTCCTCTTCCTCATCCTCATCCTCTTCCTCTTCCTCATCCTCATCCTCTTCCTCTTCCTCATCCTCATCCACATTCTCGTCCTCATCCTATCCTCATCTTCATCCTCATCCTATTCTAT
>NC_032021.1:11374658-11375111 GCF_001865875.1 Lupinus angustifolius
ATCCTATCCTCATCCTATCCTCAACCTATCCTCATCCTCATTATCGTCCTCATCCTATCCTCATTCTCGTCCTCATCCTATCCTCATCCTCATCCTCATCCTCATCCTATCCTATCCTCATCCTCGTCCTCATTCACATCGTATCCTCATCCTCATGCTCATCCTAATCCTTATCCTAATCCTCATACTATCCACATTCTCATCCTCATCCTCATCCTCTCCTTATACTCATCCTCATCGACATCCTTATCCTATCCTATCCTCATCCTTATCCTCGTTCTCGTCCTCATCCTCATCCTCATCCTATCCTCATCCTCATCTTCATCCTATCCTCTTCCTAAACCTCATACTCATCCTATCCACATTCTCATCCTCATCCTACTCCTCATCCTCTTCCAAATGCTCATCCTCATCCTATCCTCATCCTCTTCCTCATTCTCGTCATCATCCTCA
>NC_032021.1:11375211-11376202 GCF_001865875.1 Lupinus angustifolius
ATCCTGTTCCTCATCCTCATCCTCATCCTCATCCTCCTCCTCCCATCCACGTCCTCATCCTCATCCTCATCCTCGTTCTCGTCCTCATCCTTATGCTCGTCCTCATCCTATCGTCATCCTCATTCTCGTTCTCAACTTCTCCTCATCCTCATTCTCATCCTATCCTATGCTCATCCTCGTCCTCATCCACATCGTTTCCTATCCTCATCCTCATCCTCATACTATCCTCGTCCACATCATCATCCTATCCTCATCCTCATTTTCATCCACATCCTCATCCTCATTCTCGTCATCATCCTCATCCTCATCCTGTCCTCATGCTCATTCTCGTCCTCATCCTATCCTCATCCTCATTTTCATCCACATCCTCATCCTCATTCTCGTCATCATCCTCATCCTCATCCTCATCCTCATCCTCATCCTCATCCTCATCCTCATCCTCATCCTCATCCTCATCCTCATCCTCATCCTCATCCTCATCCTCATCCTCATCCTCATCCTCATCCTCATCCTCATCCTCATCCTCATCCTCATCCTCATCCTCATCCTCATCCTCATCCTCATCCTCATCCTCATCCTCATCCTCATCCTCATCCTCATCCTCATCCTCATCCTCATCCTCATCCTCATCCTCATCCTCATCCTCATCCTCATCCTCATCCTCATCCTCATCCTCATCCTCATCCTCATCCTCATCCTATCCTATGCTCATCCTCGTCCTCATCCACATCGTATACTATCCTCATCCTCATTCTAATACTATCCTCGTCCACATCATCATCCTATCCTCATCCTCATCCTCATCCTTATCCTCATCCTCATCCCCATGCTCGTCCGCATCCTGTCCTCATCCTCATCCTCATCCCCATCCTTTCCTCATCCTCATTCTCGTCCTCATCCTATCCTCATCCTCATCCTATCCTCATCTTCATTCTCGTCCTCATCCTCATCCTCATTCTCGTCCTCATCCTATCCTTATCCTCATCCTCAT
>NC_032021.1:11376302-11376878 GCF_001865875.1 Lupinus angustifolius
TCATCCTCATCCTCATGCTATCCTCATCCACATCATCATCCTATCCTCATCCTCATCCACATCCTATCTGCATCCTCATCCTCGTCCTCATCCCCATCCTATCTTCATCCTCATTCTCGTCCTCATCATAATCCTATCCTCATCCTCATTCTCGTCCTCATCATAATCCTATCCTCATCCTCATGCTATCCTCATCCACATCATCATCCTATCCTCATCCTTGTCCTAATCCACATCCTATCCTCATCCTTGTCCTAATCCACATCCTATCCTCATCCTCATGCTCATACTCATTCTATCCACATCCTCATCCTCATCCTTTCCTCATCCTCTTCCTAATCCACCTCCTCATCCTATCCTCATCCACCACCTCCTCATCCTATCCTCATCCTCATCATCGTCCTTATCCACATCTCGTCCTCATCCTCATCCTATCCTCTTCATCATCCTCATCCTCATCCACATCCTCATTCTAACCTCATCCTCATCCTCATCCACATCATATCCTCGTCCTCATTCTCGTCGTCATCCTATCCTCATCCTTATCGTATCCTTATCCTCATTCTCGTCCTCATC
>NC_032021.1:11376978-11379828 GCF_001865875.1 Lupinus angustifolius
ATCCTCTTCCTCATCCTCATTCTCATCCTATCCTCACCCTCATTCTCGTCATCATCCTATCCTATCGTCTTCCTCATCCTCGTCCTCATCCACATCCTATCCTCATTCTCATTCTCGTCCTCATCCTATCCTCATCCTCATTCTCCTCCTCATCCTATCCTCATCCTCATTCTCCTCCTCATCCTATCCTCATCCTCATTCTCCTCCTCATCCTATCCTCATCCTCATTCTCCTCCTCATCCTATCCTCATCCTCATTCTCCTCCTCATCCTATCCTCATCCTCATTCTCCTCCTCATCCTATCCTCATCCTCATTCTCCTCCTCATCCTATCCTCATCCTCATTCTCCTCCTCATCCTATCCTCATCCTCATTCTCCTCCTCATCCTATCCTCATCCTCATTCTCCTCCTCATCCTATCCTCATCCTCATTCTCCTCCTCATCCTATCCTCATCCTCATTCTCCTCCTCATCCTATCCTCATCCTCATTCTCCTCCTCATCCTATCCTCATCCTCATTCTCCTCCTCATCCTATCCTCATCCTCATTCTCCTCCTCATCCTATCCTCATCCTCATTCTCCTCCTCATCCTATCCTCATCCTCATTCTCCTCCTCATCCTATCCTCATCCTCATTCTCCTCCTCATCCTATCCTCATCCTCATTCTCCTCCTCATCCTATCCTCATCCTCATTCTCCTCCTCATCCTATCCTCATCCTCATTCTCCTCCTCATCCTATCCTCATCCTCATTCTCCTCCTCATCCTATCCTCATCCTCATTCTCCTCCTCATCCTATCCTCATCCTCATTCTCCTCCTCATCCTATCCTCATCCTCATTCTCCTCCTCATCCTATCCTCATCCTCATTCTCCTCCTCATCCTATCCTCATCCTCATTCTCCTCCTCATCCTATCCTCATCCTCATTCTCCTCCTCATCCTATCCTCATCCTCATTCTCCTCCTCATCCTATCCTCATCCTCATTCTCCTCCTCATCCTATCCTCATCCTCATTCTCCTCCTCATCCTATCCTCATCCTCATTCTCCTCCTCATCCTATCCTCATCCTCATTCTCCTCCTCATCCTATCCTCATCCTCATTCTCCTCCTCATCCTATCCTCATCCTCATTCTCCTCCTCATCCTATCCTCATCCTCATTCTCCTCCTCATCCTATCCTCATCCTCATTCTCCTCCTCATCCTATCCTCATCCTCATTCTCCTCCTCATCCTATCCTCATCCTCATTCTCCTCCTCATCCTATCCTCATCCTCATTCTCCTCCTCATCCTATCCTCATCCTCATTCTCCTCCTCATCCTATCCTCATCCTCATTCTCCTCCTCATCCTATCCTCATCCTCATTCTCCTCCTCATCCTATCCTCATCCTCATTCTCCTCCTCATCCTATCCTCATCCTCATTCTCCTCCTCATCCTATCCTCATCCTCATTCTCCTCCTCATCCTATCCTCATCCTCATTCTCCTCCTCATCCTATCCTCATCCTCATTCTCCTCCTCATCCTATCCTCATCCTCATTCTCCTCCTCATCCTATCCTCATCCTCATTCTCCTCCTCATCCTATCCTCATCCTCATTCTCCTCCTCATCCTATCCTCATCCTCATTCTCCTCCTCATCCTATCCTCATCCTCATTCTCCTCCTCATCCTATCCTCATCCTCATTCTCCTCCTCATCCTATCCTCATCCTCATTCTCCTCCTCATCCTATCCTCATCCTCATTCTCCTCCTCATCCTATCCTCATCCTCATTCTCCTCCTCATCCTATCCTCATCCTCATTCTCCTCCTCATCCTATCCTCATCCTCATTCTCCTCCTCATCCTATCCTCATCCTCATTCTCCTCCTCATCCTATCCTCATCCTCATTCTCCTCCTCATCCTATCCTCATCCTCATTCTCCTCCTCATCCTATCCTCATCCTCATTCTCCTCCTCATCCTATCCTCATCCTCATTCTCCTCCTCATCCTATCCTCATCCTCATTCTCCTCCTCATCCTATCCTCATCCTCATTCTCCTCCTCATCCTATCCTCATCCTCATTCTCCTCCTCATCCTATCCTCATCCTCATTCTCCTCCTCATCCTATCCTCATCCTCATTCTCCTCCTCATCCTATCCTCATCCTCATTCTCCTCCTCATCCTATCCTCATCCTCATTCTCCTCCTCATCCTATCCTCATCCTCATTCTCCTCCTCATCCTATCCTCATCCTCATTCTCCTCCTCATCCTATCCTCATCCTCATTCTCCTCCTCATCCTATCCTCATCCTCATTCTCCTCCTCATCCTATCCTCATCCTCATTCTCCTCCTCATCCTATCCTCATCCTCATTCTCCTCCTCATCCTATCCTCATCCTCATTCTCCTCCTCATCCTATCCTCATCCTCATTCTCCTCCTCATCCTATCCTCATCCTCATTCTCCTCCTCATCCTATCCTCATCCTCATTCTCCTCCTCATCCTATCCTCATCCTCATTCTCCTCCTCATCCTATCCTCATCCTCATTCTCCTCCTCATCCTATCCTCATCCTCATTCTCCTCCTCATCCTATCCTCATCCTCATTCTCCTCCTCATCCTATCCTCATCCTCATTCTCCTCCTCATCCTATCCTCATCCTCATTCTCCTCCTCATCCTATCCTCATCCTCTTCCTCATCATCATCCTCATCCTTATTCTCGTCCTCATCCTAATCCTCATTCTCGTCCCCACCCTATCCTCATCCTCATTCTCCTCCTCATCCTTATCATCATCCTCATCCTCATACTCATCCTCATTCTTATCCTCATCCTATCTTCATCCTCTTCCTATCCTCATCATCGTCCTCATCCTCATCCT
>NC_032021.1:11379928-11380608 GCF_001865875.1 Lupinus angustifolius
GGAAGAGGATGAGGATAGGATGAGGACGAGATTGAGGATAGGATGAGGACGAGGATGAGGATTAGGATGGGGACAAGATTAGGACGAGAATGAGGATGAGGATTGGATGTGGATGAGGACGAGGATGAGGATAGGGATAGGATGAGGAGGAGGATGAGGAAGAGGAAGAGGATAGGATGAGGACGAGAATGAGGAGGATGATAGGACGAGGAAGAGGATGAGGATGAGCACGAGAATGAGGATGAGGATAGGATGAGGAGGAGGATGAGGATAAGATGAGGATGAGAGTAGGATGAGGATGAGGATAGGATTTGGATGAGGATGAGCATGAGGAAGAGGATAGGATGAGGATGTGGATGAGGATAAGGACGAGAATATGGATGAGTATGAGGATATGATGAGGAGAAGGATAGGATGAGGATGAGGATGAGGATGAGGATGAGGATAGGATGAGGATGAGGACAGGATGAGGATGAGGAAGAGGATGAGGATAGAATGAGGCCGAGAGTGAGGATGAGGACGAGGATGAGGATGAGCATGAAGATAGGACTAGGACGAGAATGAGGATAAGGTTAGGATTTGGATGAGGACGAGGATAAGGATAGAGGAGGACGAGGATGAGGAAGAGGATAGGATAAGGATGAGGATGAGGAAGAGGATGAGGATGAGGAGGAGGATAG
>NC_032021.1:11380708-11381071 GCF_001865875.1 Lupinus angustifolius
TCATCCTATCCTAATCCTCATCCTCCTCCTCATCCTATCCTCATCCTCATCCTCTTCCTTGTCCTCATCCTCCTCCTCATCATATCCTCATCCTCATGCTCGTCCTCATCCTCATCCTCGTCCTCTTCTTCATCCTCATCCTCCTTCTCTTCCTCATCCTATCATCCTCCTCCTCCTCATCCTATCCTAATTCTCATCCTCATTCTACTCCTCATCCTATCCTCGTCCTCATCCTCATCCTATCCTAATTCTCATTCTCATCCTCAA
The DNA here is from genome assembly GCF_001865875.1 of Lupinus angustifolius. Taxonomy (NCBI): domain Eukaryota; kingdom Viridiplantae; phylum Streptophyta; class Magnoliopsida; order Fabales; family Fabaceae; genus Lupinus; species Lupinus angustifolius. Next base: position 11,380,976 of record NC_032021.1, read on the forward strand.
CCTATCTTCCTCCTTATCCACATCCTCATCCTCATCCTTATCCTTTCCTCATCCTCATCCTCATCCTCATCCTCATCCTCTTCCTTATCCTCATCC
>NC_032021.1:11381739-11383355 GCF_001865875.1 Lupinus angustifolius
CTTCCTCATCCTCCTCTTCCTTATCCTCCTCCTCCAATTCCTCATCCTATCCTCATCGTCATCCTATCCTCATCCTCCTCATCCTCATCCTCATTCTATCCTCCTCCACAACCTCATCCTATCCTCATCCTCATCCTGCTGCTCCAATTCCTCATCCTCCGCCTCCTCCTCCTCATCCTCATCCTCCTCCACAACCTCATCCTATCCTCATCCTCATCCTATCCTCATCCTCACACTCCTCGTCCTCATCCTATCCTCATCCTCATCCTCCTCCTACCCTCCTCTTCCTCATCCTATCGTCCTCTTCATCCTCATCCTCTTCCTCATGCTATCTTCGTACTCATCCTCATCCTATCCTCTTCCTCATCCTCATCCTCATCCTATCCTCATCCTCATCCTATCCTCATCCTCATCCTATCCTCATCCTCATCCTATCCTCATCCTCATCCTATCCTCATCCTCATCCTATCCTCATCCTCATCCTATCCTCATCCTCATCCTATCCTCATCCTCATCCTATCCTCATCCTCATCCTATCCTCATCCTCATCCTATCCTCATCCTCATCCTATCCTCATCCTCATCCTATCCTCATCCTCATCCTATCCTCATCCTCATCCTATCCTCATCCTCATCCTATCCTCATCCTCATCCTATCCTCATCCTCATCCTATCCTCATCCTCATCCTATCCTCATCCTCATCCTATCCTCATCCTCATCCTATCCTCATCCTCATCCTATCCTCATCCTCATCCTATCCTCATCCTCATCCTATCCTCATCCTCATCCTATCCTCATCCTCATCCTATCCTCATCCTCATCCTATCCTCATCCTCATCCTATCCTCATCCTCATCCTATCCTCATCCTCATCCTATCCTCATCCTCATCCTATCCTCATCCTCATCCTATCCTCATCCTCATCCTATCCTCATCCTCATCCTATCCTCATCCTCATCCTATCCTCATCCTCATCCTATCCTCATCCTCATCCTATCCTCATCCTCATCCTATCCTCATCCTCATCCTATCCTCATCCTCATCCTATCCTCATCCTCATCCTATCCTCATCCTCATCCTATCCTCATCCTCATCCTATCCTCATCCTCATCCTATCCTCATCCTCATCCTATCCTCATCCTCATCCTATCCTCATCCTCATCCTATCCTCATCCTCATCCTATCCTCATCCTCATCCTATCCTCATCCTCATCCTATCCTCATCCTCATCCTATCCTCATCCTCATCCTATCCTCATCCTCATCCTATCCTCATCCTCATCCTATCCTCATCCTCATCCTATCCTCATCCTCATCCTATCCTCATCCTCATCCTATCCTCATCCTCATCCTATCCTCATCCTCATCCTATCCTCATCCTCATCCTATCCTCATCCTCATCCTATCCTAATCCTCATCCTCATCCTCCTCATCCTCCTCGTCCTCCTCCTCATACCTATCCTCATCCTATCCTCGTCCTACCCTCATCCTATCCTCATCCTCATGCTCCTCCTCATCCTCATCCCCATCCTCATCCTATCCCCATCCTCCTCCTCCTCCTCCTCATCCTATCCTCCTCTTCATCCTCATCCTCTTCCTCGTCCTCATCCTATCCTCT
>NC_032021.1:11383455-11386178 GCF_001865875.1 Lupinus angustifolius
TCCTTATCCTCATCCTATCCTCGTCCTCATCCTATCCTCATCCTCATCCTCATCCTCATCCTCATCCCAATCCTCATCTTACCCTCTCGTCATCCTCATCCTATCGTCGTCCTCATCCTCATCCTCATCCTTATCCTCATCCCCATCATATCCTCGTCCTCATCCTATCCTCATCCTCATCCGCATCCTCATCCGCATCCCCATCCTCATCCCCATCCTCATCCTCATCCCCATCCTCATCCTCATCCCCATCCTCATCCTCATCCCCATCCTCATCCTCATCCCCATCCTCATCCTCATCCCCATCCTCATCCTCATCCCCATCCTCATCCTCATCCCCATCCTCATCCTCATCCCCATCCTCATCCTCATCCCCATCCTCATCCTCATCCCCATCCTCATCCTCATCCCCATCCTCATCCTCATCCCCATCCTCATCCTCATCCCCATCCTCATCCTCATCCCCATCCTCATCCTCATCCCCATCCTCATCCTCATCCCCATCCTCATCCTCATCCCCATCCTCATCCTCATCCCCATCCTCATCCTCATCCCCATCCTCATCCTCATCCCCATCCTCATCCTCATCCCCATCCTCATCCTCATCCCCATCCTCATCCTCATCCCCATCCTCATCCTCATCCCCATCCTCATCCTCATCCCCATCCTCATCCTCATCCCCATCCTCATCCTCATCCCCATCCTCATCCTCATCCCCATCCTCATCCTCATCCCCATCCTCATCCTCATCCCCATCCTCATCCTCATCCCCATCCTCATCCTCATCCCCATCCTCATCCTCATCCCCATCCTCATCCTCATCCCCATCCTCATCCTCATCCCCATCCTCATCCTCATCCCCATCCTCATCCTCATCCCCATCCTCATCCTCATCCCCATCCTCATCCTCATCCCCATCCTCATCCTCATCCCCATCCTCATCCTCATCCCCATCCTCATCCTCATCCCCATCCTCATCCTCATCCCCATCCTCATCCTCATCCCCATCCTCATCCTCATCCCCATCCTCATCCTCATCCCCATCCTCATCCTCATCCCCATCCTCATCCTCATCCCCATCCTCATCCTCATCCCCATCCTCATCCTCATCCCCATCCTCATCCTCATCCCCATCCTCATCCTCATCCCCATCCTCATCCTCATCCCCATCCTCATCCTCATCCCCATCCTCATCCTCATCCCCATCCTCATCCTCATCCCCATCCTCATCCTCATCCCCATCCTCATCCTCATCCCCATCCTCATCCTCATCCCCATCCTCATCCTCATCCCCATCCTCATCCTCATCCCCATCCTCATCCTCATCCCCATCCTCATCCTCATCCCCATCCTCATCCTCATCCCCATCCTCATCCTCATCCCCATCCTCATCCTCATCCCCATCCTCATCCTCATCCCCATCCTCATCCTCATCCCCATCCTCATCCTCATCCCCATCCTCATCCTCATCCCCATCCTCATCCTCATCCCCATCCTCATCCTCATCCCCATCCTCATCCTCATCCCCATCCTCATCCTCATCCCCATCCTCATCCTCATCCCCATCCTCATCCTCATCCCCATCCTCATCCTCATCCCCATCCTCATCCTCATCCCCATCCTCATCCTCATCCCCATCCTCATCCTCATCCCCATCCTCATCCTCATCCCCATCCTCATCCTCATCCCCATCCTCATCCTCATCCCCATCCTCATCCTCATCCCCATCCTCATCCTCATCCCCATCCTCATCCTCATCCCCATCCTCATCCTCATCCCCATCCTCATCCTCATCCCCATCCTCATCCTCATCCCCATCCTCATCCTCATCCCCATCCTCATCCTCATCCCCATCCTCATCCTCATCCCCATCCTCATCCTCATCCCCATCCTCATCCTCATCCCCATCCTCATCCTCATCCCCATCCTCATCCTCATCCCCATCCTCATCCTCATCCCCATCCTCATCCTCATCCCCATCCTCATCCTCATCCCCATCCTCATCCTCATCCCCATCCTCATCCTCATCCCCATCCTCATCCTCATCCCCATCCTCATCCTCATCCCCATCCTCATCCTCATCCCCATCCTCATCCTCATCCCCATCCTCATCCTCATCCCCATCCTCATCCTCATCCCCATCCTCATCCTCATCCCCATCCTCATCCTCATCCCCATCCTCATCCTCATCCCCATCCTCATCCTCATCCCCATCCTCATCCTCATCCCCATCCTCATCCTCATCCCCATCCTCATCCTCATCCCCATCCTCATCCTCATCCCCATCCTCATCCTCATCCCCATCCTCATCCTCATCCCCATCCTCATCCTCATCCCCATCCTCATCCTCATCCCCATCCTCATCCTCATCCCCATCCTCATCCTCATCCCCATCCTCATCCTCATCCCCATCCTCATCCTCATCCCCATCCTCATCCTCATCCCCATCCTCATCCTCATCCCCATCCTCATCCTCATCCCCATCCTCATCCTCATCCCCATCCTCATCCTCATCCCCATCCTCATCCTCATCCCCATCCTCATCCTCATCCCCATCCTCATCCTCATCCCCATCCTCATCCTCATCCCCATCCTCATCCTCATCCCCATCCTCATCCTCATCTCCATCCCCATCCTCATCCTCATCCCCATCCCGATCCTCAACCTCATCTTCATCCTATCCACCTTCTCATCCTCTTCCTCATCCTCTTCCTCATCCCATC
>NC_032021.1:11386278-11387049 GCF_001865875.1 Lupinus angustifolius
CTCATCCTATCCTCATCCTCATCCCCACTTCATCCTGCACTCCTCTTGTTCATCATATCTTTGTCTTCATCCTCATCCTATACTCATCGCATCCTCATCCTAATACCCATCCTCATCCTCCCCTCCTCTTCATCCTCATCCTCTTCCTCATCCTATTTTCGTCCTCATTCTCATCCTCATGCTATCCTAATCGTCCTCCTCGTCCTCCTCATCCTCATCCTCATCCTCATCCTAATCCTAACCCTAATCATAATCCTAATCCGAATCCTCATCCTAATCCGAATCCTCATCCGCACCCTCATCCACATCCTCATCATTATCCTCATCCTTATCCTAACCCTAATCCTAACCCTAATCCTAATCCTAATCCTGATCCTCATCCTCATCCTCCTCCTCATCCTCATCTTCATCCTCGTCATCATCCTCATCCTCATTCTCATCCTCATCCTCTTCCTATCCTCCTCCTCCTCCTCCTCCTCATCCTATCCTCCTCCTCATCCTCCTCCTCAACCTATCCACATCCTCATCCTCATCCTATCCTCTTCCTCCTCTTCCTCGTCCTCATCCTATCTTCGTCCTCATCCTCATCCTCATCCTCATCCTCATCCTCATCCTCGTCCTCAACCTCATCCTATCCTTATCCTATCCTTATCCTCATCCATATTCAAATCCTCATCCTATCCTCATCCCCATCCTCATTCTACTCCTCAACCTATCCTCATCCTCATTCTCGTCCTCATCCTCATCCTTATCCTCATCCTATCCTTATCC
>NC_032021.1:11387149-11388499 GCF_001865875.1 Lupinus angustifolius
ATTGGATGACGACGAGAATGAGGATGAGGATAGGATGAGGACGAGGATGTGAATTAGGATGAGGATGAGGATTAGGATGATGTTGAGGACAGGCATGAGGATGAGGAAAGGATGCGGATGGGGAGGAGGATGAGGAGAGGATGAGGACGAGAATGGGGATGAGGATAGGATGTGGATGAGGATGAGGATGAGGAATGAGGACGAGGATGAGGATGAGGATGAGTATAGGATGCGAATGAGGACGAGGATGAGGATGAGGATGAGTATAGGATGCGAATGAGGACGAGGATGAGGATGAGGATGAGTATAGGATGCGAATGAGGACGAGGATGAGGATGAGGATGAGTATAGGATGCGAATGAGGACGAGGATGAGGATGAGGATGAGTATAGGATGCGAATGAGGACGAGGATGAGGATGAGGATGAGTATAGGATGCGAATGAGGACGAGGATGAGGATGAGGATGAGTATAGGATGCGAATGAGGACGAGGATGAGGATGAGGATGAGTATAGGATGCGAATGAGGACGAGGATGAGGAAGAGGATGAAGATGAGGAAGAGGCTCGGAATAGGATGAGGATAGGATAAGGATGCGGAAGAGGAAGAGGATGAGGATAAGGAGGAGGATAGGTTAGGACGAGAATGAGAATGAGGATAGGATGAGGAAGAGGATATGATGAGGAGTATAATGAGGATGAGGATGCGGATGAGGATAGGATGAGGAGGATGATGAGGATGAGGAATAGGATGAGTATGAGGATGAGGAAAAGGATAGACTGAGGACGAGAATGAGAATGAGGATGTGGAAGAGGATGAGGACGAGAATGAGGATGAGGATGAGGATACGATGAGGACGAGAATGAGGATGAGAATGAGGATGAAGATCGTGATAGGATGAGGAGGAGGACGAGGATGAGGTAGAGGATGAGGAAGAGGACGAGGATAGGATGAGGCTGAGAATGAGGATAGGATGAGGATGTGGAAGAGGCAGAGGATGAGGACGCGAATGAGTACGAGGATAGGATGAAGAGGAGGATGAGGATCGGATGAGGAGGAGGATGAGGATAGGATGACGAGGAGGATGAGGATAGGATGAGGATGAGAATGAGGATGAGGTTACGATGAGGATAGGATGAGGATCAGAATATGATGAGGATGAGGAAGTGGATTAGGATGAGGATGAGGATGGGAATGATGATGAGGATAGGATGAGGGCGAGGATGAGGATGAGGAAGAGGATGATGATAGGATGAGGACGAGAATGAGGATGAGGATAGTATGAAGATAAGACTGAGAATGAGGATAGGAGGAGGATAAGGATGAGAATAGGATGAGGACGAGAATGTGG
>NC_032021.1:11388599-11391622 GCF_001865875.1 Lupinus angustifolius
TGAGGAAGAGGATGAAGATAAGGAAGAGGCTAGGAAGAGGATGAGCATAGGATAAGGATGAGGATGAGGAAGAGGATAAGGATAAGGAGGAGGATAGGTTGAGGACGAGAATTAGAATGAGGATGGGATGAGGATGAGGAAGAGGATATGATGAGGAGTAGAATGAGGATGAGGATGCGGTTGAGGAAAAGGAGGAGAGGATGAGGACGAGAATGAGAATGAGGTTAGGAAGAGGATGAGGACGAGAATGAGGATGAGGATGAGGATACGATCAAGATGAGTATAGGATGAAGATAAGGATAGTATGAGGATGAGGATGAGGAAGAGGATGAGGATAGGATGAGGACGAGAATGACGATGAGGATGAGGATAGGATGAGGATGAGGAAGAGGATGGGGATGAGGATAGGATGAGGATGAGAATGAGGATGAGGAGGACGATGAGGATAGGATGACGACGAGAATGAGTATGTGGATAGGATGAGGATTAGGATGTGGATGAGGATAGGATGAGGACGAGAATGACGATGAAGATCAGGATAGGATGAGGATGAGGAAGAGGATGGGGATGAGGATGAGGATGAGGATAGGGTGAGGATGAGGAAGAGGATGAGGATGAGGATAGGAAGATGACGAGGATGAGGATAGGAAGAGGATGAAGATAGGATAGGATGAGGATGAGGATGAGGATGAGGATGAGGATGAGGATGAGGAAGAGGATGGGGATGAGGATGAGGACGAGGATGAGGATGAGGATGAGGAAGAGGATGGGGATGAGGATGAGGACGAGGATGAGGATGAGGATGAGGAAGAGGATGGGGATGAGGATGAGGACGAGGATGAGGATGAGGATGAGGAAGAGGATGGGGATGAGGATGAGGACGAGGATGAGGATGAGGATGAGGAAGAGGATGGGGATGAGGATGAGGACGAGGATGAGGATGAGGATGAGGAAGAGGATGGGGATGAGGATGAGGACGAGGATGAGGATGAGGATGAGGAAGAGGATGGGGATGAGGATGAGGACGAGGATGAGGATGAGGATGAGGAAGAGGATGGGGATGAGGATGAGGACGAGGATGAGGATGAGGATGAGGAAGAGGATGGGGATGAGGATGAGGACGAGGATGAGGATGAGGATGAGGAAGAGGATGGGGATGAGGATGAGGACGAGGATGAGGATGAGGATGAGGAAGAGGATGGGGATGAGGATGAGGACGAGGATGAGGATGAGGATGAGGAAGAGGATGGGGATGAGGATGAGGACGAGGATGAGGATGAGGATGAGGAAGAGGATGGGGATGAGGATGAGGACGAGGATGAGGATGAGGATGAGGAAGAGGATGGGGATGAGGATGAGGACGAGGATGAGGATGAGGATGAGGAAGAGGATGGGGATGAGGATGAGGACGAGGATGAGGATGAGGATGAGGAAGAGGATGGGGATGAGGATGAGGACGAGGATGAGGATGAGGATGAGGAAGAGGATGGGGATGAGGATGAGGACGAGGATGAGGATGAGGATGAGGAAGAGGATGGGGATGAGGATGAGGACGAGGATGAGGATGAGGATGAGGAAGAGGATGGGGATGAGGATGAGGACGAGGATGAGGATGAGGATGAGGAAGAGGATGGGGATGAGGATGAGGACGAGGATGAGGATGAGGATGAGGAAGAGGATGGGGATGAGGATGAGGACGAGGATGAGGATGAGGATGAGGAAGAGGATGGGGATGAGGATGAGGACGAGGATGAGGATGAGGATGAGGAAGAGGATGGGGATGAGGATGAGGACGAGGATGAGGATGAGGATGAGGAAGAGGATGGGGATGAGGATGAGGACGAGGATGAGGATGAGGATGAGGAAGAGGATGGGGATGAGGATGAGGACGAGGATGAGGATGAGGATGAGGAAGAGGATGGGGATGAGGATGAGGACGAGGATGAGGATGAGGATGAGGAAGAGGATGGGGATGAGGATGAGGACGAGGATGAGGATGAGGATGAGGAAGAGGATGGGGATGAGGATGAGGACGAGGATGAGGATGAGGATGAGGAAGAGGATGGGGATGAGGATGAGGACGAGGATGAGGATGAGGATGAGGAAGAGGATGGGGATGAGGATGAGGACGAGGATGAGGATGAGGATGAGGAAGAGGATGGGGATGAGGATGAGGACGAGGATGAGGATGAGGATGAGGAAGAGGATGGGGATGAGGATGAGGACGAGGATGAGGATGAGGATGAGGAAGAGGATGGGGATGAGGATGAGGACGAGGATGAGGATGAGGATGAGGAAGAGGATGGGGATGAGGATGAGGACGAGGATGAGGATGAGGATGAGGAAGAGGATGGGGATGAGGATGAGGACGAGGATGAGGATGAGGATGAGGAAGAGGATGGGGATGAGGATGAGGACGAGGATGAGGATGAGGATGAGGAAGAGGATGGGGATGAGGATGAGGACGAGGATGAGGATGAGGATGAGGAAGAGGATGGGGATGAGGATGAGGACGAGGATGAGGATGAGGATGAGGAAGAGGATGGGGATGAGGATGAGGACGAGGATGAGGATGAGGATGAGGAAGAGGATGGGGATGAGGATGAGGACGAGGATGAGGATGAGGATGAGGAAGAGGATGGGGATGAGGATGAGGACGAGGATGAGGATGAGGATGAGGAAGAGGATGGGGATGAGGATGAGGACGAGGATGAGGATGAGGATGAGGAAGAGGATGGGGATGAGGATGAGGACGAGGATAAGAGGAAGAGGATAGGATGAGGATGAGAATGAGGAAGAGGAGGAGGATGAGGATAAGGACGAGGATGAGGATGAGGATGAGGATAAATTTTAGGATAGGATGAGGAAGAGGATGAGGATGAGGATAAGGATGAGGATGAGTATAGGATGCGAATGAGAACGAGGATGAGGATGGGGGGAGGATGAGGATTGGAAGAGGATGAAGATAGGATGAGGATAAGAATGATGATGAGGACGAGGATGAGGATAGGATAGGATGAGGA
>NC_032021.1:11391722-11392053 GCF_001865875.1 Lupinus angustifolius
AGGATGAGGATGAGGATAGGAGGAGGATGAGAATGAGGATAAGATGAAGAGGAAGAGGAGGAGGATGAGGATGAGGATGCAGAAGAGGATGAGGACGAGGATGAAGATAAGAGGAGGACGAGAATGAGGATGACGATAGGATGAGGATGAGGATGAGCAACAGGATGAGGACGAGGATGAGAATGACGGTGAGGATGAGGATGAGGATGAGGGTGAGAATGAGGATGAGGATGAGGATGAGGGTGAGGATGAGGGTGAGGATGAGGATTGGATCGAGGATGAGGATAGGATGGGGCTGAGGAAGAGGATAGGATGAGGATGAGGATGGGGA
>NC_032021.1:11392153-11392622 GCF_001865875.1 Lupinus angustifolius
GAGGAGGAGGATGAGGATGAGGATGAGCATGAGGAAGAGGAAAGGATAATGATGAGGAAGAGGAAAGGATGAGGACGAGGAGGAGGATGAGGATAGGATGTGGATGAGGACGAGGATGAGGATAGGATGAGGACGACAATGAGGATGAGGATGAGGATAGGATGAGGATGAGAACTTGGAATTGGATGAGGATGAGGAGGAGGATGAGGATGAGGAAGAGGATGAGGATGTGGATGAGGATGAGAAGGAGGATGAGGATGAGGAGGAGGATGAGGATGAGGAGGAGGATGAGGATGAGGAGGAGGATGAGGATGAGGAGGAGGATGAGGATGAGGAGGAGGATGAGGATGAGGAGGAGGATGAGGATGAGGAGGAGGATGAGGATGAGGAGGAGGATGAGGATGAGGATAATGATAGGATGAGGAGGAGGATGAGGATGAGGAAGAGGTTGACGAAGAGGACGAGGTTA
>NC_032021.1:11392722-11393736 GCF_001865875.1 Lupinus angustifolius
GAGGATGAGGATGAAGATAGGACTAGGACGAGAATGAGGATGAGGATAGGATAAGGAAGAGGAAAGGAGGAGGACGAGGATGAGGATAAGGAGGAGGGTAGGATGAGGACGAGAATGAGAATGAGGATGAGGATGAGGAAGAGGATATGATGAGGCGTAGAATGAGGATGACGATGACGGAGAATAGGATGAGGATGAGGATAGGATCGGGATGAGGATGAGGATGAGGAAGAGGATAGGCTGAGGACGAGAATGAGAATGAGGATAGGATGAGGATACCATGAGGAGGAGTATAGGATGAGGATGATGATAATGATAGGATGAGGAGGAGGATGTGGATGAGGAAGAGGATAGGATGAGGACGAGAATGAGGATAGGACGAGGATGAGGATTAGGATAGGATGAGGACGAAATTGAGTATGAGGATAGGATGAGGAGGAGGATGAGGATGAGGAAGAGGATAGGATGAGGACGAGAATGAGGATAGGACGAGGATGAGGATTAGGATAGGATGAGGACGAAATTGAGTATGAGGATAGGATGAGGAGGAGGATGAGGATGAGGAAGAGGATAGGATGAGGACGAGAATGAGGATAGGACGAGGATGAGGATTAGGATAGGATGAGGACGAAATTGAGTATGAGGATAGGATGAGGAGGAGGATGAGGATGAGGAAGAGGATAGGATGAGGACGAGAATGAGGATAGGATGAGGATGAGGAGGAGTATAGGATGAGGAGGAGGATGACGATGAGGACAGGAGGAGGTTGAGAATGAGGATAGGATGAAGAGGAGGATGAGGATGAGGATGAGGAAGAGGATGAGGATATGATGAGGACGAGAATGAGGATGAGGATAGGATGAGGAGGAGGATGAGGACGAGAATGAGCATGAGGAAGAGGATGAGGTTGAGGATGAGGTAAGGATGAGGATGAGGATGAGTATAGGATGAGGATGAGGATAGGATTAGGACGAGAAAGAGGAAGAGGATAGGATGTGGATGAGTACGAGGATG
>NC_032021.1:11393836-11394048 GCF_001865875.1 Lupinus angustifolius
AGGAAGAGGATGAGGATGAGGATGAGTAAGAGGATGAGGATGAGGATGAGGACGAGGTTAGAATGAGGATGCGGATAAGGAAAGGAGGTGGATGAGAATGAGGATAGGATTAAGAGGAGGATGAGGATGAGGAAGAGGAAAGGATGAGAATGAGAATGAGGATGGGATGAGGAGGAGGAGGAGGATAGGATGAGGTCGAGCATGATGACGAG
>NC_032021.1:11394148-11394683 GCF_001865875.1 Lupinus angustifolius
GGATGAGGATGAGCATAGGATGAGGATGAGAATGTGGATGAGGATAGGATGAGGATGAGGATGAGGATGAGGATATGATTAGGACGAGAATGAGGATGAGAATAGGAGGTGGATAGGATGAGGACGAGGATGAGGAAATGGATGAGGATGAGTAAGAGGATGAGGATGAGGATGAGGATAGGATGAGGAGGAGGATGAGGATGAGGATAGGATGAGGATCAGGATAGGATTAGGATAGGATGAGGATAGGATGAGCAGGAGGAGGAGGAGGAAGAGGATGAGGATAGGAATAGGATGAGGATGAGGATAGGATGAGGACGAGAATGAGGATAGGATGAGGATGAGGATGAGGATTGGAGGAGGAAGAGAATGAGGATGAGGATAAGATGAGGACGAGGATGAGGATGGGATGAGGATGAGAATAGGATGAGGAAGTGGATTACAATGAGGATGAGGATGATGATGAGGATAGGATGAGTATAGGATGAGGATGAGGATGAGGATGAGGATGAGGATGAGGATGAGGATGAGGATG
>NC_032021.1:11394691-11395807 GCF_001865875.1 Lupinus angustifolius
GGATAGGATGAGGATGAGAATGAGGATGAGGATATATGAGGACGAGGATGAGGATGAGGATATTATTAGGATGAGAATGAGGATGAGGATAGGATGTGGATAGGATGAGGACAAGGACGACGAAGTGGATGAGGATGAGTAAGAGGATGAGGATGAGTAAGAGGATGAGGATGAGTAAGAGGATGAGGATGAGTAAGAGGATGAGGATGAGTAAGAGGATGAGGATGAGTAAGAGGATGAGGATGAGTAAGAGGATGAGGATGAGTAAGAGGATGAGGATGAGTAAGAGGATGAGGATGAGAATGAGGATAGGATGTGGAAGTGGATGAGGATTAGGATGAGGATAGGATGAGGATAAGGATGAGGATGAGGATGAGGGTGAGGAGGAGGATAGGATTTGGACGAGAATGAGGATGAGGATAGGATGAGGAGGAGGATGAGGATGAGGATGGATGAGGATGAGGATGACCAAGAGGATGAGGATAGGAGGAGATGGAGAATGAGGTGAGGATGAGATAGGGATGAGGATTAGGATGAGGATGAGGATATGATCGGGATGAGGATGAGGATGAGAATGAGGATGAGGATAGGATGAGGATGAGGAAGAGGAAGAGGATGACGAAGTGGATAGGATGAGGACGAGAACGAACATGAGGATAGGATGAGGATAGGATAAGGATGAGAATGAGGATAGGATGAGGATGAGGATAGGATGGGGATGAGGAAGAGGATGAGGATAGGATGAGGACGAGAATGAGGATAAGGATAGGATGAGGAGGAGGATGAGGATGAGGAAGAGGACGAGGATAGGATGAGGACGAGAATGAGGAGGAGGATAGGATGAGGAAGAGGAAGAGGATGAGGATGAGGATAGGATGAGGACGAGAATGAGGATGAGGATAGGATGAGGAGGAGGACGAGGATGAGTATAGGATTGGGATGAGGATGAGCATGAGGAAGTGGATATGATGAGGATGAGGATGAGGTTGAGGATTAGATGAGGACGAGAATGTGGATGAGTATGAGGATATGATGAGGAGAAGGATAGGATGACGATGAGGATGAGGATGAGGATAAGGATAGTATGAGGAAGAGGAAGAGGATGAGGATGAGGAT
>NC_032021.1:11395907-11396732 GCF_001865875.1 Lupinus angustifolius
GAGGATGAAGATAGGATGAGGATAAGAATGATGACGAGGACGAGGATGAGGATAGGATAGGATGAAGATGAGGCTAAGGATAAGGATGACAATGAGGATAGGATGAAGAGGAGGATGAGGACGAGGACGAGGATGAGGATAGGATGAGGACGAGGATGAGGAAGAGGATGAGGATGAGGATAAGGATAGGATGAGGAAGAGGAAGAGGATGATGAAAGGATGAGGAGTCGGATGAGGAAGAGGATGAGGATGAGGATAAGGATAGGATGAGGAAGAGGAAGAGGATGATGAAAGGATGAGGAGTCGGATGAGGAAGAGGATGAGGATGAGGATAAGGATAGGATGAGGAAGAGGAAGAGGATGATGAAAGGATGAGGAGTCGGATGAGGAAGAGGATGAGGATGAGGATAAGGATAGGATGAGGAAGAGGAAGAGGATGATGAAAGGATGAGGAGTCGGATGAGGAAGAGGATGAGGATGAGGATAAGGATAGGATGAGGAAGAGGAAGAGGATGATGAAAGGATGAGGAGTCGGATGAGGAAGAGGATGAGGATGAGGATAAGGATAGGATGAGGAAGAGGAAGAGGATGATGAAAGGATGAGGAGTCGGATGAGGAAGAGGATGAGGATGAGGATAAGGATAGGATGAGGAAGAGGAAGAGGATGATGAAAGGATGAGGAGTCGGATGAGGAAGAGGATGAGGATGAGGATAAGGATAGGATGAGGAAGAGGAAGAGGATGATGAAAGGATGAGGAGTCGGATGAGGAAGAGGATGAGGATGAGGATAAGGATAGGATGAGGAAGAGGAAGAGGATGATGAAA
>NC_032021.1:11396832-11397070 GCF_001865875.1 Lupinus angustifolius
GATGAGGATGAGGATGAGGAGGAGGATGAGGATGAGGATGTGGATGAGAATGAGGATAGGAGGAGTATGAGAATGAGGATAGGATAAAGAGGAGGATGAGGAGAAGGATGAGGAGGAGGATGAGAAAGTGGAAAGGATGAGGACGAGCATGATAATGAGGATAGTATGAGGATGAGGAAGTGGATGAGGATAAGGAAGAGGATAGGATGAGGATGAGGATGAGGAAGAGGATGAGGAT
>NC_032021.1:11397170-11397810 GCF_001865875.1 Lupinus angustifolius
AGGATGAGGATGAGGAAGAGGATGAGGATAAGGATGTGGAAGAGGATAAGAGGAGGACGAGAATGAGGTTGACGAAAGGATGAGGATGAGGATGAGCAAGAGAATGAGGATAAGAGGAGGACGAGGATGAGGATGAGGATAGGATTGGGATGAGGATATGATGAGGATGAGGATGAGGATGAGGATGAGGATGAGGATGAGGATAGGATGAGGTGGAGAATGAGGATACGATGAGGATGAGGATAGGATGAGGATGAGGATAATGATAGGATGAGGAGGAGGATGAGGATGAGGAAGAGGACGAGGATAGGATGAGGACGAGAATGAGGATAGGATGAGGATGAGGAAGAGTATGAGGATAGGATGAGGACGAGAATGAGTATGAGGATAGGATGGGGATGAGGAAGAGGATGAGGATGAGGACGAGAATGAGGATAAGGATAGGATGAGGACAAGGATGAGGATAGGATTAGGACGATAATGAGGATCTGGATAGGATGTGGATTAGGATGAGGATGAGGATAGGATGAGTTCGACAATGAGGATGAGGATATGATGGGGATGAGAATGTGGAAGAGGTTGAGGATGACAGTAGGATGAGGAGGAGGAGGTGGATGAGGATGAGGATGAGGAAGAGGAT
>NC_032021.1:11397910-11398523 GCF_001865875.1 Lupinus angustifolius
TAGGATGTGGATTAGGACGAGGATGAGGGTAGGATGAGTTCGAGAATGATGATGAGGATAGGATGGGGATGAGAATGTGAAAGAGGATGAGGATGAGGATAGGATGATGAGGAGGAGGAGGATGAGGATGAGGAAGAGGATAGGATAACTACAAGAATGAGAATGAGGATAGGATGAGGTAGAGGATAGGAAGAGGACGAGGATTGGATGAGGATCAGAATGAGGAAGAGGAGGAGGATGAGGATGACGATGAGGACGAGGATGAGGATAGGAGGAGAACGAGAATGAGGATGACGATAGGATGAGGATGAGGATGAGCAAGAGGATGAGGACAAGGATGAGCATAAGAGGAGGACGAGGATGTGGATGAGGGTGAGGATGACGATGAGGGTGAGGATGAGGATAGGATCGGGATGAGGAAGAGGATAGGATGAGGATGAGGATGAGGATGAGGATGAGGTTAGGATGAGGATGAGGATGAGGATAGGAGGAGGATGAGAATGAGGACAGGATGAATAAGAGGATGAGGATGAGGATGAGCATGAGGATGAGGATGAGGATAAGATGTGGATGAGGACGAGGATGAGGGTAGGATGAGGACGAGAATGAGGAT
>NC_032021.1:11398623-11398971 GCF_001865875.1 Lupinus angustifolius
ATGAGGATGAGGAAGAGGACGAGGATAGGATGAGGACGAGAATGAGGATAGGATGAGGATGAGGAAGAGTATGAGGATAGGATGAGGACGAGAATGAGTATGAGGATAGGATGAGGATGAGGATAGGAGGAGGATGAGGATGAGGATGAGGATGACGATGAGGATAGGAAGAGCACGAGGATGAGGATTGGAAGAGGATGGAGATAGGATGAGGATAAGAATGAGGATGAGGATAGGATGAGAATGAGGGAAGGATGAGGATAGGAAGAGGAAGAGGATGAGGATGAGGATAGGATGTGGATGAGAATGAGGATAGGATGAGGATAGGATGAGGATGAGAATGAGGAT
>NC_032021.1:11399071-11399592 GCF_001865875.1 Lupinus angustifolius
GAGAATGAGGATACGATGAGGATGAGGAGGAGGATAGGATGAGTACGAGAATGAGGATGAGGATGAGGATAGGATGAGGATGAGAATGTGGAAGAGGATGAGGATGAGGACGAGGATAAGGATAGAATGAGGAAGAGGATGACGATGAGTAGGAGGATGAGGATAAGGATGAGGATGAGGATGAGGATAGGATGAGGATGAGAATGTGGAAGAGGATGAGGATGAGGACGAGGATAAGGATAGAATGAGGAAGAGGATGACGATGAGTAGGAGGATGAGGATAAGGATGAGGATGAGGATGAGGATAGGATGAGGATGAGAATGTGGAAGAGGATGAGGATGAGGACGAGGATAAGGATAGAATGAGGAAGAGGATGACGATGAGTAGGAGGATGAGGATAAGGATGAGGATGAGGATAAGGAGGAGGATAGGATGAGGACGAGAATGAAAATGAGGATGGGATTAGTATTAGGACGGGGATAGGATGAGGAGTAGAATGAGGATGAAGTGGAGGATGAGG
>NC_032021.1:11399692-11400165 GCF_001865875.1 Lupinus angustifolius
GGATAGGATGAGGATGAGAATAGGATGAGGAAGTGGATTTGGATGAGGATGAGGATGATGATGAGGATAGGATGAGGATGAGGATGACGATAGGATGAGGATAGGATGAGGATGAAGATGAGAAAGAGGATGAGGATGAGGATGAGTATGATGATGAGGATAAGGATGAGGATGAGTATAGGATGAGAATGAGAACGAGTATGAGGATAGGATGAGGATGAGGATAGGAAGAGGATGAAGGTAGGATGAGGATAAGAATGATGATGAGGATAGGATAGGATAGGATGAGGATAGGATGAGGTTGAGAATGAGCATGTGGAAGAGGATGAGGATGAGGATGAGGATAGGAGGAGGATGAGAATGAGGATAGGTTGAAGAGGAGGATGAGGATAGGATAAGGACGAGGATGAGGATGAGGACGAGGATAAGGAAGAGGATAGGATGAGGATGAGCATAGGATAAGGATGAGGATG
>NC_032021.1:11400265-11400504 GCF_001865875.1 Lupinus angustifolius
GATAGGAGGAGGACGAGGATGAGGAAGAGGATAGGATGAGGATGAGGATAAGGATTGCATGAGGATGAGGATAGGATGAGGAGGAGGACGAGAATGAGCATGAGGACGAGAATGAGTATGAGGATAGGATGAGGAAGAGGATGAGGATGAGAATGAGGATAGGATGAGGTTGAGGATAGGATGAGGATGAGAACTTGGAAGAGGATGAGGATAAGGATAGGATGAGGAAGAGGAAGAGG
>NC_032021.1:11400604-11400989 GCF_001865875.1 Lupinus angustifolius
GAGGATGAGGATGAGGATAGGATGAGGACGAGAATGAGGATGAGGATAGGATGAGGATGAGGAAGAGGATAGGAGGAGGATGAGAATGAGGATAGAAGGATGAGGAGGATGAGGAAGAGGAAAGGATGAGGACAAGAATGAGAATGAGGATAGGATGAGGATGAGGATGAGCAAGAGTATAGGAGGAGGACCAGAATGAGGATGAAGAAAGGATGAGGACGAGAATGAGGATGAGGATAGGATGTGGATGAGGACGAGGATGAGGATAGGATGAGGATAGGATGAGGACGAGGATGAGGATAGGAAGAGGACAAGAATGAGGATGAGGATAGGATGAGGATGCGGATGACCAAGAGGATGAGGACGAGGATGAGGATAGGATGAT
>NC_032021.1:11401089-11401685 GCF_001865875.1 Lupinus angustifolius
AGGATTGGATGAAGAGGAGGATGAGGACGAGGATGAGGAAGAGGATGAGGATAAGGAGGAGGATAGGATGAGAACGAGAATGAGAATGAGGATAGAATGAGGACGAGGATAGGATGAGAACGAGGATGAGGTGGTTGAGGATGAGGATGAGGACGAGGAAGAGGATAGGACGAGGACGAGAATAAGAATGAGGACAAGATAAGGATGAGGATAGGATGAGGATAGGAAGAGGACGAGGATGAGGATGAGAATGTGGAAGAGGATGAGGATGAGAATGTGGAAGATGATGAGGATGAGGATGAGGATGAGGATGAGGATAGGATCCGGATGAGGATGAGGATGAGGATGAGGATAGGACGAAGATGAAGATGAGGACAGGATGACGAGGAGGATGAGGATGAGGATGAGGAAGAGGAAAGGATGAGGACGAGAATGAGAATGAGGATAGGATGAGGATGAGGAGGAGGAAAGGATGAGGACGAGAATGAGGATGAGGACGAGAATGAGGAGGAGGACGAGGATGGGGATAGGAGGAGGACGAGGAAAGGATGAGGATGAGGATAGGATGAGGAGGAGGATGAGGATGAGGATGAGGA
>NC_032021.1:11401785-11402017 GCF_001865875.1 Lupinus angustifolius
GAGGATGAGGATGAGGATGAGGTTAGGATGAGGATGAGGATTAGGATAGGAGGAGCAGAATGAGGATAGGATGAGGAGGAGGAGAATGAGTATAGGATGAGGAGGAGGATGAGGAGGAGGATGTGGACGAGGATAGGATGAGGAGGAGGATGAAGATAGGATGAGGACGAGAATGAGAATTTGGATAGGATGAGGATGAGGATGAGGACGAGGATAGGATGAGGACGAGCAT
>NC_032021.1:11402117-11403084 GCF_001865875.1 Lupinus angustifolius
TGAGGATGAGGATAGGATGGGGATTAGGAAGAGGATGAGGAGGAGGATGAGGATGAAGACGAGAAATAGTATGAGGATGAGGATAGGATGAGGAGTACAATGAGGATGAGGAAGCGGATAAGGATGAGGATGAGAATGTGGATGAGGATAAGGATAGGATGAGGAGGAGGATGAGGATGAGGATGAGGACAGAATGAGGATGAGAATGAGGATGAGGATAGGATGAGGAGTAGAATGAGGATGAGGAAGTGGATGAGGATAGGATGAGGATGAGAATGTGGATGCGGATGAGGAAGTTGATGAGAATAGGATGAGGACGAACATGAGGAGGAGGATAGGATGAGGAAGAGGAAGAGGATGAGGAAGAGGATAGGAGGAGGATGAGGATAGGATGAGGATGAGGATGAGGATGAGAATGTGGATGCGGATGAGGATGAGGATGAGAATGTGGATGCGGATGAGGATGAGGATGAGAATGTGGATGCGGATGAGGATGAGGATGAG
The DNA here is from genome assembly GCF_001865875.1 of Lupinus angustifolius. Lineage (NCBI taxonomy): Eukaryota > Viridiplantae > Streptophyta > Magnoliopsida > Fabales > Fabaceae > Lupinus > Lupinus angustifolius. Next base: position 11,402,622 of record NC_032021.1, read on the forward strand.
AATGTGGATGCGGATGAGGATGAGGATGAGAATGTGGATGCGGATGAGGATGAGGATGAGAATGTGGATGCGGATGAGGATGAGGATGAGAATGTGGATGCGGATGAGGATGAGGATGAGAATGTGGATGCGGATGAGGATGAGGATGAGAATGTGGATGCGGATGAGGATGAGGATGAGGACGAGAATGAGGATGAGGATCAGGAAGAGGATAGGATGACGAAGAGAATGTGGATGAGGATAGGGTGAGGACGAGGATAAGGATGGGATGAGGATGAGAATAGGATGAGGAAGTGGATTAGGATGAGGATGATGATGAGAATAGAATGAGTACGAGGATGAGGATGAAGAAGAGGATGAGGCCGCGAATGAGGATGAGGATTGGATGAGGACGAGAATGAGGATGAGGATAGGATGAGGACGAGAATGAGGATGAGGATAGGATGAGGATGAGGAAGAGGAT
>NC_032021.1:11403184-11403852 GCF_001865875.1 Lupinus angustifolius
AGAATAGAATGAGGACATGGATCAGGATGAGGAAGAGGATAGGAGGAGGATGAGAATGAGGATAGGATGAAGAGGAGGATGAGGATGAGGATAAGGATGAGGAAGAGTAAAGGACGAGGACGATAATGAGAATGAGGATGAGGAAGAGGATAAGAATGAGGACGAGGATAGGATGAGGAAGAGAATGAGGATAGGATGAAGAGGAGGATAGCAGGAGGATGAGGATGAGGATGAGGATAGGAGGAGGATGAGGATGAGGATGAGGATGAGGATGAGGATAGGAGGAGGATGAGGAGTAGGATAGGATGAGGGTAGGATAAGTATAGGATGAGGATGAAGATTAGGATGAGGATGAAGATAGGACGAGGATGAGGATGAGGATGGGTATAGGACGAGGATGAAGATGAGGATGGGGATGAGGATGAGGATGAGGATGAGGATGAGGACGAGGATCAGGATAGAAGGAGGATGAGGATGAGGACAGGAGGAGGATGAGGATGAGGAGTAGGATAGGATGAGGATGAGGATGAGGATGAGAATAGGATGAGTATAGGATGAGGATGAAGATAGGACGAAGATTAGGATGGGGATGAGGATGAGGATAGGAGGAGGACGAGGATGGCCATAGGAAGAGGATGACTATAGGATGAGGATAAGAATGAGGATGA
>NC_032021.1:11403952-11404194 GCF_001865875.1 Lupinus angustifolius
GGATAAGGATAAGAATGAGGATGAGGATGAGGATAGGATGGGGATAAGAATAGGATGAGGATGAGGATGAGGATAGGTTTGGGATGAGGATTAGGAAGAGGATAGGATGAGGATGAGGATGAGTATAGGATGAGGATGAGGATAGGAGGAGAATGAGAATGAGGATAGGATGAAGAGGAGGATGAAGAGGAGGATGAGGATGAGGATGAGGAAGAGGAAAGGATGAGGACGAGAATGAGAAT
>NC_032021.1:11404294-11404512 GCF_001865875.1 Lupinus angustifolius
GAAGAGGATGAGGATGAGGATAGGATGAGGAAGAGGAAGAGGAAGATGATGGGGATGAGGAAGAGGATAGGATGAGGAGGACGAGGAGGATAGCATGAGGATGAGGATGAGAATAAGGATAGGATGAGGATGAGAATAGGATGAGGATGAGGATAGGACCGGGATGAGGATGAGGAAGAGGATAAGATGAGGATGAGGTTAGGATGAGGATGAGGATG
>NC_032021.1:11404612-11405119 GCF_001865875.1 Lupinus angustifolius
TGAGGATAGAATGAGGATGAGGACGAGGACAGGATGAGGACGAGAATGAAGATGAGGATAGGATGAGGACGAGAATGGGAATGAAAGTGAGGATAGGATGAGGATGAGGAGGAGAATGAGGATGAGGATGAGGATGAGTATGAGTATGAGGATAGGATGATGAGTAGAATGAGGATGAGGAAGAGGATGAGGATAGGATGAGGATGAGAATATGGATGAGGATAAGGATAGGATGAGAGGGAGGATGAGGATGAGGAAGAGGATGAGGATGAGGATGAGGATAGGATGAGGAAGAGGAAGAGGAAGAGGATGGGGATGAGGATAGAATGAGGACGAGAATGTGGATGAGGAGGATGAGGATATGATGAGGATAAGGATGAGGATGTGGATGAGGATAGGATGAGGATAGGATGAGTATAGGATGAGGATGAAGATGTGGATGAGCATGAGGATGAGGATGAGGACGAGGATGAGGATAGGAGGAGGATGAGGATGACGATAGGAAGA
>NC_032021.1:11405219-11406250 GCF_001865875.1 Lupinus angustifolius
AGGATGAGGATAGGATGAGGATGAGAATACGATGAGAATGAGGATGAGGATAGGATCGGGATGAGGATGAGGATGAGGAAGAGGATAGGATGAGGATGAGGTTAGGATGAGGATGGGTATAGGATGAGGATGAGTATGAGGTTAGGATGAGGATGAGGATGAGTATAGGATGAGGATGAGGATAGGAGGAGGATGAGAATGAGGATAGGATGAAGAGGAGGATGAGGAGGAGGATGAGGATGAGGAAGAGGATGAGGATGAGGATGAGGATGACGATGGGGATAGGATGAGGATGAGGATGAATATGAGGATAGGAGGATGCGGATAGGAGGATGAGGTTCGGATGAGGACGAGGTTAGGATGAGGACGAGGTTAGGATGAGGATGAGGATGAGGATAGGAGGAGGATGAGAATGAGGATAGGATGAAGAGGAGGATGAGGAGGAGGATGAGGACGTGAATGAGGATGAGGAGGAGGACGAGTATGAGGAAGAGGATGAGGAAGAGGAAGAGGAAGAGGATGAGGTTAAGAAGAGGATGAGGTTAGGATGAGGATGAGGATGAGGATGAGGATGAGGATGAGGATAGGATGAGGATGAGGACGAGAATGAGGAAGAGGATGAGGATGAGGACGAGAATGAGGAAGAGGATGAGGATGAGGACGAGAATGAGGAAGAGGATGAGGATGAGGACGAGAATGAGGAAGAGGATGAGGATGAGGACGAGAATGAGGAAGAGGATGAGGATGAGGACGAGAATGAGGAAGAGGATGAGGATGAGGACGAGAATGAGGAAGAGGATGAGGATGAGGACGAGAATGAGGATGAGGATAGGATGAGGATGAGGATGAGGATGAGGATTTGGATGAGAAAGTGGATAGGATGAGGATGAGGACAGGATGAGAATGAGGATAGGATGGAGATGAGTCAGAGGATGAGCATGAGGATAGGATGGGGAAGAGGAAGAGGATGAGGCTGAGCATAGGATGAGGACGGGAATGAGGATGAGGATAGGATGAGGAGGAGGATGAGG
>NC_032021.1:11406350-11407152 GCF_001865875.1 Lupinus angustifolius
CATCCTCCTCCTCATCCTCCTCTTCATCCTATCGTCATTCTCATCCTCCTCCTATCCTCATCCTGATCCTCATCCTCATCCTTATCCTCATCCTCATTTTCGTCCTCCTCTTATCCTCATCCCCGTCCTCATCCTCTTGCTCACCCTCATCCTCATCTTATCCTATTGGTATTTCTCGTCCTCCTCTTATCCTAATCCTCGTCCTCATCCTCTTCCTCTTCCTCATCCTCATCCTCATCCTCTTCCTCATCCTCATCCTATCCTCATCCTCTTGCTCCTCCTTATCCCCTTCCTATCCTCATCCTCATCCTCATTCTCGTCCTCATTCAATCCACTTCCTCATCCTCATCCTCATTCTCGTCTTCATCCTAATCCTCATTCTCATCCTCATCCTCCTCTTCATCCTATCGTCATTCTTATCCTCCTGCTATCCTCACCCTTATCCTCATCCTCCTCCTCATCCTATCCTCATTCTCATCCTACTCCTATCCTCGTCCTCATCCGCATCCTCATCTTAACCTCATTCTCATCCTCATCCACATCCCGATCCCAACCTCATCCTCATCCTCATCCTAATCCTCATGCTCATCCTCATTCTCGTCCTCCTCTTATCCTCATCCTCGTCTCATCCTCATCCTCTTCCTATCCTCATCCTCATCCTCATCCTATCCTCATCCTCATCCTATCCTCATCCTCATTCTGGTCCTCCTTCTATCCTCATCCTCGTCCTCATCCTCTTCCTCATGCTCATCCCCATCCTCTTCCACATTCTCATCCTCATCCTATCCTCATCCTCTTCCTC
>NC_032021.1:11407252-11408321 GCF_001865875.1 Lupinus angustifolius
TTCCTCATCCTCATCCTCATCCTCATCCTCATCCTCATCCTCATCCTCATCCTAATCCTATTCCTATTCTTAATCCTAATCCTCATGCTCCTCCACATCCTCATCCTAATCTTAATCGTAATTCTTATCCTAATCCTAATCATAAACCTAATACTAATCCTAATACTCATCCTCATCGTCATCCTCATCCTCATCCTCATCCTTATCCTCATCCTCATCCTCATCCTCATCCTCATCCTAATCCTAATCCTCATGCTCATCCTCATCCTCATCCACATCATCATCCTTATCGTCATCCTAATCCTCATCCTAATCCTAATCCTATTCGTAATCCTAATACTAATCCTCATGCTCATCCTCATCCTCATCCTCATCCTCATCCTTATCCTCATCCTAATCCTCATCCTAATCCTATTCCTAATCCTGATCCTAATCCCCATGCTCATCCTCATCCTCGTCCTCATCCTCATCCTAATCCTAATCCTAATTCTAATCCTAATCCTAATCCTAAACCTATCCTAATCCTAATACTCATCCTCATCGTCATCCTCATCCTCATCCTAATCCTCATCCTCATCCTAATCCTACTCCTAATCCTATTCTTAATCCTAATCCTAATTCTCATGCTCATCCTCATGCTCATCCTAATCCTAATCCTCATCCTCATCCTCATCCTCATCCTCATCCTCATCCTCATCCTCATCCTCATCCTAATCCTAATACTCATTCTCATCCTCATTCTCATGCTCACCCTCATCCTCATTCTCATCCTCATCCTAACCCTAATCCAAATCCTATTCCTCATCCCTCACCCTCATCCTCATCCTCATCCTCATCCTCATCCTAATCCAAATCCTATTCCTAATCCTAATTCAAAACCGAATCCTAAATCTAATGGTAATCGTAATCCTCATCCTAATTCGCCTCCTCATCCTAATCCTAATTCTAATGCAAATCCTAATCCTCATCCTCATCAACATACACATCCTCATGCTCATCCTCATCCTCATCCTCATCCTCATCCTCATCCTCATCCTCATCCTCATCCTCATCCTCATCCTCATCCTCA
>NC_032021.1:11408421-11421038 GCF_001865875.1 Lupinus angustifolius
TTCACGTCCTCATCATATCCTCATCCTCTTCCTCATCCTCATCCTCCTCCTTATCATATTCTCATCCTCATTCTTGTCCGCATCCTATCCTCATCCTCATACTCATCCTCATCCTTATCCTATCCTCATTCTCATCGTCCTCCTATCCTCATCGTCATTCTCATTCGCATCCTGTACTCATCCTCATCCTTATCCTATCCTCATTCTCATTCTCGTCCTATCTTCATCCTCTTCCTACACTTATCCTCCTCCTATCCTCATCGTCATTCTCATTCGCATCCTGTACTCATCCTCATCCTTATCCTATCCTCATTCTCATTCTCGTCCTATCTTCATCCTCTTCCTACACTTATCCTCCTCCTATCCTCATCGTCATTCTCATTCGCATCCTGTACTCATCCTCATCCTTATCCTATCCTCATTCTCATTCTCGTCCTATCTTCATCCTCTTCCTACACTTATCCTCCTCCTATCCTCATCGTCATTCTCATTCGCATCCTGTACTCATCCTCATCCTTATCCTATCCTCATTCTCATTCTCGTCCTATCTTCATCCTCTTCCTACACTTATCCTCCTCCTATCCTCATCGTCATTCTCATTCGCATCCTGTACTCATCCTCATCCTTATCCTATCCTCATTCTCATTCTCGTCCTATCTTCATCCTCTTCCTACACTTATCCTCCTCCTATCCTCATCGTCATTCTCATTCGCATCCTGTACTCATCCTCATCCTTATCCTATCCTCATTCTCATTCTCGTCCTATCTTCATCCTCTTCCTACACTTATCCTCCTCCTATCCTCATCGTCATTCTCATTCGCATCCTGTACTCATCCTCATCCTTATCCTATCCTCATTCTCATTCTCGTCCTATCTTCATCCTCTTCCTACACTTATCCTCCTCCTATCCTCATCGTCATTCTCATTCGCATCCTGTACTCATCCTCATCCTTATCCTATCCTCATTCTCATTCTCGTCCTATCTTCATCCTCTTCCTACACTTATCCTCCTCCTATCCTCATCGTCATTCTCATTCGCATCCTGTACTCATCCTCATCCTTATCCTATCCTCATTCTCATTCTCGTCCTATCTTCATCCTCTTCCTACACTTATCCTCCTCCTATCCTCATCGTCATTCTCATTCGCATCCTGTACTCATCCTCATCCTTATCCTATCCTCATTCTCATTCTCGTCCTATCTTCATCCTCTTCCTACACTTATCCTCCTCCTATCCTCATCGTCATTCTCATTCGCATCCTGTACTCATCCTCATCCTTATCCTATCCTCATTCTCATTCTCGTCCTATCTTCATCCTCTTCCTACACTTATCCTCCTCCTATCCTCATCGTCATTCTCATTCGCATCCTGTACTCATCCTCATCCTTATCCTATCCTCATTCTCATTCTCGTCCTATCTTCATCCTCTTCCTACACTTATCCTCCTCCTATCCTCATCGTCATTCTCATTCGCATCCTGTACTCATCCTCATCCTTATCCTATCCTCATTCTCATTCTCGTCCTATCTTCATCCTCTTCCTACACTTATCCTCCTCCTATCCTCATCGTCATTCTCATTCGCATCCTGTACTCATCCTCATCCTTATCCTATCCTCATTCTCATTCTCGTCCTATCTTCATCCTCTTCCTACACTTATCCTCCTCCTATCCTCATCGTCATTCTCATTCGCATCCTGTACTCATCCTCATCCTTATCCTATCCTCATTCTCATTCTCGTCCTATCTTCATCCTCTTCCTACACTTATCCTCCTCCTATCCTCATCGTCATTCTCATTCGCATCCTGTACTCATCCTCATCCTTATCCTATCCTCATTCTCATTCTCGTCCTATCTTCATCCTCTTCCTACACTTATCCTCCTCCTATCCTCATCGTCATTCTCATTCGCATCCTGTACTCATCCTCATCCTTATCCTATCCTCATTCTCATTCTCGTCCTATCTTCATCCTCTTCCTACACTTATCCTCCTCCTATCCTCATCGTCATTCTCATTCGCATCCTGTACTCATCCTCATCCTTATCCTATCCTCATTCTCATTCTCGTCCTATCTTCATCCTCTTCCTACACTTATCCTCCTCCTATCCTCATCGTCATTCTCATTCGCATCCTGTACTCATCCTCATCCTTATCCTATCCTCATTCTCATTCTCGTCCTATCTTCATCCTCTTCCTACACTTATCCTCCTCCTATCCTCATCGTCATTCTCATTCGCATCCTGTACTCATCCTCATCCTTATCCTATCCTCATTCTCATTCTCGTCCTATCTTCATCCTCTTCCTACACTTATCCTCCTCCTATCCTCATCGTCATTCTCATTCGCATCCTGTACTCATCCTCATCCTTATCCTATCCTCATTCTCATTCTCGTCCTATCTTCATCCTCTTCCTACACTTATCCTCCTCCTATCCTCATCGTCATTCTCATTCGCATCCTGTACTCATCCTCATCCTTATCCTATCCTCATTCTCATTCTCGTCCTATCTTCATCCTCTTCCTACACTTATCCTCCTCCTATCCTCATCGTCATTCTCATTCGCATCCTGTACTCATCCTCATCCTTATCCTATCCTCATTCTCATTCTCGTCCTATCTTCATCCTCTTCCTACACTTATCCTCCTCCTATCCTCATCGTCATTCTCATTCGCATCCTGTACTCATCCTCATCCTTATCCTATCCTCATTCTCATTCTCGTCCTATCTTCATCCTCTTCCTACACTTATCCTCCTCCTATCCTCATCGTCATTCTCATTCGCATCCTGTACTCATCCTCATCCTTATCCTATCCTCATTCTCATTCTCGTCCTATCTTCATCCTCTTCCTACACTTATCCTCCTCCTATCCTCATCGTCATTCTCATTCGCATCCTGTACTCATCCTCATCCTTATCCTATCCTCATTCTCATTCTCGTCCTATCTTCATCCTCTTCCTACACTTATCCTCCTCCTATCCTCATCGTCATTCTCATTCGCATCCTGTACTCATCCTCATCCTTATCCTATCCTCATTCTCATTCTCGTCCTATCTTCATCCTCTTCCTACACTTATCCTCCTCCTATCCTCATCGTCATTCTCATTCGCATCCTGTACTCATCCTCATCCTTATCCTATCCTCATTCTCATTCTCGTCCTATCTTCATCCTCTTCCTACACTTATCCTCCTCCTATCCTCATCGTCATTCTCATTCGCATCCTGTACTCATCCTCATCCTTATCCTATCCTCATTCTCATTCTCGTCCTATCTTCATCCTCTTCCTACACTTATCCTCCTCCTATCCTCATCGTCATTCTCATTCGCATCCTGTACTCATCCTCATCCTTATCCTATCCTCATTCTCATTCTCGTCCTATCTTCATCCTCTTCCTACACTTATCCTCCTCCTATCCTCATCGTCATTCTCATTCGCATCCTGTACTCATCCTCATCCTTATCCTATCCTCATTCTCATTCTCGTCCTATCTTCATCCTCTTCCTACACTTATCCTCCTCCTATCCTCATCGTCATTCTCATTCGCATCCTGTACTCATCCTCATCCTTATCCTATCCTCATTCTCATTCTCGTCCTATCTTCATCCTCTTCCTACACTTATCCTCCTCCTATCCTCATCGTCATTCTCATTCGCATCCTGTACTCATCCTCATCCTTATCCTATCCTCATTCTCATTCTCGTCCTATCTTCATCCTCTTCCTACACTTATCCTCCTCCTATCCTCATCGTCATTCTCATTCGCATCCTGTACTCATCCTCATCCTTATCCTATCCTCATTCTCATTCTCGTCCTATCTTCATCCTCTTCCTACACTTATCCTCCTCCTATCCTCATCGTCATTCTCATTCGCATCCTGTACTCATCCTCATCCTTATCCTATCCTCATTCTCATTCTCGTCCTATCTTCATCCTCTTCCTACACTTATCCTCCTCCTATCCTCATCGTCATTCTCATTCGCATCCTGTACTCATCCTCATCCTTATCCTATCCTCATTCTCATTCTCGTCCTATCTTCATCCTCTTCCTACACTTATCCTCCTCCTATCCTCATCGTCATTCTCATTCGCATCCTGTACTCATCCTCATCCTTATCCTATCCTCATTCTCATTCTCGTCCTATCTTCATCCTCTTCCTACACTTATCCTCCTCCTATCCTCATCGTCATTCTCATTCGCATCCTGTACTCATCCTCATCCTTATCCTATCCTCATTCTCATTCTCGTCCTATCTTCATCCTCTTCCTACACTTATCCTCCTCCTATCCTCATCGTCATTCTCATTCGCATCCTGTACTCATCCTCATCCTTATCCTATCCTCATTCTCATTCTCGTCCTATCTTCATCCTCTTCCTACACTTATCCTCCTCCTATCCTCATCGTCATTCTCATTCGCATCCTGTACTCATCCTCATCCTTATCCTATCCTCATTCTCATTCTCGTCCTATCTTCATCCTCTTCCTACACTTATCCTCCTCCTATCCTCATCGTCATTCTCATTCGCATCCTGTACTCATCCTCATCCTTATCCTATCCTCATTCTCATTCTCGTCCTATCTTCATCCTCTTCCTACACTTATCCTCCTCCTATCCTCATCGTCATTCTCATTCGCATCCTGTACTCATCCTCATCCTTATCCTATCCTCATTCTCATTCTCGTCCTATCTTCATCCTCTTCCTACACTTATCCTCCTCCTATCCTCATCGTCATTCTCATTCGCATCCTGTACTCATCCTCATCCTTATCCTATCCTCATTCTCATTCTCGTCCTATCTTCATCCTCTTCCTACACTTATCCTCCTCCTATCCTCATCGTCATTCTCATTCGCATCCTGTACTCATCCTCATCCTTATCCTCATCCTATCCTCATCCTCGTTCTCATCCTATCCTCATCCTCGTTCTCATCCTATCCTCATCCTCGTTCTCATCCTATCCTCATCCTCGTTCTCATCCTATCCTCATCCTCGTTCTCATCCTATCCTCATCCTCGTTCTCATCCTATCCTCATCCTCGTTCTCATCCTATCCTCATCCTCGTTCTCATCCTATCCTCATCCTCGTTCTCATCCTATCCTCATCCTCGTTCTCATCCTATCCTCATCCTCGTTCTCATCCTATCCTCATCCTCGTTCTCATCCTATCCTCATCCTCGTTCTCATCCTATCCTCATCCTCGTTCTCATCCTATCCTCATCCTCGTTCTCATCCTATCCTCATCCTCGTTCTCATCCTATCCTCATCCTCGTTCTCATCCTATCCTCATCCTCGTTCTCATCCTATCCTCATCCTCGTTCTCATCCTATCCTCATCCTCGTTCTCATCCTATCCTCATCCTCGTTCTCATCCTATCCTCATCCTCGTTCTCATCCTATCCTCATCCTCGTTCTCATCCTATCCTCATCCTCGTTCTCATCCTATCCTCATCCTCGTTCTCATCCTATCCTCATCCTCGTTCTCATCCTATCCTCATCCTCGTTCTCATCCTATCCTCATCCTCGTTCTCATCCTATCCTCATCCTCGTTCTCATCCTATCCTCATCCTCGTTCTCATCCTATCCTCATCCTCGTTCTCATCCTATCCTCATCCTCGTTCTCATCCTATCCTCATCCTCGTTCTCATCCTATCCTCATCCTCGTTCTCATCCTATCCTCATCCTCGTTCTCATCCTATCCTCATCCTCGTTCTCATCCTATCCTCATCCTCGTTCTCATCCTATCCTCATCCTCGTTCTCATCCTATCCTCATCCTCGTTCTCATCCTATCCTCATCCTCGTTCTCATCCTATCCTCATCCTCGTTCTCATCCTATCCTCATCCTCGTTCTCATCCTATCCTCATCCTCGTTCTCATCCTATCCTCATCCTCGTTCTCATCCTATCCTCATCCTCGTTCTCATCCTATCCTCATCCTCGTTCTCATCCTATCCTCATCCTCGTTCTCATCCTATCCTCATCCTCGTTCTCATCCTATCCTCATCCTCGTTCTCATCCTATCCTCATCCTCGTTCTCATCCTATCCTCATCCTCGTTCTCATCCTATCCTCATCCTCGTTCTCATCCTATCCTCATCCTCGTTCTCATCCTATCCTCATCCTCGTTCTCATCCTATCCTCATCCTCGTTCTCATCCTATCCTCATCCTCGTTCTCATCCTATCCTCATCCTCGTTCTCATCCTATCCTCATCCTCGTTCTCATCCTATCCTCATCCTCGTTCTCATCCTATCCTCATCCTCGTTCTCATCCTATCCTCATCCTCGTTCTCATCCTATCCTCATCCTCGTTCTCATCCTATCCTCATCCTCGTTCTCATCCTATCCTCATCCTCGTTCTCATCCTATCCTCATCCTCGTTCTCATCCTATCCTCATCCTCGTTCTCATCCTATCCTCATCCTCGTTCTCATCCTATCCTCATCCTCGTTCTCATCCTATCCTCATCCTCGTTCTCATCCTATCCTCATCCTCGTTCTCATCCTATCCTCATCCTCGTTCTCATCCTATCCTCATCCTCGTTCTCATCCTATCCTCATCCTCGTTCTCATCCTATCCTCATCCTCGTTCTCATCCTATCCTCATCCTCGTTCTCATCCTATCCTCATCCTCGTTCTCATCCTATCCTCATCCTCGTTCTCATCCTATCCTCATCCTCGTTCTCATCCTATCCTCATCCTCGTTCTCATCCTATCCTCATCCTCGTTCTCATCCTATCCTCATCCTCGTTCTCATCCTATCCTCATCCTCGTTCTCATCCTATCCTCATCCTCGTTCTCATCCTATCCTCATCCTCGTTCTCATCCTATCCTCATCCTCGTTCTCATCCTATCCTCATCCTCGTTCTCATCCTATCCTCATCCTCGTTCTCATCCTATCCTCATCCTCGTTCTCATCCTATCCTCATCCTCGTTCTCATCCTATCCTCATCCTCGTTCTCATCCTATCCTCATCCTCGTTCTCATCCTATCCTCATCCTCGTTCTCATCCTATCCTCATCCTCGTTCTCATCCTATCCTCATCCTCGTTCTCATCCTATCCTCATCCTCGTTCTCATCCTATCCTCATCCTCGTTCTCATCCTATCCTCATCCTCGTTCTCATCCTATCCTCATCCTCGTTCTCATCCTATCCTCATCCTCGTTCTCATCCTATCCTCATCCTCGTTCTCATCCTATCCTCATCCTCGTTCTCATCCTATCCTCATCCTCGTTCTCATCCTATCCTCATCCTCGTTCTCATCCTATCCTCATCCTCGTTCTCATCCTATCCTCATCCTCGTTCTCATCCTATCCTCATCCTCGTTCTCATCCTATCCTCATCCTCGTTCTCATCCTATCCTCATCCTCGTTCTCATCCTATCCTCATCCTCGTTCTCATCCTATCCTCATCCTCGTTCTCATCCTATCCTCATCCTCGTTCTCATCCTATCCTCATCCTCGTTCTCATCCTATCCTCATCCTCGTTCTCATCCTATCCTCATCCTCGTTCTCATCCTATCCTCATCCTCGTTCTCATCCTATCCTCATCCTCGTTCTCATCCTATCCTCATCCTCGTTCTCATCCTATCCTCATCCTCGTTCTCATCCTATCCTCATCCTCGTTCTCATCCTATCCTCATCCTCGTTCTCATCCTATCCTCATCCTCGTTCTCATCCTATCCTCATCCTCGTTCTCATCCTATCCTCATCCTCGTTCTCATCCTATCCTCATCCTCGTTCTCATCCTATCCTCATCCTCGTTCTCATCCTATCCTCATCCTCGTTCTCATCCTATCCTCATCCTCGTTCTCATCCTATCCTCATCCTCGTTCTCATCCTATCCTCATCCTCGTTCTCATCCTATCCTCATCCTCGTTCTCATCCTATCCTCATCCTCGTTCTCATCCTATCCTCATCCTCGTTCTCATCCTATCCTCATCCTCGTTCTCATCCTATCCTCATCCTCGTTCTCATCCTATCCTCATCCTCGTTCTCATCCTATCCTCATCCTCGTTCTCATCCTATCCTCATCCTCGTTCTCATCCTATCCTCATCCTCGTTCTCATCCTATCCTCATCCTCGTTCTCATCCTATCCTCATCCTCGTTCTCATCCTATCCTCATCCTCGTTCTCATCCTATCCTCATCCTCGTTCTCATCCTATCCTCATCCTCGTTCTCATCCTATCCTCATCCTCGTTCTCATCCTATCCTCATCCTCGTTCTCATCCTATCCTCATCCTCGTTCTCATCCTATCCTCATCCTCGTTCTCATCCTATCCTCATCCTCGTTCTCATCCTATCCTCATCCTCGTTCTCATCCTATCCTCATCCTCGTTCTCATCCTATCCTCATCCTCGTTCTCATCCTATCCTCATCCTCGTTCTCATCCTATCCTCATCCTCGTTCTCATCCTATCCTCATCCTCGTTCTCATCCTATCCTCATCCTCGTTCTCATCCTATCCTCATCCTCGTTCTCATCCTATCCTCATCCTCGTTCTCATCCTATCCTCATCCTCGTTCTCATCCTATCCTCATCCTCGTTCTCATCCTATCCTCATCCTCGTTCTCATCCTATCCTCATCCTCGTTCTCATCCTATCCTCATCCTCGTTCTCATCCTATCCTCATCCTCGTTCTCATCCTATCCTCATCCTCGTTCTCATCCTATCCTCATCCTCGTTCTCATCCTATCCTCATCCTCGTTCTCATCCTATCCTCATCCTCGTTCTCATCCTATCCTCATCCTCGTTCTCATCCTATCCTCATCCTCGTTCTCATCCTATCCTCATCCCCGTCCCCATCCTAACCTCATCCTCTTCCTCATCCTCATTCTCGTCATCAACCTATCCTCATCCTTATCCTCATCCTATCCTTATCCTCATCCACATTCTCATCCTCATCCTCTTCGTCATCCACATTCTACTGCTCATCCTATCCTCATTTCTATTCTCATCCTCATCCTATCCTCATCCTCGTCCTCATCCCCATCCGATCCTCATTCTCATTCTCGTCCTAATCCTATCCTCGTCCTCATCCTCATCCTCATCCTCAATCTCGTCCTCATCCTCATCCTCTTCCTCATCCCCATCCTATCCTCATCCACATCCTATCCTCATTCTCATCCTCATTCTATCCTAGTTTCATTCTCGTCCTCATCCTATCCACTTCCTCAAACTCACCCTCATCCTCTTCCTCATCCTCGTCCTCATCCTCATCCTCATACTCGTCCTCCTCCTAGCCTCATCCTCGTCCTCATCCCCTTTGTCATCCTCATCCTCATGCTCATCCTCATCCTCATCCTATCCTCATCCTATCCTCATCCTATCCTCATCCTATCCTCATCCTATCCTCATCCTATCCTCATCCTATCCTCATCCTATCCTCATCCTATCCTCATCCTATCCTCATCCTATCCTCATCCTATCCTCATCCTATCCTCATCCTATCCTCATCCTATCCTCATCCTATCCTCATCCTATCCTCATCCTATCCTCATCCTATCCTCATCCTATCCTCATCCTATCCTCATCCTATCCTCATCCTATCCTCATCCTATCCTCATCCTATCCTCATCCTATCCTCATCCTATCCTCATCCTATCCTCATCCTATCCTCATCCTATCCTCATCCTATCCTCATCCTATCCTCATCCTATCCTCATCCTATCCTCATCCTATCCTCATCCTATCCTCATCCTATCCTCATCCTATCCTCATCCTATCCTCATCCTATCCTCATCCTATCCTCATCCTATCCTCATCCTATCCTCATCCTATCCTCATCCTATCCTCATCCTATCCTCATCCTATCCTCATCCTATCCTCATCCTATCCTCATCCTATCCTCATCCTATCCTCATCCTATCCTCATCCTATCCTCATCCTATCCTCATCCTATCCTCATCCTATCCTCATCCTATCCTCATCCTATCCTCATCCTATCCTCATCCTATCCTCATCCTATCCTCATCCTATCCTCATCCTATCCTCATCCTATCCTCATCCTATCCTCATCCTATCCTCATCCTATCCTCATCCTATCCTCATCCTATCCTCATCCTATCCTCATCCTATCCTCATCCTATCCTCATCCTATCCTCATCCTATCCTCATCCTATCCTCATCCTATCCTCATCCTATCCTCATCCTATCCTCATCCTATCCTCATCCTATCCTCATCCTATCCTCATCCTATCCTCATCCTATCCTCATCCTATCCTCATCCTATCCTCATCCTATCCTCATCCTATCCTCATCCTATCCTCATCCTATCCTCATCCTATCCTCATCCTATCCTCATCCTATCCTCATCCTATCCTCATCCTATCCTCATCCTATCCTCATCCTATCCTCATCCTATCCTCATCCTATCCTCATCCTATCCTCATCCTATCCTCATCCTATCCTCATCCTATCCTCATCCTATCCTCATCCTATCCTCATCCTATCCTCATCCTATCCTCATCCTATCCTCATCCTATCCTCATCCTATCCTCATCCTATCCTCATCCTATCCTCATCCTATCCTCATCCTATCCTCATCCTATCCTCATCCTATCCTCATCCTATCCTCATCCTATCCTCATCCTATCCTCATCCTATCCTCATCCTATCCTCATCCTATCCTCATCCTATCCTCATCCTATCCTCATCCTATCCTCATCCTATCCTCATCCTATCCTCATCCTATCCTCATCCTATCCTCATCCTATCCTCATCCTATCCTCATCCTATCCTCATCCTATCCTCATCCTATCCTCATCCTATCCTCATCCTATCCTCATCCTATCCTCATCCTATCCTCATCCTATCCTCATCCTATCCTCATCCTATCCTCATCCTATCCTCATCCTATCCTCATCCTATCCTCATCCTATCCTCATCCTATCCTCATCCTATCCTCATCCTATCCTCATCCTATCCTCATCCTATCCTCATCCTATCCTCATCCTATCCTCATCCTATCCTCATCCTATCCTCATCCTATCCTCATCCTATCCTCATCCTATCCTCATCCTATCCTCATCCTATCCTCATCCTATCCTCATCCTATCCTCATCCTATCCTCATCCTATCCTCATCCTATCCTCATCCTATCCTCATCCTATCCTCATCCTATCCTCATCCTATCCTCATCCTATCCTCATCCTATCCTCATCCTATCCTCATCCTATCCTCATCCTATCCTCATCCTATCCTCATCCTATCCTCATCCTATCCTCATCCTATCCTCATCCTATCCTCATCCTATCCTCATCCTATCCTCATCCTATCCTCATCCTATCCTCATCCTATCCTCATCCTATCCTCATCCTATCCTCATCCTATCCTCATCCTATCCTCATCCTATCCTCATCCTATCCTCATCCTATCCTCATCCTATCCTCATCCTATCCTCATCCTATCCTCATCCTATCCTCATCCTATCCTCATCCTATCCTCATCCTATCCTCATCCTATCCTCATCCTATCCTCATCCTATCCTCATCCTATCCTCATCCTATCCTCATCCTATCCTCATCCTATCCTCATCCTATCCTCATCCTATCCTCATCCTATCCTCATCCTATCCTCATCCTATCCTCATCCTATCCTCATCCTATCCTCATCCTATCCTCATCCTATCCTCATCCTATCCTCATCCTATCCTCATCCTATCCTCATCCTATCCTCATCCTATCCTCATCCTATCCTCATCCTATCCTCATCCTATCCTCATCCTATCCTCATCCTATCCTCATCCTATCCTCATCCTATCCTCATCCTATCCTCATCCTATCCTCATCCTATCCTCATCCTATCCTCATCCTATCCTCATCCTATCCTCATCCTATCCTCATCCTATCCTCATCCTATCCTCATCCTATCCTCATCCTATCCTCATCCTATCCTCATCCTATCCTCATCCTATCCTCATCCTATCCTCATCCTATCCTCATCCTATCCTCATCCTATCCTCATCCTATCCTCATCCTATCCTCATCCTATCCTCATCCTATCCTCATCCTATCCTCATCCTATCCTCATCCTATCCTCATCCTATCCTCATCCTATCCTCATCCTATCCTCATCCTATCCTCATCCTATCCTCATCCTATCCTCATCCTATCCTCATCCTATCCTCATCCTATCCTCATCCTATCCTCATCCTATCCTCATCCTATCCTCATCCTATCCTCATCCTATCCTCATCCTATCCTCATCCTATCCTCATCCTATCCTCATCCTATCCTCATCCTATCCTCATCCTATCCTCATCCTATCCTCATCCTATCCTCATCCTATCCTCATCCTATCCTCATCCTATCCTCATCCTATCCTCATCCTATCCTCATCCTATCCTCATCCTATCCTCATCCTATCCTCATCCTATCCTCATCCTATCCTCATCCTATCCTCATCCTATCCTCATCCTATCCTCATCCTATCCTCATCCTATCCTCATCCTATCCTCATCCTATCCTCATCCTATCCTCATCCTATCCTCATCCTCGTCCTTATTCTCATTCTCGTCCTCATCCTATCCTCATCATCTTCCTCATCCTATCCACATCATCATCCTCATCCCCATCCTCATCCTAATCCACATCCTCAACCTCATCCTATCCTCATCCTCGTCCTCG
>NC_032021.1:11421138-11422366 GCF_001865875.1 Lupinus angustifolius
TCCTCATCCTCCTCCTCATCCTATCCTCATCGTCATTCACGTCCTCATCCTATCCTCATCCTTTTCCTCAATCTCATCCTATCCTCCTCCTCATTCTCGTCCTCATCCCGATCCTATCCACATCCTCATCCTCATCCTCTTTCTATTCTCATGCTCATCCAATCCTCATCCTCGTTCTCATCGTATCCTCATCCCCGTCCTCATCCCCGTCCTCATCCTAACCTCATCCTCCTCCTCATATTCATTCTTGTCCTCATCCTATCTTCATCCTCATCCTCTTCCTCATTCTCATCCTATCCTCATCCTCATTCTCGTCCTCATCCTATCCTCATCCTCTTCCTCATCCTCATCCTTATCCTCATCCTTATCCTCATCCACATTTCTTCCTCATCCTCATTCTACTCCTCATCCTATCCTCATCCTCATTCTCGTCCTCATCCTATCCTCATCCTCGTCCTCATCCACATCCTATCCTCATTCTCATTCTCGTCCTAATCCTATCCTCGTCCTCATCCTCATCCTCGTCCTCATCCTCATCCTCAATCTCGCTTTCATCCTCATCCACTTCCTCATCCCCATCCTATCCTCATCCACATCCTATTCTCATTCTCATACTCATCATATCCTCATCCTCGTCCTCATCATATCCTCATTCTCATCCTCAAACTCACCCTCATCCTCTTGCACATCCTCATCCTCATCCTCATCCTCGTCCTCATCATATCCTCATCCTCATCCTATCCTCATCCACATTTTCATCCTCATCCTATCTTCATCCTCATCCTCATCCTATCCTCGTACTCATCCTCTTCCTCATCCTCATCCTATCCTCATTCTCCTCCTCCAGCTATCCACATCCTCATTCTCATCCTCATTCTCTTCCTAACCTCATCCTCATCCTCATTCTCGTCCTTCTCCTGGCCTTATCCTCGTCATCATCCCCTTTGTCATCCTCATCCTCATCCTCTTCCCCATTATCATCCTCATCCTATCCTCATCCTCGTCCTCGTCCTCATCCTATCCTCATGCAATCCTCATCCTCCTCCTCATTCTCATCCACATCCTATCGTAATCCTTATCCTTATCCTCATCCTCATCCCCATCCTCATCCTTATTCTTATCGTCATCCTATCTTTATCCTCTTCCTATCCTCATCCTCGTCCTTATCCTTATCCTCCTCCTATCCTCATCATCCTCCAATCCTCATCCTCATCCTCCTCCTATCCTC
>NC_032021.1:11422466-11429758 GCF_001865875.1 Lupinus angustifolius
TCCTCATCCTCATCCTCATCCGCATCCTCATCGTCGTCCTCATCCAGTCCTCATCCTATCCTCATCCTCATCCTATCCTCACCATCATCCTCATCCTCATCCAATCCTCATCCTCATCCTAATCCTTCTCCCATCCTTATCCTATCCTCATCCTCATCCTCGTCCTCATCCTATCCTCATCCTCATTCTCGTCCTCATCGTATCCACGTCCTCTTCCTCATCCTTATCCTCCTCTTCCTATCCTTATCCTCATCTACATTCTCATCCTCATCCTATCCTCATCCTCATTCTCGTCCTCATCGTATCCACGTCCTCTTCCTCATCCTTATCCTCCTCTTCCTATCCTTATCCTCATCTACATTCTCATCCTCATCCTATCCTCATCCTCATTCTCGTCCTCATCGTATCCACGTCCTCTTCCTCATCCTTATCCTCCTCTTCCTATCCTTATCCTCATCTACATTCTCATCCTCATCCTATCCTCATCCTCATTCTCGTCCTCATCGTATCCACGTCCTCTTCCTCATCCTTATCCTCCTCTTCCTATCCTTATCCTCATCTACATTCTCATCCTCATCCTATCCTCATCCTCATTCTCGTCCTCATCGTATCCACGTCCTCTTCCTCATCCTTATCCTCCTCTTCCTATCCTTATCCTCATCTACATTCTCATCCTCATCCTATCCTCATCCTCATTCTCGTCCTCATCGTATCCACGTCCTCTTCCTCATCCTTATCCTCCTCTTCCTATCCTTATCCTCATCTACATTCTCATCCTCATCCTATCCTCATCCTCATTCTCGTCCTCATCGTATCCACGTCCTCTTCCTCATCCTTATCCTCCTCTTCCTATCCTTATCCTCATCTACATTCTCATCCTCATCCTATCCTCATCCTCATTCTCGTCCTCATCGTATCCACGTCCTCTTCCTCATCCTTATCCTCCTCTTCCTATCCTTATCCTCATCTACATTCTCATCCTCATCCTATCCTCATCCTCATTCTCGTCCTCATCGTATCCACGTCCTCTTCCTCATCCTTATCCTCCTCTTCCTATCCTTATCCTCATCTACATTCTCATCCTCATCCTATCCTCATCCTCATTCTCGTCCTCAACCTATCTTCATCCTCGTCCTCATCCTATCCTCGTCCTCATCCTCATCCTCTTACTCCTCCACATCCTCCTCCTCATTCTCCTCCTCCTCCTATCCTCCTGCTCATCCTCATCCTCATCCTCATCCTATCCTCATCCTATTCTCATACTCATCCTATCCTCATCCTCGTCCTCATCCTCTTGGTCATCCTCATCCTCATCCTCATCCTATCCTCATCCTATTCTCATACTCATCCTATCCTCATCCTCGTCCTCATCCTCTTGGTCATCCTCATCCTCATCCTCATCCTATCCTCATCCTATTCTCATACTCATCCTATCCTCATCCTCGTCCTCATCCTCTTGGTCATCCTCATCCTCATCCTCATCCTATCCTCATCCTATTCTCATACTCATCCTATCCTCATCCTCGTCCTCATCCTCTTGGTCATCCTCATCCTCATCCTCATCCTATCCTCATCCTATTCTCATACTCATCCTATCCTCATCCTCGTCCTCATCCTCTTGGTCATCCTCATCCTCATCCTCATCCTATCCTCATCCTATTCTCATACTCATCCTATCCTCATCCTCGTCCTCATCCTCTTGGTCATCCTCATCCTCATCCTCATCCTATCCTCATCCTATTCTCATACTCATCCTATCCTCATCCTCGTCCTCATCCTCTTGGTCATCCTCATCCTCATCCTCATCCTATCCTCATCCTATTCTCATACTCATCCTATCCTCATCCTCGTCCTCATCCTCTTGGTCATCCTCATCCTCATCCTCATCCTATCCTCATCCTATCCTCATCCTGATCATCGTCCTCATCCTATCCTAATCCTTATCCTCATCCTCATGCTTATCCTCATCCTGTATTCATCCTCTTCTTATCTTTATCCTCGTCCACCTCCTATCCTCATCCTCATCCTCATCCTCATTCTCGTCCTCATCCATCCCTCTTCCTCATCCTCATGCTCGTCCTCATCCTACCCTCATCATCATCCTCATGCTCATCCTAATGGACTTCCTCATCCTCATGCTCGTCCTCATCCTACCCTCATCATCATCCTCATGCTCATCCTAATGGACTTCCTCATCCTCATGCTCGTCCTCATCCTACCCTCATCATCATCCTCATGCTCATCCTAATGGACTTCCTCATCCTCATGCTCGTCCTCATCCTACCCTCATCATCATCCTCATGCTCATCCTAATGGACTTCCTCATCCTCATGCTCGTCCTCATCCTACCCTCATCATCATCCTCATGCTCATCCTAATGGACTTCCTCATCCTCATGCTCGTCCTCATCCTACCCTCATCATCATCCTCATGCTCATCCTAATGGACTTCCTCATCCTCATGCTCGTCCTCATCCTACCCTCATCATCATCCTCATGCTCATCCTAATGGACTTCCTCATCCTCATGCTCGTCCTCATCCTACCCTCATCATCATCCTCATGCTCATCCTAATGGACTTCCTCATCCTCATGCTCGTCCTCATCCTACCCTCATCATCATCCTCATGCTCATCCTAATGGACTTCCTCATCCTCATGCTCGTCCTCATCCTACCCTCATCATCATCCTCATGCTCATCCTAATGGACTTCCTCATCCTCATGCTCGTCCTCATCCTACCCTCATCATCATCCTCATGCTCATCCTAATGGACTTCCTCATCCTCATGCTCGTCCTCATCCTACCCTCATCATCATCCTCATGCTCATCCTAATGGACTTCCTCATCCTCATGCTCGTCCTCATCCTACCCTCATCATCATCCTCATGCTCATCCTAATGGACTTCCTCATCCTCATGCTCGTCCTCATCCTACCCTCATCATCATCCTCATGCTCATCCTAATGGACTTCCTCATCCTCATGCTCGTCCTCATCCTACCCTCATCATCATCCTCATGCTCATCCTAATGGACTTCCTCATCCTCATGCTCGTCCTCATCCTACCCTCATCATCATCCTCATGCTCATCCTAATGGACTTCCTCATCCTCATGCTCGTCCTCATCCTACCCTCATCATCATCCTCATGCTCATCCTAATGGACTTCCTCATCCTCATGCTCGTCCTCATCCTACCCTCATCATCATCCTCATGCTCATCCTAATGGACTTCCTCATCCTCATGCTCGTCCTCATCCTACCCTCATCATCATCCTCATGCTCATCCTAATGGACTTCCTCATCCTCATGCTCGTCCTCATCCTACCCTCATCATCATCCTCATGCTCATCCTAATGGACTTCCTCATCCTCATGCTCGTCCTCATCCTACCCTCATCATCATCCTCATGCTCATCCTAATGGACTTCCTCATCCTCATGCTCGTCCTCATCCTACCCTCATCATCATCCTCATGCTCATCCTAATGGACTTCCTCATCCTCATGCTCGTCCTCATCCTACCCTCATCATCATCCTCATGCTCATCCTAATGGACTTCCTCATCCTCATGCTCGTCCTCATCCTACCCTCATCATCATCCTCATGCTCATCCTAATGGACTTCCTCATCCTCATGCTCGTCCTCATCCTACCCTCATCATCATCCTCATGCTCATCCTAATGGACTTCCTCATCCTCATGCTCGTCCTCATCCTACCCTCATCATCATCCTCATGCTCATCCTAATGGACTTCCTCATCCTCATGCTCGTCCTCATCCTACCCTCATCATCATCCTCATGCTCATCCTAATGGACTTCCTCATCCTCATGCTCGTCCTCATCCTACCCTCATCATCATCCTCATGCTCATCCTAATGGACTTCCTCATCCTCATGCTCGTCCTCATCCTACCCTCATCATCATCCTCATGCTCATCCTAATGGACTTCCTCATCCTCATGCTCGTCCTCATCCTACCCTCATCATCATCCTCATGCTCATCCTAATGGACTTCCTCATCCTCATGCTCGTCCTCATCCTACCCTCATCATCATCCTCATGCTCATCCTAATGGACTTCCTCATCCTCATGCTCGTCCTCATCCTACCCTCATCATCATCCTCATGCTCATCCTAATGGACTTCCTCATCCTCATGCTCGTCCTCATCCTACCCTCATCATCATCCTCATGCTCATCCTAATGGACTTCCTCATCCTCATGCTCGTCCTCATCCTACCCTCATCATCATCCTCATGCTCATCCTAATGGACTTCCTCATCCTCATGCTCGTCCTCATCCTACCCTCATCATCATCCTCATGCTCATCCTAATGGACTTCCTCATCCTCATGCTCGTCCTCATCCTACCCTCATCATCATCCTCATGCTCATCCTAATGGACTTCCTCATCCTCATGCTCGTCCTCATCCTACCCTCATCATCATCCTCATGCTCATCCTAATGGACTTCCTCATCCTCATGCTCGTCCTCATCCTACCCTCATCATCATCCTCATGCTCATCCTAATGGACTTCCTCATCCTCATGCTCGTCCTCATCCTACCCTCATCATCATCCTCATGCTCATCCTAATGGACTTCCTCATCCTCATGCTCGTCCTCATCCTACCCTCATCATCATCCTCATGCTCATCCTAATGGACTTCCTCATCCTCATGCTCGTCCTCATCCTACCCTCATCATCATCCTCATGCTCATCCTAATGGACTTCCTCATCCTCATGCTCGTCCTCATCCTACCCTCATCATCATCCTCATGCTCATCCTAATGGACTTCCTCATCCTCATGCTCGTCCTCATCCTACCCTCATCATCATCCTCATGCTCATCCTAATGGACTTCCTCATCCTCATGCTCGTCCTCATCCTACCCTCATCATCATCCTCATGCTCATCCTAATGGACTTCCTCATCCTCATGCTCGTCCTCATCCTACCCTCATCATCATCCTCATGCTCATCCTAATGGACTTCCTCATCCTCATGCTCGTCCTCATCCTACCCTCATCATCATCCTCATGCTCATCCTAATGGACTTCCTCATCCTCATGCTCGTCCTCATCCTACCCTCATCATCATCCTCATGCTCATCCTAATGGACTTCCTCATCCTCATGCTCGTCCTCATCCTACCCTCATCATCATCCTCATGCTCATCCTAATGGACTTCCTCATCCTCATGCTCGTCCTCATCCTACCCTCATCATCATCCTCATGCTCATCCTAATGGACTTCCTCATCCTCATGCTCGTCCTCATCCTACCCTCATCATCATCCTCATGCTCATCCTAATGGACTTCCTCATCCTCATGCTCGTCCTCATCCTACCCTCATCATCATCCTCATGCTCATCCTAATGGACTTCCTCATCCTCATGCTCGTCCTCATCCTACCCTCATCATCATCCTCATGCTCATCCTAATGGACTTCCTCATCCTCATGCTCGTCCTCATCCTACCCTCATCATCATCCTCATGCTCATCCTAATGGACTTCCTCATCCTCATGCTCGTCCTCATCCTACCCTCATCATCATCCTCATGCTCATCCTAATGGACTTCCTCATCCTCATGCTCGTCCTCATCCTACCCTCATCATCATCCTCATGCTCATCCTAATGGACTTCCTCATCCTCATGCTCGTCCTCATCCTACCCTCATCATCATCCTCATGCTCATCCTAATGGACTTCCTCATCCTCATGCTCGTCCTCATCCTACCCTCATCATCATCCTCATGCTCATCCTAATGGACTTCCTCATCCTCATGCTCGTCCTCATCCTACCCTCATCATCATCCTCATGCTCATCCTAATGGACTTCCTCATCCTCATGCTCGTCCTCATCCTACCCTCATCATCATCCTCATGCTCATCCTAATGGACTTCCTCATCCTCATGCTCGTCCTCATCCTACCCTCATCATCATCCTCATGCTCATCCTAATGGACTTCCTCATCCTCATGCTCGTCCTCATCCTACCCTCATCATCATCCTCATGCTCATCCTAATGGACTTCCTCATCCTCATGCTCGTCCTCATCCTACCCTCATCATCATCCTCATGCTCATCCTAATGGACTTCCTCATCCTCATGCTCGTCCTCATCCTACCCTCATCATCATCCTCATGCTCATCCTAATGGACTTCCTCATCCTCATGCTCGTCCTCATCCTACCCTCATCATCATCCTCATGCTCATCCTAATGGACTTCCTCATCCTCATGCTCGTCCTCATCCTACCCTCATCATCATCCTCATGCTCATCCTAATGGACTTCCTCATCCTCATGCTCGTCCTCATCCTACCCTCATCATCATCCTCATGCTCATCCTAATGGACTTCCTCATCCTCATGCTCGTCCTCATCCTACCCTCATCATCATCCTCATGCTCATCCTAATGGACTTCCTCATCCTCATGCTCGTCCTCATCCTACCCTCATCATCATCCTCATGCTCATCCTAATGGACTTCCTCATCCTCATGCTCGTCCTCATCCTACCCTCATCATCATCCTCATGCTCATCCTAATGGACTTCCTCATCCTCATGCTCGTCCTCATCCTACCCTCATCATCATCCTCATGCTCATCCTAATGGACTTCCTCATCCTCATGCTCGTCCTCATCCTACCCTCATCATCATCCTCATGCTCATCCTAATGGACTTCCTCATCCTCATGCTCGTCCTCATCCTACCCTCATCATCATCCTCATGCTCATCCTAATGGACTTCCTCATCCTCATGCTCGTCCTCATCCTACCCTCATCATCATCCTCATGCTCATCCTAATGGACTTCCTCATCCTCATCCCATCCTCATCCTATCCTCATCCTCTTCCTCTTCCTCACCCTATCCTTATCCTTATCCTCTTCCTCAGCCTATCCTCATCTTATCCTCATCCTCATCCAATCCTCATCCTCATCCTCATGCTCGTCCTCATCCTATCCTCATCCTCTTCCTCTTCCTCACCCTATCCTTATCCTTATCCTCTTCCTCAGCCTATCCTCATCTTATCCTCATCCTCATCCAATCCTCATCCTCATCCTCATGCTCGTCCTCATCCTATCCTCATCCTCTTCCTCTTCCTCACCCTATCCTTATCCTTATCCTCTTCCTCAGCCTATCCTCATCTTATCCTCATCCTCATCCAATCCTCATCCTCATCCTCATGCTCGTCCTCATCCTATCCTCATCCTCTTCCTCTTCCTCACCCTATCCTTATCCTTATCCTCTTCCTCAGCCTATCCTCATCTTATCCTCATCCTCATCCAATCCTCATCCTC
>NC_032021.1:11429858-11431276 GCF_001865875.1 Lupinus angustifolius
TCATCCTCATCCTCATCCTCATCCTCATCCTCATCCTCATCCTCATCCTCATCCTCATCCTCATCCTCATCCTCATCCTCATCCTCATCTTCATCCTGATCCTATACTAATCCTCTCTTCATCCTCATCCTCATTCTATCCTACTCCTCATCCTCATCCTCATCCTCCTCCTATTCTCATCCTCATCCTCCTCCTATCCTCATCCTTGTCGTCATCGTATCCTCAATCTCATCCTTTCCTCATCCTCCTCCTCATCCACATTCTCGTCCATATTCTATCCTCGTCCCATCCTCTTCCTCTTCCTCATCCTATCCTCATCCTCATCCTCATTCACGTCCCCATCCTATCCTCGTCCTCGTCCTCATCCTCATCCTCATGCTCATTCTCGTCCTCATCCAATCCTCTTCCTCATCCTCAACCTATCCTCATCC
This sequence comes from Lupinus angustifolius, assembly GCF_001865875.1. Classification (NCBI taxonomy): domain Eukaryota; kingdom Viridiplantae; phylum Streptophyta; class Magnoliopsida; order Fabales; family Fabaceae; genus Lupinus; species Lupinus angustifolius. The sequence continues at coordinate 11,430,290 of NC_032021.1, forward strand.
TCACCCTATCCTCATCCTCATCCTCATTCTAGTCCTCATCCTATCCTCATCCTCATCCTCTTCCTCTTCCTCATCCTATCCTTACCCTCATCCTCATGCTCTTCCACATTATCCATCCTCATCCACGTCCTCATCCTATCCTCATCCTCATCCTTATCCTATCCTCATCTCATCCTCATCCTCATCCTCATGCTCGTCCTCATCCTATCCTGATCCTCATCCTCATCTTCCTCCTCATCCTCATCCTCCTCCTCATCCTCATTCTATACTTATCCTCATCCACATTCTTATCCTATCCTCATCCTCTTCTTCATCCGCATCCTCGTCCTCATCCTATCCTCATCCTCATTCTCGTCCTCATCCTACCCTCATCCTCATCCTCATCCTCATCTTATCCTCATTCTCATTCTCGTCCTCATCCTATCCTCATCCTCATTCTCGTCCTCATCCTACCCTCATCCTCATCCTCATCCTCATCTTATCCTCATTCTCATTCTCGTCCTCATCCTATCCTCATCCTCATTCTCGTCCTCATCCTACCCTCATCCTCATCCTCATCCTCATCTTATCCTCATTCTCATTCTCGTCCTCATCCTATCCTCATCCTCATTCTCGTCCTCATCCTACCCTCATCCTCATCCTCATCCTCATCTTATCCTCATTCTCATTCTCGTCCTCATCCTATCCTCATCCTCATCCCCATCCTCATCCTATCAACATTCTCATTCTCGTCCTCATCCTCATCCTCACCCTATCCTCATCCTCGTCGTCATCCTATCCTCATCATCATCCTCATCCTCATCCTCATCCTCATCATCATCCTATTCTCATACTCATCCCATCCTCATCCTTGTACTCAGCCTTTCCTCTTCCTCATCCTCCTCTTCATCCTATCCTCATTCTCATCCTCATCCTCATCCTCATCCTCATCCTCATCCTCATCCTCATCCTCATCCTCATCCTCATCCTCATCCTCATCCTCATCCA
>NC_032021.1:11431376-11432193 GCF_001865875.1 Lupinus angustifolius
CATCCTCATTCTCGTCCTCATCCTATCCTCATCCTCTTCCTCATCCTCATCCTATCCTAATCCTCATTCTAGTCCTCATCCTATCCTCAACCTCATCCTCTTCGTCTTCCTAATCCTATCCTCCTCCTCATTTTCTTTCTCATCCTATCCTCATCCTCATTCTACTCCTCATCCTATACTCATCCCTCATCCTATCCTCATTCTCATTCTCGTCCTCATCCTTATCCTCATCCTCTTCCTCATCCTTATCCTCATTCTCGTCCTAATCTTATCCTCGTCATCATCCTATCCTCATCCGTATCCTCCTCCTCATCCTATCCTCATCCTAATTCACGTCCTCATCCTATCCCCATCCTTTTCCTCTTCTTCATCCTATCCTCATCCTCCTCCTCATCCTATCCTCATCCTCATGCTCGTCCTCATCCTATCCTCATCCTCATGCTCGTCCTCATCCTATCCTCATCCTCATGCTCGTCCTCATCCTATCCTCATCCTCATGCTCGTCCTCATCCTATCCTCATCCTCATGCTCGTCCTCATCCTATCCTCATCCTCATGCTCGTCCTCATCCTATCCTCATCCTCATGCTCGTCCTCATCCTATCCTCATCCTCATGCTCGTCCTCATCCTATCCTCATCCTGATGCTCATCCTCATCGTATCCTCATCCTTAGCCTCCTCCTCATCCTATCCTCATCCTAATTCACGTCCTCATCCTATCCCCATCCTTTTCCTCTTCTTCATCCTATCCTCATCCTCCTCCTCATCCTATCCTTATCCTCATTCTCGTCCTCATCCTATCCTCATCCTGATGCTCAT
>NC_032021.1:11432293-11432655 GCF_001865875.1 Lupinus angustifolius
CTCCTCATCCTATCCTCATCCTCATGCTCGTCCTCATCCTATCCTCATCCTCGTCCTTATCCTTTCCTCATCCTCATCCTCATCCTCCTCCTCATCCTATCCTCATTCTCATCCTCCTCTGATCCTCATCCTCATCCTATCCTCATCCTCATTCTCGTCCTCCTCTGATCATCATCCTCATCCTCACCCTCTTCCTCATCCTCTTCCGCATTCTCATCCTCAGCCTATCCTCATCGTCGTCCTCATCCTCTTCCTAATCCTCATCCTCATCCGAATCCACTTCCTTATCCTCATCCTATTCTCATCCTAATCCTATCCTCATCCTCCTCCTCATCGTCATCCTATCCTCATCCTCATTCTCG
>NC_032021.1:11432755-11434004 GCF_001865875.1 Lupinus angustifolius
TCATCCTCATTCTCGTCCTCAGCCTCATCCTCATCCTCATCCTGTCATCATTCTCATTCTCGTCCTTATCCTATCCTTATTCTCGTCCTTATCCTAACCTCATTATCTTCCTCACCCTCATCCTCGTCCTCATCCTATCCTCAACATCATCCTCATCCTCATCCTAATCCACATTCTGAACCTTATCCTATCCTCATCCTCGTCCTCATCCTATCCTCATCCTCATTCTCGTCGTCATCCTATCCTCATCCTCATCCTCATCCTCATCCTCTTCCTCATCCTCATTCTACTCCTCATCCTATCCTCATCTTCATTTTCGTCCTCATCCTGTCATCATCCTCCTCCTAATCCACATCCTCATCCTCTTCCTTATCCCCATCCTCTTCCTCATCCCCATCCTATCCTCATCCTCATCCTCCTCCTTATCCCCATCCTATCCTCATACTATCCTCATCCTCATCCCCATCATCTTCCTCATCCTCATTCTACTCCTCATCCTATTCTCATCTTCATTCTCGTCCTCATCCTATCCTCATCCTCATTCTCGTCCTCGTCCTCATCCTCGTCCTATCCTCATTCTCATTCTCATCCTCATCCATTCCTCTTCCTCATCCTCATTCTCGTCCTCGTCCTCATCCTCGTCCTATCCTCATTCTCATTCTCATCCTCATCCATTCCTCTTCCTCATCCTCATTCTCGTCCTCGTCCTCATCCTCGTCCTATCCTCATTCTCATTCTCATCCTCATCCATTCCTCTTCCTCATCCTCATTCTCGTCCTCGTCCTCATCCTCGTCCTATCCTCATTCTCATTCTCATCCTCATCCATTCCTCTTCCTCATCCTCATCCTCTTCCTCATCCTCATTCTCGTCCTCGTCCTCATCCTCGTCCTATCCTCATTCTCATTCTCATCCTCATCCATTCCTCTTCCTCATCCTCATCCTCATCGTCATCCTCATCCTATCCTACCCTCATCCTCGTCCTCATCCACATCCTAACCTCATCCTCATTCTCATGCTCGTCCTCCTCCTATCCTCATTCTCATCCTCATCCTAATCCTCGTCCTCATCCTCATCCTAACCTCATCCTCATCCTCTTCCTCATCCACCTCCTCATCCTATCCTTTTCCTCATCCACATTCTCATCCTTATCCTATCATCATCCTCTTCCTCATGCTCATTCTACTTCTCATCCTATCCTCATCGTCATTATCGTCCTCATCCTATCCTCATCCTCTTCCTCATCCTCAT
>NC_032021.1:11434104-11435000 GCF_001865875.1 Lupinus angustifolius
ATCCTTGTCCTCATCATATCCTCATCCTCATTCTCGTCCTCATCCTCATCCTATTCCTTGTCCTCATCCTATCCTCGTCCTTATCCTATCCTTGTCCTCATCCTATCCTCATCCTCATCCTCTTGCTCATCCTCATCCTATCCTCATCCTCATTCTCGTCCTCGTCCTATCCTCTTCCTATCCTCATCTTCATTCTCGTCCTCGTCCTATCCTCATCATCTTCCACATCCTCATGCTCATCCTCGTCCTCATCCTCTCCTCATCCTCTTCCACATTCTTCTCCTCATCCTATCCTCATCCTCATCCTTATCCTATCCTATCCTCATCCTCATCCTCGTTCTCGTCCTCATCCTCATCCTCATCCTATCCTCTTCCTCATCTTCATCCTACCCTCTTCCTCAACCTCATCCGATCCACATTCTCATCCTCATCCTCATTCTTATCCTCATCCTCATCCTCTTCCAAATGCTCATCCTCATCCTATCATCATCCTCATCCTCATTCTCGTCCTCATCCTCATCGTATCCTCATGCTCATTCTCGTCCTCATCCTCATCCAATCCTCATCCTCCTTCTCATCCTATCGTCTTCCTCCTCCTCATCCTCCTCCTCCTCCTCCTCCCATCCTCATCCTCATCCTCATCCTCATCCTCGTTCTCGTCCTCATCCTCATGCTCGTCCTCATCCTATCCTCATCCTCATTCTCATTCTCATCTAATCCTCATCCTCATTCTCATTCTATCCTATCCTCATCCACGTGCTCATCCATATCCTATCCTATCCTATCCACATCCTCATCCTCATCCTCATATTATCCTCATGCAAATCATCATCCTATCCTCATTCTCATCTTCATCCACATCCTCATGCTCGTCCTCATCCTATCCTCATCCTCAT
>NC_032021.1:11435100-11437674 GCF_001865875.1 Lupinus angustifolius
TCATCCTATCCTATCCTCATCCTCATTCTCGTCCTCATCCTAACCACATCCTCATCCTATACGCTTTCTCGTCCTCATCCTATCCTCTTCCTCATCCACATCCTCAACCTCATCCTCATCCTCATCCTCATCCTCTTCCACATTCTCAAACGCATCCTATCCTCATCCTCATCCTAAGCTCACCCTAATCATCATCCTCATCCTCGTACTCATCCTCATCCTAATCCTCATCCTTATCCTCAACCTCATCCTCATCCTCATCCTTAGTGTATCCTCATCCTCATCCTATCCTCAACCTCATCCTCATGCTCGTCCTCATCCTCTCCTCATCCTATCCTATCCTCATCCTCATCCTCGTCCTCATCCACATCCTATCCTGTTGCTCATCCTCATCCTATCCTCATCCTCATTCTCATCCTCATCCTATCCTCATCCTCATGCTCATCCTGATTCTTGTCCTCATCCTATCCTCATCCTCATCCTCATCCTATCCTCATCCTCATTCTCGTCCTATCCTCATCCTCATTCTCGTCCTCGTCCTATCCTCATCCTCATCCTCATCCTCGACCTCATCCTCTCCTCATCCTCTTCCACATACTCCTCCTCATCCTATCATCATCCTCATCCTTATCCTATCCTATCCTCATCCTCATTCTCGTTCACGTCCTCATCCTCATCCTCATCCTATCCTCATCCTCATCTTCATCCTATCCTCTTCCTCAACCTCATCCTCATTCGATCCACATTCTCATTCTCATCCTCATCCTCCTCCTCATCCTATCCTTGTCCTCATCCTCATCCTCTTCCAAATGCTCAACCTCATCCTATCATCATCCTTCTCCTCAACCTCCTCTTCATCCTATTCTCATTCTCATCCTCCTCCTATGCTCATCCTCATCGACATCCACATTCTAACCTCATCCTCATCCTCATCCTCATCCTCATCCTCATCCTCATCCTCATCCTCATCCTCATCCTCGTTCTCATCCCCATCCTCATGCTCGTCCTCATCCTCCTTCTCGTTCTCAGCTAATTCTCATCCTCAGTCTCATCCTATCCTATCCTCATCCTCGTCCTCAAACACATCCTATCCTATCCTCATCCTCATCCCCATCCTCATACTATCCTCATCCACATCATCATACTATCCTCATTCTCATCTTCATCCACATCAACATACTATCCTCATTCTCATCTTCATCCACATCCTATCCGCATCCTCTTGCTCATCTTCACATTATCGTCCTAATCCTATCCTCATCCTCATCCTCATCCTCGTACTCATCCTATCCGTATCCTCATTCTCGTCCTCATCCTATCCTCATCCTCATTCTCGTGCTCATCCAATCCACATCCTCGTCGTAATCCACATCCTATCCTCAACCTCATGCTCGACCTCATCCTATCCACATCATCATCCTCATCCTATCATCTTCCTCATCTACCTCCTCATCCTATCCTCATCCTCGTCCTTATCCTCATCTTCATCCTATCCTCATCCTCATCATCGTCCTCATCCACATCTCATCCTCATCCTTATCCTATCCTCTTCATCATCCTCATCCTCATCCTATCCTCATCCACATCCTCATCCTAACCTCATCCTCATCCTCATCCACATCCTATCCTCATCCTCATTCTCGTCTTCGTCCTATCCTCATCGTCGTCCTCATCCTTATCCTCATTCTCGTCCTCATCCTATCCTCATCCTCATCCTCATCATTTCCTATCCTCATCCTCTTCCGATTGCTCATCCTCATCCTCTTCCTCATTCTCATTTTCATCCTATCCCCATCCTCATTCTCGTCATCATCCTATCCTATCCTCTTCCTCATCCTCGTCCTCATCCACATCCTATCCTCATCCTCATCCTCATCCTAACCTCGTCCTATCCTCATCCTCTTCCTATCCTCATCCTCATTCTCATTCTCATCCTATCCCCTCATTCTCATTCTCGTCCTCATCCTGTCATCATCCTCATCCTATCATCATCCTCATCCTCGTCCTATCCTCATTCTTGTCCTCATCCTATCCTCTTCCTCATCCACATCCCCATCCTCATCCTCATCCTCATCCTCATCCTCTTCCACATTCTCATACTCATCCTATCCTCTTCCTCATCCACATCCCCATCCTCATCCTCATCCTCATCCTCGTCCACATTCTCATACTCATCCTATCCTCATCCTCATCCTAAGCTCACCTAATCATCATCCTTATCATCATCCTTATCCTCGTCCTCATCCTCATCCTAATCCTCATCCTTATCCTCAACCTCATCCTCATCCTCAGTGTATCCTCATCCTCATCCTATCCTCAACCTCATCCTCATTCTCGTCCTCATCCTATCCTCATCCTCATCCACATCCTATCCTCATTCTCATTCTCGTCCGCATCCTATCCTCTTCCTCATCCTCCTCCTCATCCTCATCCTCATCCTCTCCTCATTCTCATCCTATCCTACCCTCATCCTCGTCCTCATCCACATCCTAACCTCATCCTCATGCTCGTCCTTATCCTATCCCCATCCTCATCCTCATCCTTTACCTCTTCCTCATCCTCATCCTCATTCTC
>NC_032021.1:11437774-11438030 GCF_001865875.1 Lupinus angustifolius
TCAACCTCATACTCATCCTCATCCTCATCCTCATCGTCATCCTCATACTCATTCTCTTCCTCATCTTCATCCTCATCCTATCGTCATCAACATCCTCATCATCATCCTAATCCACTTCCTCAACCTCATCCTATTCTCATACTCATCCTCATACTCGTCCTCATCCTATCCTGATCCTCATTCTCGTGCTCATCCTCCCCCTCATCCTATCCTCATCCTCATTCTCGTCCTCATCCTATCCTCATCCTCATTCTCG
>NC_032021.1:11438130-11441559 GCF_001865875.1 Lupinus angustifolius
TCATCCTCATCCTCATCCACATCCTATCCTCATCCTCATTCTCGTGATAATCCTATCTTCATCCTCATCCTCATACTCGTCGTCATCCTCATCCTATCCTCATCCTCATCCTCATTCTCGTCCTCATCTTATCCCCATCCTCATCCTCATCCTTTACCTCATCCTCATCCTCATCCTCATTCTCGTCCTTATCCAAACCTCATCCTCATCCTCCTCCTCATCCTCCTCCTCATCCTATCCTCTTCCTTATTCTCGTCCTCATCCTATCCTCAACCTCATTCTCATCCTATCATTATCCTCATCCTCATCCTCATCATCATCCTCATCCTCATCCTCATCCTCTTCCTCATCCTCATCCTCCTCCTCATCCTATCCTCATCCTCATCCTCCTCATATCCTCATTCTCATCCTCATCTTCATCCTCATCCTCATCCACTTTCTCATACACATCCTCATCCTCCTCCTCATCCTATCCTTATCCTCATTCTCGTCCTCATCCTATCCTCATCCTCATCCTCTTCCTCATCCTCTTCCTCATCCTCTTCCTCATCCTCTTCCTCATCCTCTTCCTCATCCTCTTCCTCATCCTCTTCCTCATCCTCTTCCTCATCCTCTTCCTCATCCTCTTCCTCATCCTCTTCCTCATCCTCTTCCTCATCCTCTTCCTCATCCTCTTCCTCATCCTCTTCCTCATCCTCTTCCTCATCCTCTTCCTCATCCTCTTCCTCATCCTCTTCCTCATCCTCTTCCTCATCCTCTTCCTCATCCTCTTCCTCATCCTCTTCCTCATCCTCTTCCTCATCCTCTTCCTCATCCTCTTCCTCATCCTCTTCCTCATCCTCTTCCTCATCCTCTTCCTCATCCTCTTCCTCATCCTCATCCTCCTTCTCAACCTAACCTCATTCTCATCCTCCTCCTATCCTCATTCTAACCTTATCCTCATCCTCATCCTCATCCTCTTCCTCATCCCCATCCTATCCTCATCCTCATCCTCCTCCACATCCTATCCTCATCCTCATTCTCGTCCTAATCTTATCCTCATCCTCATCCTAACCTCATCCTCTTCCTCATCCTCTTCCTCATCCTCATCCTCATCCTCTTCCTCATCCCCATCCTATCCTCATCCTCATCCTCCTCCACATCCTATCCTCATCCTCATTCTCGTCCTAATCTTATCCTCATCCTCATCCTAACCTCATCCTCTTCCTCATCCTCTTCCTCATCCTCATCCTCATCCTCTTCCTCATCCCCATCCTATCCTCATCCTCATCCTCCTCCACATCCTATCCTCATCCTCATTCTCGTCCTAATCTTATCCTCATCCTCATCCTAACCTCATCCTCTTCCTCATCCTCTTCCTCATCCTCATCCTCATCCTCTTCCTCATCCCCATCCTATCCTCATCCTCATCCTCCTCCACATCCTATCCTCATCCTCATTCTCGTCCTAATCTTATCCTCATCCTCATCCTAACCTCATCCTCTTCCTCATCCTCTTCCTCATCCTCATCCTCATCCTCTTCCTCATCCCCATCCTATCCTCATCCTCATCCTCCTCCACATCCTATCCTCATCCTCATTCTCGTCCTAATCTTATCCTCATCCTCATCCTAACCTCATCCTCTTCCTCATCCTCTTCCTCATCCTCATCCTCATCCTCTTCCTCATCCCCATCCTATCCTCATCCTCATCCTCCTCCACATCCTATCCTCATCCTCATTCTCGTCCTAATCTTATCCTCATCCTCATCCTAACCTCATCCTCTTCCTCATCCTCTTCCTCATCCTCATCCTCATCCTCTTCCTCATCCCCATCCTATCCTCATCCTCATCCTCCTCCACATCCTATCCTCATCCTCATTCTCGTCCTAATCTTATCCTCATCCTCATCCTAACCTCATCCTCTTCCTCATCCTCTTCCTCATCCTCATCCTCATCCTCTTCCTCATCCCCATCCTATCCTCATCCTCATCCTCCTCCACATCCTATCCTCATCCTCATTCTCGTCCTAATCTTATCCTCATCCTCATCCTAACCTCATCCTCTTCCTCATCCTCTTCCTCATCCTCATCCTCATCCTCTTCCTCATCCCCATCCTATCCTCATCCTCATCCTCCTCCACATCCTATCCTCATCCTCATTCTCGTCCTAATCTTATCCTCATCCTCATCCTAACCTCATCCTCTTCCTCATCCTCTTCCTCATCCTCATCCTCATCCTCTTCCTCATCCCCATCCTATCCTCATCCTCATCCTCCTCCACATCCTATCCTCATCCTCATTCTCGTCCTAATCTTATCCTCATCCTCATCCTAACCTCATCCTCTTCCTCATCCTCTTCCTCATCCTCATCCTCATCCTCTTCCTCATCCCCATCCTATCCTCATCCTCATCCTCCTCCACATCCTATCCTCATCCTCATTCTCGTCCTAATCTTATCCTCATCCTCATCCTAACCTCATCCTCTTCCTCATCCTCTTCCTCATCCTCATCCTCATCCTCTTCCTCATCCCCATCCTATCCTCATCCTCATCCTCCTCCACATCCTATCCTCATCCTCATTCTCGTCCTAATCTTATCCTCATCCTCATCCTAACCTCATCCTCTTCCTCATCCTCTTCCTCATCCTCATCCTCATCCTCTTCCTCATCCCCATCCTATCCTCATCCTCATCCTCCTCCACATCCTATCCTCATCCTCATTCTCGTCCTAATCTTATCCTCATCCTCATCCTAACCTCATCCTCTTCCTCATCCTCTTCCTCATCCTCATCCTCATCCTCTTCCTCATCCCCATCCTATCCTCATCCTCATCCTCCTCCACATCCTATCCTCATCCTCATTCTCGTCCTAATCTTATCCTCATCCTCATCCTAACCTCATCCTCTTCCTCATCCTCTTCCTCATCCTCATTCTACTCCTCATCCTATCCTCATTCTCATTCTCGTCCTCATCCTATCCTCATCCTCATCCTCCTCCTTCTCCTACACTCTTCCTTATCCTCATCCACATCCTCATCCTATCCTCATCCTCATCCTCATTCACGTCCTCATCCTATCCTCATCCTCATCCTCCTCCTTCTCCTACACTCTTCCTTATCCTCATCCACATCCTCATCCTATCCTCATCCTCATCCTCATTCACGTCCTCATCCTATCCTCATCCTCATCCTCCTCCTTCTCCTACACTCTTCCTTATCCTCATCCACATCCTCATCCTATCCTCATCCTCATCCTCATTCACGTCCTCATCCTATCCTCATCCTCATCCTCCTCCTCATCCTATCCTCATCCTCAACCTATCCTCATCCGCATCCTATCCTCATCCTCTTCCTATTCTGTCCTATCCTCATCCTCCTCCTACCCTCATCCTAATTCTATCCCTGTTCTCATTCTCGTGCTAATCCTATCCTCATCCTCATTCTCGTGCTAAT
>NC_032021.1:11441659-11443382 GCF_001865875.1 Lupinus angustifolius
CCTCCTCCTCCTCATCCTATCCTCATCCTCATGCTCGTCCTCACCCTATCCTCATCCTCTTCCGCAACCTCATCCTCTTCCTCATTCTATCCTCATCCTCCTCCTCATCCTATCCTCATCCTGATTCTTTTCCTCATCCTATCCCCATCCTCATCTTCATCCTATCCCCATCCTCATTCTCGTCCTTGTCCTCATCCTATCCTCATTCCCTTCCTCATCATCATCCTATCCCCCTCCTCATCCTCATCCTCCTCTTAATCCTATCCTCATTCTCATCCTCCTCCTATCCTCATCCTCGTCCATATCCTATCCTCTCCTCATCCTTTTCCTCATCCTCATCCTATCCTCATCCTCATGCTAGTCCTCACCCTATCCTCATCCTCTACCTCAACCTCATCCTATCCTCATCCTCCTCTTCATCCTCTTCCTCTTCCCCATCCTATCCTCTTCCTCATTCTCGTCCTCATTCTATCCTCATCCTCCTCCTTATCCTATCCTCATCCAGATACTGTTCCTCATCCTATCCCCATCCTCATCGTCATCCTCATCCTATCCTCATCCATATTCTCGTCCTTGTCCTCATCCTATCCTCATCCCCTTCCTCATCATCAGCCTATCCTCATTCTCATTCTCGTACTCATCCTTTCCTCTTCCTCATCCTCATCCTCATCCTCTTCCTCATCCTTATCCTCCTCCTCATCCTATCCTCATCCTCATTCTCGTCCTCATCCTATCCTTATCCTCATCCTCATCCTCTTCCTCATCCTTATCCTCCTCCTCATCCTATCCTCATCCTCATTCTCGTCCTCATCCTATCCTTATCCTCATCCTCATCCTCTTCCTCATCCTTATCCTCCTCCTCATCCTATCCTCATCCTCATTCTCGTCCTCATCCTATCCTTATCCTCATCCTCATCCTCTTCCTCATCCTTATCCTCCTCCTCATCCTATCCTCATCCTCATTCTCGTCCTCATCCTATCCTTATCCTCATCCTCATCCTCTTCCTCATCCTTATCCTCCTCCTCATCCTATCCTCATCCTCATTCTCGTCCTCATCCTATCCTTATCCTCATCCTCATCCTCTTCCTCATCCTTATCCTCCTCCTCATCCTATCCTCATCCTCATTCTCGTCCTCATCCTATCCTTATCCTCATCCTCATCCTCTTCCTCATCCTTATCCTCCTCCTCATCCTATCCTCATCCTCATTCTCGTCCTCATCCTATCCTTATCCTCATCCTCATCCTCTTCCTCATCCTTATCCTCCTCCTCATCCTATCCTCATCCTCATTCTCGTCCTCATCCTATCCTTATCCTCATCCTCATCCTCTTCCTCATCCTTATCCTCCTCCTCATCCTATCCTCATCCTCATTCTCGTCCTCATCCTATCCTTATCCTCATCCTCATCCTCTTCCTCATCCTTATCCTCCTCCTCATCCTATCCTCATCCTCATTCTCGTCCTCATCCTATCCTTATCCTCATCCTCATCCTCTTCCTCATCCTTATCCTCCTCCTCATCCTATCCTCATCCTCATTCTCGTCCTCATCCTATCCTTATCCTCATCCTCATCCTCTTCCTCATCCTTATCCTCCTCCTCATCCTATCCTCATCCTCATTCTCGTCCTCATCCTATCCTTATCCTCATCCTCATCCTCATCCTATCCTCATCCTCATCCTATCCTCGTCCTTTCCTCATCCTCCTCCTATCCTCATCCTCATC
>NC_032021.1:11443482-11443868 GCF_001865875.1 Lupinus angustifolius
CCTCATCCTCATCCTCATCCTATCCTCATCCTCATCCTATCCTCATCCTCATCCTATCCTCATCCTCATCCTCTCCTCGTCCTATCCTCATCCTCCTCCTATCCTCATCCTCATCCTTTCCTTATCCTCATTCTCGTGTTAATTCTATCCTCATCTTCATCCTCATCCTCATCCTCATCCTCGTCCTCATCCTCATTATCGTCCTCATCCTATCCTCATCCTCCTCCTCATCCTATCCTCATCCTCCTCCTCATCCTATCCTCATCCTCCTCCTCATCCTATCCTCATCCTCCTCCTCATCCTATCCTCATCCACATGCTCGTCCTCACCCTATCCTAATCCTCTTGCTCAACCTCATCCTATCCTCATCCTCCTCCTCATCCTCT
>NC_032021.1:11443968-11448223 GCF_001865875.1 Lupinus angustifolius
AGGATGAGGATGAGAATGAGGATGAGGAGGAGGATGAGGATGAAGGTGAGGACGAGGAAAAGGATAGGAGGAGGAGGAGGAGGATGAGGATAGCAGGAGGATGAGGATGAGGATGACGACGAGGATGAGGATGAGGATGAGGATAGGATGAGGATGAGAATGTGGAAGAGGATGAGGATAGGATGAGGATTACCAAGAGGATGAGGACGATGATGAGGTGGACAAGAATGAGGATGAGGATGAGGATGTGGAAGAGGATGAGGATGAGGTTAGGATGAGGATGAGGTTAGGATGAGGATGAGGTTAGGATGAGGATGAGGTTAGGATGAGGATGAGGTTAGGATGAGGATGAGGTTAGGATGAGGATGAGGTTAGGATGAGGATGAGGTTAGGATGAGGATGAGGTTAGGATGAGGATGAGGTTAGGATGAGGATGAGGTTAGGATGAGGATGAGGTTAGGATGAGGATGAGGTTAGGATGAGGATGAGGTTAGGATGAGGATGAGGTTAGGATGAGGATGAGGTTAGGATGAGGATGAGGTTAGGATGAGGATGAGGTTAGGATGAGGATGAGGTTAGGATGAGGATGAGGTTAGGATGAGGATGAGGTTAGGATGAGGATGAGGTTAGGATGAGGATGAGGTTAGGATGAGGATGAGGTTAGGATGAGGATGAGGTTAGGATGAGGATGAGGTTAGGATGAGGATGAGGTTAGGATGAGGATGAGGTTAGGATGAGGATGAGGTTAGGATGAGGATGAGGTTAGGATGAGGATGAGGTTAGGATGAGGATGAGGTTAGGATGAGGATGAGGTTAGGATGAGGATGAGGTTAGGATGAGGATGAGGTTAGGATGAGGATGAGGTTAGGATGAGGATGAGGTTAGGATGAGGATGAGGTTAGGATGAGGATGAGGTTAGGATGAGGATGAGGTTAGGATGAGGATGAGGTTAGGATGAGGATGAGGTTAGGATGAGGATGAGGTTAGGATGAGGATGAGGTTAGGATGAGGATGAGGTTAGGATGAGGATGAGGTTAGGATGAGGATGAGGTTAGGATGAGGATGAGGTTAGGATGAGGATGAGGTTAGGATGAGGATGAGGTTAGGATGAGGATGAGGTTAGGATGAGGATGAGGTTAGGATGAGGATGAGGTTAGGATGAGGATGAGGTTAGGATGAGGATGAGGTTAGGATGAGGATGAGGTTAGGATGAGGATGAGGTTAGGATGAGGATGAGGTTAGGATGAGGATGAGGTTAGGATGAGGATGAGGTTAGGATGAGGATGAGGTTAGGATGAGGATGAGGTTAGGATGAGGATGAGGTTAGGATGAGGATGAGGTTAGGATGAGGATGAGGTTAGGATGAGGATGAGGTTAGGATGAGGATGAGGTTAGGATGAGGATGAGGTTAGGATGAGGATGAGGTTAGGATGAGGATGAGGTTAGGATGAGGATGAGGTTAGGATGAGGATGAGGTTAGGATGAGGATGAGGTTAGGATGAGGATGAGGTTAGGATGAGGATGAGGTTAGGATGAGGATGAGGTTAGGATGAGGATGAGGTTAGGATGAGGATGAGGTTAGGATGAGGATGAGGTTAGGATGAGGATGAGGTTAGGATGAGGATGAGGTTAGGATGAGGATGAGGTTAGGATGAGGATGAGGTTAGGATGAGGATGAGGTTAGGATGAGGATGAGGTTAGGATGAGGATGAGGTTAGGATGAGGATGAGGTTAGGATGAGGATGAGGTTAGGATGAGGATGAGGTTAGGATGAGGATGAGGTTAGGATGAGGATGAGGTTAGGATGAGGATGAGGTTAGGATGAGGATGAGGTTAGGATGAGGATGAGGTTAGGATGAGGATGAGGTTAGGATGAGGATGAGGTTAGGATGAGGATGAGGTTAGGATGAGGATGAGGTTAGGATGAGGATGAGGTTAGGATGAGGATGAGGTTAGGATGAGGATGAGGTTAGGATGAGGATGAGGTTAGGATGAGGATGAGGTTAGGATGAGGATGAGGTTAGGATGAGGATGAGGTTAGGATGAGGATGAGGTTAGGATGAGGATGAGGTTAGGATGAGGATGAGGTTAGGATGAGGATGAGGTTAGGATGAGGATGAGGTTAGGATGAGGATGAGGTTAGGATGAGGATGAGGTTAGGATGAGGATGAGGTTAGGATGAGGATGAGGTTAGGATGAGGATGAGGTTAGGATGAGGATGAGGTTAGGATGAGGATGAGGTTAGGATGAGGATGAGGTTAGGATGAGGATGAGGTTAGGATGAGGATGAGGTTAGGATGAGGATGAGGTTAGGATGAGGATGAGGTTAGGATGAGGATGAGGTTAGGATGAGGATGAGGTTAGGATGAGGATGAGGTTAGGATGAGGATGAGGTTAGGATGAGGATGAGGTTAGGATGAGGATGAGGTTAGGATGAGGATGAGGTTAGGATGAGGATGAGGTTAGGATGAGGATGAGGTTAGGATGAGGATGAGGTTAGGATGAGGATGAGGTTAGGATGAGGATGAGGTTAGGATGAGGATGAGGTTAGGATGAGGATGAGGTTAGGATGAGGATGAGGTTAGGATGAGGATGAGGTTAGGATGAGGATGAGGTTAGGATGAGGATGAGGTTAGGATGAGGATGAGGTTAGGATGAGGATGAGGTTAGGATGAGGATGAGGTTAGGATGAGGATGAGGTTAGGATGAGGATGAGGTTAGGATGAGGATGAGGTTAGGATGAGGATGAGGTTAGGATGAGGATGAGGTTAGGATGAGGATGAGGTTAGGATGAGGATGAGGTTAGGATGAGGATGAGGTTAGGATGAGGATGAGGTTAGGATGAGGATGAGGTTAGGATGAGGATGAGGTTAGGATGAGGATGAGGTTAGGATGAGGATGAGGTTAGGATGAGGATGAGGTTAGGATGAGGATGAGGTTAGGATGAGGATGAGGTTAGGATGAGGATGAGGTTAGGATGAGGATGAGGTTAGGATGAGGATGAGGTTAGGATGAGGATGAGGTTAGGATGAGGATGAGGTTAGGATGAGGATGAGGTTAGGATGAGGATGAGGTTAGGATGAGGATGAGGTTAGGATGAGGATGAGGTTAGGATGAGGATGAGGTTAGGATGAGGATGAGGTTAGGATGAGGATGAGGTTAGGATGAGGATGAGGTTAGGATGAGGATGAGGTTAGGATGAGGATGAGGTTAGGATGAGGATGAGGTTAGGATGAGGATGAGGTTAGGATGAGGATGAGGTTAGGATGAGGATGAGGTTAGGATGAGGATGAGGTTAGGATGAGGATGAGGTTAGGATGAGGATGAGGTTAGGATGAGGATGAGGTTAGGATGAGGATGAGGTTAGGATGAGGATGAGGTTAGGATGAGGATGAGGTTAGGATGAGGATGAGGTTAGGATGAGGATGAGGTTAGGATGAGGATGAGGTTAGGATGAGGATGAGGTTAGGATGAGGATGAGGTTAGGATGAGGATGAGGTTAGGATGAGGATGAGGTTAGGATGAGGATGAGGTTAGGATGAGGATGAGGTTAGGATGAGGATGAGGTTAGGATGAGGATGAGGTTAGGATGAGGATGAGGTTAGGATGAGGATGAGGTTAGGATGAGGATGAGGTTAGGATGAGGATGAGGTTAGGATGAGGATGAGGTTAGGATGAGGATGAGGTTAGGATGAGGATGAGGTTAGGATGAGGATGAGGTTAGGATGAGGATGAGGTTAGGATGAGGATGAGGTTAGGATGAGGATGAGGTTAGGATGAGGATGAGGTTAGGATGAGGATGAGGTTAGGATGAGGATGAGGTTAGGATGAGGATGAGGTTAGGATGAGGATGAGGTTAGGATGAGGATGAGGTTAGGATGAGGATGAGGTTAGGATGAGGATGAGGTTAGGATGAGGATGAGGATAGGATGAGGACTAGAATGCGGATGAAGATGAAGATACGATAAGGATGAGGATAGGATGAGGATAGAATGAGGATGGGGAAGAGGATTGGGATGAGGATAGGAGGAGGATGAGGATGAGGATGAGGATAGGATGAGGAGGAGGATGTAGAGGATGATGAGGATAGGATGACGATGAGAATGAGGATGACGATAGGATGAGGACGAGGATAGGATGAGGATGAGGATGTGGATTAGGATGAGGATGAGGATGAGGACGAGCAAGAGGATGAGGAAGAGGATGAGGATAGCATGAGGACGAGAATGAGGATAGGATGAGGACGAGAATGAGA
>NC_032021.1:11448323-11448858 GCF_001865875.1 Lupinus angustifolius
GAGAATGAGGATGAGGATGAGGATGAGGATGAGGATGAGGATAGGATGAGGATGAGGATGAGGTTGAGGAAGAGGATGAGGATAGGATTTAGGATGAGAATGAGGATAGGATGAGGATGATAATGACATTGAGGATAGGATGAGGATGAAGATAGGATGAGGACGTGGATGAAGATAGGATGAGGATGAGGAAGTGGATTAGGATGAGGATGCGGATGGGGATGATGATGAGGATAGGATGAGGAAGCGGATGATGATAGAATGAGGACGAGCATGAGGATGTTGAAAGGATGAGGAAAAGAATGAGAATGAGGATGAGGATAGGATGTGGATGACAAAGAGGATGGGGATGAGGATGAGGATGTGGATTAGGATGAGGATGAGGATGAGGATGAGGACGAGGATGAGGATGAGGAAGAGGATGAGGATAAAATGAGGACGAGAATGAGGATAGGATGAGGATGAGGAAGAGGATGGGGATGTGGATAGGATGAGGATGAGGACGAGGATGAGGATAGGATGAGGAGGAGGATGA
>NC_032021.1:11448958-11452771 GCF_001865875.1 Lupinus angustifolius
GAGGAAGAGGATGAGGATAGAATTAGGACGAGAATGAGGATGAGAATAAGAATGAGGATAGGATGAGGAAGAGGATGAGGATATGATGAGGTAGAGAATGAGAATGAGGATATGATGAGGATGAGGACGAGAATGAGGATAGGATGAGGATGAGGATGAGGAGGAGGATGAGGATGAGGATAGGATGAGGATAGGATGAGGATAGGATGAGGATAGGATGAGGATAGGATGAGGATAGGATGAGGATAGGATGAGGATAGGATGAGGATAGGATGAGGATAGGATGAGGATAGGATGAGGATAGGATGAGGATAGGATGAGGATAGGATGAGGATAGGATGAGGATAGGATGAGGATAGGATGAGGATAGGATGAGGATAGGATGAGGATAGGATGAGGATAGGATGAGGATAGGATGAGGATAGGATGAGGATAGGATGAGGATAGGATGAGGATAGGATGAGGATAGGATGAGGATAGGATGAGGATAGGATGAGGATAGGATGAGGATAGGATGAGGATAGGATGAGGATAGGATGAGGATAGGATGAGGATAGGATGAGGATAGGATGAGGATAGGATGAGGATAGGATGAGGATAGGATGAGGATAGGATGAGGATAGGATGAGGATAGGATGAGGATAGGATGAGGATAGGATGAGGATAGGATGAGGATAGGATGAGGATAGGATGAGGATAGGATGAGGATAGGATGAGGATAGGATGAGGATAGGATGAGGATAGGATGAGGATAGGATGAGGATAGGATGAGGATAGGATGAGGATAGGATGAGGATAGGATGAGGATAGGATGAGGATAGGATGAGGATAGGATGAGGATAGGATGAGGATAGGATGAGGATAGGATGAGGATAGGATGAGGATAGGATGAGGATAGGATGAGGATAGGATGAGGATAGGATGAGGATAGGATGAGGATAGGATGAGGATAGGATGAGGATAGGATGAGGATAGGATGAGGATAGGATGAGGATAGGATGAGGATAGGATGAGGATAGGATGAGGATAGGATGAGGATAGGATGAGGATAGGATGAGGATAGGATGAGGATAGGATGAGGATAGGATGAGGATAGGATGAGGATAGGATGAGGATAGGATGAGGATAGGATGAGGATAGGATGAGGATAGGATGAGGATAGGATGAGGATAGGATGAGGATAGGATGAGGATAGGATGAGGATAGGATGAGGATAGGATGAGGATAGGATGAGGATAGGATGAGGATAGGATGAGGATAGGATGAGGATAGGATGAGGATAGGATGAGGATAGGATGAGGATAGGATGAGGATAGGATGAGGATAGGATGAGGATAGGATGAGGATAGGATGAGGATAGGATGAGGATAGGATGAGGATAGGATGAGGATAGGATGAGGATAGGATGAGGATAGGATGAGGATAGGATGAGGATAGGATGAGGATAGGATGAGGATAGGATGAGGATAGGATGAGGATAGGATGAGGATAGGATGAGGATAGGATGAGGATAGGATGAGGATAGGATGAGGATAGGATGAGGATAGGATGAGGATAGGATGAGGATAGGATGAGGATAGGATGAGGATAGGATGAGGATAGGATGAGGATAGGATGAGGATAGGATGAGGATAGGATGAGGATAGGATGAGGATAGGATGAGGATAGGATGAGGATAGGATGAGGATAGGATGAGGATAGGATGAGGATAGGATGAGGATAGGATGAGGATAGGATGAGGATAGGATGAGGATAGGATGAGGATAGGATGAGGATAGGATGAGGATAGGATGAGGATAGGATGAGGATAGGATGAGGATAGGATGAGGATAGGATGAGGATAGGATGAGGATAGGATGAGGATAGGATGAGGATAGGATGAGGATAGGATGAGGATAGGATGAGGATAGGATGAGGATAGGATGAGGATAGGATGAGGATAGGATGAGGATAGGATGAGGATAGGATGAGGATAGGATGAGGATAGGATGAGGATAGGATGAGGATAGGATGAGGATAGGATGAGGATAGGATGAGGATAGGATGAGGATAGGATGAGGATAGGATGAGGATAGGATGAGGATAGGATGAGGATAGGATGAGGATAGGATGAGGATAGGATGAGGATAGGATGAGGATAGGATGAGGATAGGATGAGGATAGGATGAGGATAGGATGAGGATAGGATGAGGATAGGATGAGGATAGGATGAGGATAGGATGAGGATAGGATGAGGATAGGATGAGGATAGGATGAGGATAGGATGAGGATAGGATGAGGATAGGATGAGGATAGGATGAGGATAGGATGAGGATAGGATGAGGATAGGATGAGGATAGGATGAGGATAGGATGAGGATAGGATGAGGATAGGATGAGGATAGGATGAGGATAGGATGAGGATAGGATGAGGATAGGATGAGGATAGGATGAGGATAGGATGAGGATAGGATGAGGATAGGATGAGGATAGGATGAGGATAGGATGAGGATAGGATGAGGATAGGATGAGGATAGGATGAGGATAGGATGAGGATAGGATGAGGATAGGATGAGGATAGGATGAGGATAGGATGAGGATAGGATGAGGATAGGATGAGGATAGGATGAGGATAGGATGAGGATAGGATGAGGATAGGATGAGGATAGGATGAGGATAGGATGAGGATAGGATGAGGATAGGATGAGGATAGGATGAGGATAGGATGAGGATAGGATGAGGATAGGATGAGGATAGGATGAGGATAGGATGAGGATAGGATGAGGATAGGATGAGGATAGGATGAGGATAGGATGAGGATAGGATGAGGATAGGATGAGGATAGGATGAGGATAGGATGAGGATAGGATGAGGATAGGATGAGGATAGGATGAGGATAGGATGAGGATAGGATGAGGATAGGATGAGGATAGGATGAGGATAGGATGAGGATAGGATGAGGATAGGATGAGGATAGGATGAGGATAGGATGAGGATAGGATGAGGATAGGATGAGGATAGGATGAGGATAGGATGAGGATAGGATGAGGATAGGATGAGGATAGGATGAGGATAGGATGAGGATAGGATGAGGATAGGATGAGGATAGGATGAGGATAGGATGAGGATAGGATGAGGATAGGATGAGGATAGGATGAGGATAGGATGAGGATAGGATGAGGATAGGATGAGGATAGGATGAGGATAGGATGAGGATAGGATGAGGATAGGATGAGGATAGGATGAGGATAGGATGAGGATAGGATGAGGATAGGATGAGGATAGGATGAGGATAGGATGAGGATAGGATGAGGATAGGATGAGGATAGGATGAGGATAGGATGAGGATAGGATGAGGATAGGATGAGGATAGGATGAGGATAGGATGAGGATAGGATGAGGATAGGATGAGGATAGGATGAGGATAGGATGAGGATAGGATGAGGATAGGATGAGGATAGGATGAGGATAGGATGAGGATAGGATGAGGATAGGATGAGGATAGGAT
This sequence comes from Lupinus angustifolius, assembly GCF_001865875.1. Taxonomy (NCBI): domain Eukaryota; kingdom Viridiplantae; phylum Streptophyta; class Magnoliopsida; order Fabales; family Fabaceae; genus Lupinus; species Lupinus angustifolius. Next base: position 11,452,445 of record NC_032021.1, read on the forward strand.
GAGGATAGGATGAGGATAGGATGAGGATAGGATGAGGATAGGATGAGGATAGGATGAGGATAGGATGAGGATAGGATGAGGATAGGATGAGGATAGGATGAGGATAGGATGAGGATAGGATGAGGATAGGATGAGGATAGGATGAGGATAGGATGAGGATAGGATGAGGATAGGATGAGGATAGGATGAGGATAGGATGAGGATAGGATGAGGATAGGATGAGGACGAGAATGAGGATAGGATGAGGAAGAGGATGATGATAAAATGAGCACGAGCATGAGGATGTGGATAGGATGAGGATAAGAATGAGAATGAGGATGAGGATAG
>NC_032021.1:11452871-11453163 GCF_001865875.1 Lupinus angustifolius
TGAGGATGAGGTATGATGAGGACGAGAATGAGAATGAGGATAGGATGAGGATGAGGATGAGGATAGGATGAAGTAGAGAATGCGAATGCGGATATGATGAGGATGAGGACGAGAATGAGGATGACGATTTCGATAGGATGAGGACGAGGATGAGGACGAGAATGAGGATGAGGATAGGATGAGGAGGAGGAAGTGGATTAGGATGAGGATAGGATTTGGAAGAGGATGATGATAGGATGAGGACGAGCATGAGGATGTGGATAGGATGAGGAAAAGAATGAGAATGAGGATA
>NC_032021.1:11453263-11453677 GCF_001865875.1 Lupinus angustifolius
TAGAATGAGGACTATAATGAGGATAGGATGAGGACGAGAATGAGAATGAGGATAGGATGAGGACGTGGATGAGGATATGATGAGGATGAGGAAGTGGATTAGGATGAGGATGAGGATGGGGATGATGATGAGGATAGGATGACGAAGAGGATGATGATAGGACGAGCATGAGGTTGTGGATAGGATGAGGAAAAGAATGAGAAAGAGGATGAGGATAGGATGAGGATGAGGAAGAGGATGGGGATAAGGATAGGATGAGGATAACGATGAGGATGAGGATTAGGACGAGGATGAGGATGAGGAAGAGGATGAGGATAGAATGAGGACGAGAAGGAGTATAGGATGAGGATGAGGATGAGGATGAGGATAGGATGAGGAGGAGCATGAGGAGGAGGATGAGGATAGGATGACGAC
>NC_032021.1:11453777-11454124 GCF_001865875.1 Lupinus angustifolius
GATAAGGACGAGAATGAGGATGAGGATAGGATGAGGAGTAGAATGAGGATGAGGAAGAGGATGAGGATGAGGACGAGGTTAGGATGAGGATGAGGATAAGGATATGAGGACGATGAGAATGAGGATAGGATTAAGAGGAGGATCGGGATGAGGAAGCGAAAAGGATGAGGACGAGAATGAGGATGAGGATGAGGATAGGATGAGGATGAGGATGAGGATGAGAATGAGGATATGAGGAGGATGATAATGAGGATAGGATGATCAGGAGGATGAGGAGGATGAGTATGAGGATGAGGAAGAGGAAAGGATGCGGACGAGAATGAGAATGAGGATAGAATGAGGATGAG
>NC_032021.1:11454224-11454651 GCF_001865875.1 Lupinus angustifolius
AGGATGAGGACAAGAATGTTGATGAGGATAGGATGAGGATGAGGATAGGATGAGGATAGGATGAGGATGAGGGTAGGATGAGAAAGAGGATAGGATGGGGATGAGGAAGAGGATGAGGATGAGGATAGGATGGGGATGAGGACGAGAATGAGGATAAGAATAGGATGAGGACGAAGATGAGGATGAGGATAGGATTGGGACGGTAATGAGGATGAGGATAGGATGTTGATTAGGATGAGGATGAGGATAGGATGAAGAGTAGAATGAGGAAGAGGAAGAGGATGAGGATGAGGATAGCATGAGGAAGAGGATGAGGATGAGGATACGAAGGGGATGAGGATACGAAGGGGATGAGGAAGGGGATGAGGATGAGGATATGATGAGGACGAGGATGAGGATGACGATAGGATGAGGACGAGGATGAGGA
>NC_032021.1:11454751-11455085 GCF_001865875.1 Lupinus angustifolius
ACGAGCATGAGGATGAGGATTGGATGAGGAGGAGGATGAGGATAGGATGAGGACGAGAATGAGGAGGAGGATAGGATGAGGAAAAGGAGGAGGATGAGAATGAGGATTGGCTGATGAGGAGGATGAGGAGGAGGATGAGGATGAGGAAGAGGAAAGGATGAGGACGAGCATGAGAATGAGGATAGGATGAGGATGAGGAGGAGGATAGGATGAGGACGAGAGTAAGGATGAGGATAGGATAAGGATGAGGATGAGGATGAGAATGAGGATGAGGAAGTGGATAGGATGAGGACGAGAATTAGGATGAGGATAGGATGAGGATGAGGATAGGATG
>NC_032021.1:11455185-11455725 GCF_001865875.1 Lupinus angustifolius
TGAGGATAGGATCGGGATGAGGAAGAGGATAGGATGAGGATGAGGATGAGGATGAGGATAGGATAAGGATGATGATGAGGATGATGAAGAAGAGGATGAGGATAAGGAGGAAAATAGGATGAGGACAAGAATGAGAATTAGGATAGGATGAGGATGAGGACGAGGATAGGATGAGGAGTAGAATGAGGTAGAGGATGAGGATAGGATGAGGATGAGGAGGAGGATGAGGACGAGGATGATGATAGGATAGGATGAGGATAAGCATGAGGATGAGGATAGGATGAGGATGAGGATAGGATTAGGATGTGGATGATGATGAGGATTGGATGAGGATGAGAATCAGGATGAGGATAAGACGTAGATGAGGATGAAGATAGGTTGAGGATAAGAATGATGATGAGGACGGGGATAGGATGAGGACGAGGATGAGGATAGGATAGGATAGGATGAGGATGAGGATGAGGATAGGATGAGGATGAGAATATGGAAAAGGATGAGGATAGGATGAGGACGAGGATGAGGAAGAGGATGAGGATAGGA
>NC_032021.1:11455825-11456271 GCF_001865875.1 Lupinus angustifolius
TGAGGATAGGATCGGGATGAGGAAGAGGATAGGATGAGGATGAGGATGAGGATGAAGATGAGGATGAGGATGAGGTTAGGATGGGGATGAGGATAGGATGAGGAAGAGGATGAGGATGAGGACGAGAATGAGGATGAGGATTGATGACAACTTCAAGGGGCTGCCTTAGAATTATAGGATCGTTTAGGTTGAAATTAGGCTTTGTTAATGTGTGAATTCGGTTTTGTGAAATTAGGGCAATTTGAGGGTTGCTTTGGGCTCGGTTTGGGGCTGTATAAGTAGGCTAGGGTTTGTGTATGGTTTGAGGTTTGATGGCCTCGGTTTGGTTTGGTAATTTTAGGGTTGTAGGGGTTTGAGTTAAGGGTTTTTGGCTTGTAATTGTAGATGATGATTTGTGGCTGTTTAGGGTAAAGTGATGTGTATGGTTTCGGATCAATGGGAGATGA
>NC_032021.1:11456371-11458823 GCF_001865875.1 Lupinus angustifolius
TAAGGCCATAAATAATCTATCTTCTCCTATTTTTATGATAACCAATTCCTCATGTTGGTTGGAGAAGATTTGATTATGCCATTTGAATTTTTATGACTCTAGCTTCAAATGCCACGTGACAAGCTTCCCTTGAACCTAGGTGAACTACTTGGTCACGAAATATGGACCATGTTACAAATAAATCCCAACCCATATTACATGAATTAAATATTAAAAATACTTGAATGAAAATAAACCTAAGACTATATGAGAATGCAATCTCATTTATTTGAATCAATGAAAATAAAATAAACCTAAGTATAAAGTGACCTAAGGACATAAATGTCCTCCTCACATACCCTCTCCTGGGTCAATTGTGTCCTTTGAGACTTTAAGGATCCCTGCCTTGGCTTTGGCCCTAGTTGTAGGACCATCATGACTTATCTTGCCCTTGTAATTAAAGGCTGCCCTAGGAGGGTTTACATCATCCCCTCCCTCTTCAAATGAATTCGTCCTCGAATTGCCTTCATTCTTATCCTTTTTCCTATCCTTGCCATGTTCTTTCAAAGAATGGCTAAGTGTAGAAAATATTTCAGCCTTGGGAGTAGGAACAATGTCAAGTGTAGGCTTGGCCACGGACTTGGCTTTTGCCTCACTTTCTTGCCTTTCTTCTTCAATCTTAGCCCTTAGCCTCTTTTGGTCCTCATGGGCTTGTTTAGGGCTCTGAGGGGCTAACACCAACATGTGACCATGGTGCATAAATGAGATCTTGTTGGTGAAACCATTATGGCTAGTGTTCTTTTCATATTGCCATGGTCTCCCCAACAACATGTGGCTAGCTTCCATAGGAGCCACATCACATAAGACCTCATCATGGTACTGCCCTATGGAGAAGGGTACCATGACTTGTGATGTGAACCCAAATGAGCCAAAATTGGATCATGATGAATGCTCCACGTTCAATTCAAAATAAATGAAGTCCTTGAAAAGCATTAAATGAAGTCAAGACCACTAAACACATGTTGGGCATTTCGTGCATATCATTGAAGCCAAGTCAAAGATGATTAATTCTTGAATGTTTTCGTGCAAAGGATTAAAGTCATGAAGTTTATTTGTGCCAACCATTAAATCACTTCAAGAGTGATTATTCCTTGAAGTTTTTCGTGCAAGACCATTAATCAAGTCAAGCATGATTAATTCAAGAGATGTTTATCGTGCAAGGCATTCAAATTGATTCATGAAGACCAAAACAATTAAGGGTGGCCGAATTCTTCCCAAAGAATTAGGAAATCTTAGACTTTGTTACTTGCACTTGGTTAAAGCTTTGCTTGGGACTCAAAATTGCCATTAACTCGTGTCGACCACAACCTTCAAAGGGGGGGCCAAATTCTTCACTTGGTTAAAGCTTTGTATGGAATTCAAGACCTCCATTAAACTCATGTGGACCACAACTTCAAGGGAAACCGTCCAAGTCATGCACACCATTGATTGAGCCGTCCAAGTTGAGTCAAATTACAAGGCTGCCGTCCAACAATTTAATACATTCAAGAATCATTCAAATGATTATTTGTGCAAAGCATTTAACAAACACATTTTGTAGCTTGTTATGCACATCTCTATTGTAAGAATGCGGTACAAACCTCCTTCTCATTGCTCTCTTCATTTCAGCCCATGTTTCAATGGCTACATCTCCACATCCCACTCTATCCTTTTGGTGCTGATCCCACCAAACAATTGCATACTCTTGAAATTCAAGGGCTGCCACCTTGACTTTCTTTGTCTCTGAATAGTTGTGACAATTGAAGACTTGTTCCGTCTTCAATTCCCAGGCTAAATATGCCTCTGGATCACTCATCCCCAAGAAAGTAGGGACTTTGATCTTAACACCATCCAAATCTCCTCTATGCTCACGGTTTGGGCTTGTATTTGCACCCTCTCTTTGCCTTCCATGTCCACGAATTGGGCTAGCATGACCACGGCCAGGGCTGCCATGGTGCTCTCCATGTCTCCTTCCATGGCCACGGTTTGTTCCATCATGGCCACGGCTGCCATGTCTCCTTTCACTATTATAGGCACTTGAATAATTGTACCTATCCTCATGTCTCGATGAGGACAGGATGAGGATGAGCATGAGGAAGAGGAGGAGGATGAGGACAGGATGAGGATGAGGATGAGGAAGAGGAGGAGGATGAGGATGAGGATGAGGATAAGGATTAGGGTAGGATGAGGATGAGGGTGAGGATAGGCTGAGGTTAGGATGAGGACGACGATGAGGATGAGGATGAGGATGAGGATGAGGATGAGGATGAGGATGACGATGAGGATGAGGATAAGGATTAGGATAGGATGAGGATGAGGGTGAGGATGAGAATGATGATAGGATGAAGGGGAGGATGACGAAGAGGATCAGGATGAGGAAGAGGAAAGGATGAGGACGAGAATGAGAATGAGGATAGGATGAGGATGAGGATGA
>NC_032021.1:11458923-11459535 GCF_001865875.1 Lupinus angustifolius
GATGAGGATAGGAGGAGGATGAGGATAGGAAGAGGATGAAGATAGGATGCGGATAGGAATGATGATGAGGATGAGGATGAGGATAGGATAGGATGAGGATGAGGATGAGGACAAGATGTGGATGAGGATAGGAAGAGGATGAAGATAGGATGCGGATAGGAATGATGATGAGGACGAGGATGAGGATAGGATAGGATGAGGATGAGGATGAGGACAGGATGTGGATGAGGATGAGAATGTGGAACAGGATGAGGATGAGGATGAGGATAGGATGAGGATGAGGATGAGGATAGGAGGAAGATGAGAATGAGGATAGGATGTATAGGAGGATGATGACGAGGACGAGGACGAGGATAGCATGAGGACGAGGATCAGGAAGACGATAGGATGAGGATGAGGATGAGGATGAGGATGAGGATAGGATAAGGATGAGGATGAGGATGAGGAAGAGGATGAGGATAAGGAGGAGGGTAGGATGAGGACGAGAATGAGGATGAGGTTAGGATGAGGACGAGGATGAGGATAGGATGAGGATGAGAATATGATGAGGATGAGGAAGTGGATTAGGATGGGGATGAGGATGGGGATGATGATGAGGATAGGATGAGGACG
>NC_032021.1:11459635-11460522 GCF_001865875.1 Lupinus angustifolius
AGAATTAGAATGAGGATGAGGAAGAGGATATGATGAGGAGTAGAATGAGGATGAGGATGAGTATAGGATGACGATGAGGATGAGGAAGAGGATAGGCTGAGGACGAGAATGAGGATAGGATGAGGATGAGGAAGAGGAGGAGGATGAGGAAGAGGATAGGCTGAGGACGAGAATGAGGATAGGATGAGGATGAGGAAGAGGAGGAGGATGAGGAAGAGGATAGGCTGAGGACGAGAATGAGGATAGGATGAGGATGAGGAAGAGGAGGAGGATGAGGAAGAGGATAGGCTGAGGACGAGAATGAGGATAGGATGAGGATGAGGAAGAGGAGGAGGATGAGGAAGAGGATAGGCTGAGGACGAGAATGAGGATAGGATGAGGATGAGGAAGAGGAGGAGGATGAGGAAGAGGATAGGCTGAGGACGAGAATGAGGATAGGATGAGGATGAGGAAGAGGAGGAGGATGAGGAAGAGGATAGGCTGAGGACGAGAATGAGGATAGGATGAGGATGAGGAAGAGGAGGAGGATGAGGAAGAGGATAGGCTGAGGACGAGAATGAGGATAGGATGAGGATGAGGAAGAGGAGGAGGATGAGGAAGAGGATAGGCTGAGGACGAGAATGAGGATAGGATGAGGATGAGGAAGAGGATAGGATGAGGATGAGGAAGAGGATGAGGATAAGGATAGGATGAGGAGGAGGATGAGGATGAGGATGAAGAAGAGGATGAGGATGAGGATAAGTCGAGGATAGGATGAGGATTAGAATGAGGGTGAGGAAGAAGATGAGGATGGGGATAGGATGAGGACGGGAATGATAATGAGGATGAGGATGAGATGAGGAGGAGGATGAGGATGAGGATGAGGATAGGATGAGGACGAGGAAGAG
>NC_032021.1:11460622-11461265 GCF_001865875.1 Lupinus angustifolius
AAGGAGGAGAATAGGATGAGGACGAGGATAGGATGGGGAGTAGAATGAGGATGAGGATAAGGATAGGATGAGGAGGAGGATGAGGATAAGGAAGAGGATGAGGATGTGGATGAGTATGAGGATGAGGATAGGAGGAGGATGAGGATAGAAAGAGGATGAAGGTAGGATGAGGATAAGAATGATGATTTGGACGAGGATAAGGATAGGATAGGATGAGGATGAGGATAGGATGAGGATGAGGATGAGGATGAGAATGTGGAAGAGGATGAGGATGAGGATGAGGATAGGAGGAGGATGAGAATGAGGATTGGATGAAGAGGAGGATGATGACGAGGATGAGGATGAGGGTAGCATGAGGACGAGGATAAGGAAGAGGATAGGATGAGGATGAGGATAGAATGAGGACGAGAATGAGAATGAGGATAGGATGAGGACGAGAATGAGAATGAGGATAGCATGTGCACGAGGATAGGAGAGGATGATGACGAGGATGAGGATGAGGGTAGCATGAGGACGCAGATAAGGAAGAGGATAGGATGAGGATGAGGATAGGATGAGGACGAGAATAAGAATGAGGATAGGATGAGGATAGGATGAGGATGAAGATATGATGAGGATGAGGATAGGATGAGGAGGAGGATAG
>NC_032021.1:11461365-11461605 GCF_001865875.1 Lupinus angustifolius
GAGGACGAGGATGAGGATAGGATGAGGACGAGAATGAGGATGAGGATAGGATCAGGATGAGAATCTGGAAGAGGATGAGGATGAGGTTAAAGATAGGATGTGCAAGAGGTACCAGATGAGGATGAGGATGAGGATAGGATGAGGACGAGGAGGAGGATAGGATTAGGACGAGAATAAGGATGAGGATAGGATTTGGATGAGGACGAGGATGAGGATAGGATAAGGACGAGGATGAGAAAG
>NC_032021.1:11461705-11462269 GCF_001865875.1 Lupinus angustifolius
AAGTGGATTAGGATAGGAATAGATGAGGATGAGGATGAGGATAGGATGAGGACGAGAATGAGGATGAGTATGAGGAAGAGGATGACGATGAGGATGAGGTTAGGATGCGGATGAGGATGAGGATGAGGATAAGAGGATGATGAGTATAAGGATAGGATGAAGAGGAGGAAGAGGAGAAGGATGAGGATGAGGAAGAGGAAAGGATGAGGACGAGAATGAGAATGAGGATAGGATGAGGATGAGGATGAGGATAGGATGTGGACGAGAATGAGGATGAGGATAGGATGAGGACGAGAATCAGGACGAGGATAGGATGTGAATGAGGATAGTATGAGGACGAGAATGAGAAACAGGATAGGATGAGGATGACGAAGAGGATAGGATGAGGACGAGAATGAGAATGAGGATAGGATGAGGATGAGGATGAGGATAGGATGTGGACGAGAATGAGGATGAGGATAGGATGAGGACGAGAATGAGGATCAAGATAGGATGAGCACGAGGATGAGGATAAGATGAGGATGAGGATGAGAATAGGATGAGGATGAGGATATGATCGGGATG
>NC_032021.1:11462369-11465413 GCF_001865875.1 Lupinus angustifolius
GATAGGATAAGGATGAGGAAGAGGATAGGGAATAGATGAGGATGAGGATAAGGATAGGATGAGGATGAGGATGAGGATGAGAATGAGGATAGGAGGAGGATGAGAATGAGGATAGGATGAAGAGGAGGATGAGGATGAGGATGAGGATGAGAATGAGGATAGGAGGAGGATGAGAATGAGGATAGGATGAAGAGGAGGATGAGGATGAGGATGAGGATGAGAATGAGGATAGGAGGAGGATGAGAATGAGGATAGGATGAAGAGGAGGATGAGGATGAGGATGAGGATGAGAATGAGGATAGGAGGAGGATGAGAATGAGGATAGGATGAAGAGGAGGATGAGGATGAGGATGAGGATGAGAATGAGGATAGGAGGAGGATGAGAATGAGGATAGGATGAAGAGGAGGATGAGGATGAGGATGAGGATGAGAATGAGGATAGGAGGAGGATGAGAATGAGGATAGGATGAAGAGGAGGATGAGGATGAGGATGAGGATGAGAATGAGGATAGGAGGAGGATGAGAATGAGGATAGGATGAAGAGGAGGATGAGGATGAGGATGAGGATGAGAATGAGGATAGGAGGAGGATGAGAATGAGGATAGGATGAAGAGGAGGATGAGGATGAGGATGAGGATGAGAATGAGGATAGGAGGAGGATGAGAATGAGGATAGGATGAAGAGGAGGATGAGGATGAGGATGAGGATGAGAATGAGGATAGGAGGAGGATGAGAATGAGGATAGGATGAAGAGGAGGATGAGGATGAGGATGAGGATGAGAATGAGGATAGGAGGAGGATGAGAATGAGGATAGGATGAAGAGGAGGATGAGGATGAGGATGAGGATGAGAATGAGGATAGGAGGAGGATGAGAATGAGGATAGGATGAAGAGGAGGATGAGGATGAGGATGAGGATGAGAATGAGGATAGGAGGAGGATGAGAATGAGGATAGGATGAAGAGGAGGATGAGGATGAGGATGAGGATGAGAATGAGGATAGGAGGAGGATGAGAATGAGGATAGGATGAAGAGGAGGATGAGGATGAGGATGAGGATGAGAATGAGGATAGGAGGAGGATGAGAATGAGGATAGGATGAAGAGGAGGATGAGGATGAGGATGAGGATGAGAATGAGGATAGGAGGAGGATGAGAATGAGGATAGGATGAAGAGGAGGATGAGGATGAGGATGAGGATGAGAATGAGGATAGGAGGAGGATGAGAATGAGGATAGGATGAAGAGGAGGATGAGGATGAGGATGAGGATGAGAATGAGGATAGGAGGAGGATGAGAATGAGGATAGGATGAAGAGGAGGATGAGGATGAGGATGAGGATGAGAATGAGGATAGGAGGAGGATGAGAATGAGGATAGGATGAAGAGGAGGATGAGGATGAGGATGAGGATGAGAATGAGGATAGGAGGAGGATGAGAATGAGGATAGGATGAAGAGGAGGATGAGGATGAGGATGAGGATGAGAATGAGGATAGGAGGAGGATGAGAATGAGGATAGGATGAAGAGGAGGATGAGGATGAGGATGAGGATGAGAATGAGGATAGGAGGAGGATGAGAATGAGGATAGGATGAAGAGGAGGATGAGGATGAGGATGAGGATGAGAATGAGGATAGGAGGAGGATGAGAATGAGGATAGGATGAAGAGGAGGATGAGGATGAGGATGAGGATGAGAATGAGGATAGGAGGAGGATGAGAATGAGGATAGGATGAAGAGGAGGATGAGGATGAGGATGAGGATGAGAATGAGGATAGGAGGAGGATGAGAATGAGGATAGGATGAAGAGGAGGATGAGGATGAGGATGAGGATGAGAATGAGGATAGGAGGAGGATGAGAATGAGGATAGGATGAAGAGGAGGATGAGGATGAGGATGAGGATGAGAATGAGGATAGGAGGAGGATGAGAATGAGGATAGGATGAAGAGGAGGATGAGGATGAGGATGAGGATGAGAATGAGGATAGGAGGAGGATGAGAATGAGGATAGGATGAAGAGGAGGATGAGGATGAGGATGAGGATGAGAATGAGGATAGGAGGAGGATGAGAATGAGGATAGGATGAAGAGGAGGATGAGGATGAGGATGAGGATGAGAATGAGGATAGGAGGAGGATGAGAATGAGGATAGGATGAAGAGGAGGATGAGGATGAGGATGAGGATGAGAATGAGGATAGGAGGAGGATGAGAATGAGGATAGGATGAAGAGGAGGATGAGGATGAGGATGAGGATGAGAATGAGGATAGGAGGAGGATGAGAATGAGGATAGGATGAAGAGGAGGATGAGGATGAGGATGAGGATGAGAATGAGGATAGGAGGAGGATGAGAATGAGGATAGGATGAAGAGGAGGATGAGGATGAGGATGAGGATGAGAATGAGGATAGGAGGAGGATGAGAATGAGGATAGGATGAAGAGGAGGATGAGGATGAGGATGAGGATGAGAATGAGGATAGGAGGAGGATGAGAATGAGGATAGGATGAAGAGGAGGATGAGGATGAGGATGAGGATGAGAATGAGGATAGGAGGAGGATGAGAATGAGGATAGGATGAAGAGGAGGATGAGGATGAGGATGAGGATGAGAATGAGGATAGGAGGAGGATGAGAATGAGGATAGGATGAAGAGGAGGATGAGGATGAGGATGAGGATGAGAATGAGGATAGGAGGAGGATGAGAATGAGGATAGGATGAAGAGGAGGATGAGGATGAGGATGAGGATGAGAATGAGGATAGGAGGAGGATGAGAATGAGGATAGGATGAAGAGGAGGATGAGGATGAGGATGAGGATGAGAATGAGGATAGGAGGAGGATGAGAATGAGGATAGGATGAAGAGGAGGATGAGGATGAGGATGAGGATGAGGATAAGGATAGGATGAGGATGAGGATGAGGAGGAGGATAGGATGAGGACGAGGAGGAGGATGAGGATGAGGATTGGATGAGGATCAGGATAGGATGAGGATAAGAATGTTTAAGAGGATGAGGATGAGTATGAGGATAAGGATAGGATGAGGAAGAGGATGAG
>NC_032021.1:11465513-11467844 GCF_001865875.1 Lupinus angustifolius
TGAGGATAGGATAACAATGAGGATGAGGATAGGATAATAATGAGGATGAGGAGGAGGATGAGGACGAGAAGGAGGATGGGGATGAGAATGGGACGAGGATGATGATAGGATGAGGACGAGGATGAGGATAAGGAAGAGGATGGGGACAGGATGAGGACAAGAATGAGGATAAGGATAGGATGAGGAAGAGGTAGAGGATGAGGATAGGATGAGGTCGAGAATTAGGATGAGGATGATGATAAGGATGATGATAAGGATAGGATGAGAATAAGGATGAGGATAAGATGAGGACAAGGATGAGGATGAGGATGAGGATAAGGATAGGATTTGGACGAGGAACAGGATGAGGATGAGGATAGGATGAGGACGACTATGAGGATGAGGATATGATGAGGATGAGGATGAGGATCGGATTAGGACAAGAATGAGGATGAGGATAGGATGTGGATGAAGACGAGGATATTATGAGGACGAGGATGAGGATGAGGGTGAGGATAGGATAACGATGAGGATGAGGATGAGGATAGGATGGGGATGAGGAAGAGGATGAGGATGAGGATAGGATGGGGATGAGGAAGAGGATGAGGATGAGGATAGGATGGGGATGAGGAAGAGGATGAGGATGAGGATAGGATGGGGATGAGGAAGAGGATGAGGATGAGGATAGGATGGGGATGAGGAAGAGGATGAGGATGAGGATAGGATGGGGATGAGGAAGAGGATGAGGATGAGGATAGGATGGGGATGAGGAAGAGGATGAGGATGAGGATAGGATGGGGATGAGGAAGAGGATGAGGATGAGGATAGGATGGGGATGAGGAAGAGGATGAGGATGAGGATAGGATGGGGATGAGGAAGAGGATGAGGATGAGGATAGGATGGGGATGAGGAAGAGGATGAGGATGAGGATAGGATGGGGATGAGGAAGAGGATGAGGATGAGGATAGGATGGGGATGAGGAAGAGGATGAGGATGAGGATAGGATGGGGATGAGGAAGAGGATGAGGATGAGGATAGGATGGGGATGAGGAAGAGGATGAGGATGAGGATAGGATGGGGATGAGGAAGAGGATGAGGATGAGGATAGGATGGGGATGAGGAAGAGGATGAGGATGAGGATAGGATGGGGATGAGGAAGAGGATGAGGATGAGGATAGGATGGGGATGAGGAAGAGGATGAGGATGAGGATAGGATGGGGATGAGGAAGAGGATGAGGATGAGGATAGGATGGGGATGAGGAAGAGGATGAGGATGAGGATAGGATGGGGATGAGGAAGAGGATGAGGATGAGGATAGGATGGGGATGAGGAAGAGGATGAGGATGAGGATAGGATGGGGATGAGGAAGAGGATGAGGATGAGGATAGGATGGGGATGAGGAAGAGGATGAGGATGAGGATAGGATGGGGATGAGGAAGAGGATGAGGATGAGGATAGGATGGGGATGAGGAAGAGGATGAGGATGAGGATAGGATGGGGATGAGGAAGAGGATGAGGATGAGGATAGGATGGGGATGAGGAAGAGGATGAGGATGAGGATAGGATGGGGATGAGGAAGAGGATGAGGATGAGGATAGGATGGGGATGAGGAAGAGGATGAGGATGAGGATAGGATGGGGATGAGGAAGAGGATGAGGATGAGGATAGGATGGGGATGAGGAAGAGGATGAGGATGAGGATAGGATGGGGATGAGGAAGAGGATGAGGATGAGGATAGGATGGGGATGAGGAAGAGGATGAGGATGAGGATAGGATGGGGATGAGGAAGAGGATGAGGATGAGGATAGGATGGGGATGAGGAAGAGGATGAGGATGAGGATAGGATGGGGATGAGGAAGAGGATGAGGATGAGGATAGGATGAGGATGAGAATGTGGATGAGGATAAGGATAGGATGAGGATGAGGATGAGGATGAGGATGAGATGACGATGAGGACGAGGTTAGGAAGGAGATGAGGATAAGGATGAGATTGAGGATAGGAGGAGGATGAGTATGAGAATAGGATTAAGAGGAGGATGAGGAGGAGGATGAGGATATGGAAGAGGAAAGGATGAGTAAGAGAATGAGAATGAGGATAGGATGAGGATGTGGAGGACAATAGGATGAGGACGAGAATGAGGATGAGGATAGGATGAGGATGAGGATAGGATGAGAAGGAGAATGTGGAAGAGGATGAGGATGAGGATAGGATGAGAATGAGAATGAGAATGAGGATGAGGATGAGGATGTGGAAGAGGTAAGGATGAGTACGAGAATGAGAATGAGGCTAGGATGACGATGAGGTGGAGAATAGGATGAGGACGAGAATGAGGATGAGGATAGGATGAGGAG
>NC_032021.1:11467944-11468168 GCF_001865875.1 Lupinus angustifolius
AAGGATGAGGATGAGGATGAGGAAGAGGATGAGGAAGAGGAGGAAAATAAGATGAGGACGAGAACGAGAATAAGGATAGGATGAGGATGAGGACGAGGATAGGATGAGGAGGAGGATGATGATGAGGATGAGGAAGAGGATGAAGATGAGAATAGGATGAGGAGATGATGAGGATCAGGATAGGATGAGGAGGAGGATGATGATGAGGATGAGGAAGAGGATGA
>NC_032021.1:11468268-11468621 GCF_001865875.1 Lupinus angustifolius
ATGAGGAGGAGAATGAGGACGAGGATAGAATGAGGAGGAGGAGGAGGATGGGATGAGGACGAGAATGAGGATAAGGATAGGATGAGGACGAGGATGAGGATAGGATGAGGATGAGATTAGGATGAGGATAAGGAAGTGGATCAGGATAAGGATGAGGATGATGATGAGGATAGGAGGAGGATTAGAATGAGGAAGAGGAAAGGATGAGATCAAGACTGAGGATAGGATGAGGATGAAGAATAGGATAGGATGAGGACGAGAATGAGAATGAGGATAAGATGAGGGCGAGGATGATGATAGGATGAGGATAAGGATAGGATGAGGAAGAGAATGAGGATGAGGATGAGGATGGG
>NC_032021.1:11468721-11469773 GCF_001865875.1 Lupinus angustifolius
GACGAGAATGAGGATGAGGATGAGGATAGGATGAAGATGAGGAAGAGGATGAGGACGAGAATGAGGATATGGATAGGATGAGGATAGGATGAGGACGAGGATAGGATCAGGATGAGGATGAGTATGAGGAAGAGAATGAGGATAAGGAGGAAGATAGGATGACGACGAGAATGTGAATTTGGATAGGATGAGGATGGGGAAGAGGATAGGGTGAGGAGTAGAGTGAGGTAGAGGATGAGGATAGGATGAGGATGAGGAGGAGGAGGAGGATGAGGATGAGGATGAGGATAGGATGAGGACGAGCATGAGGATGAGGATAGGATGAGGAGGAGGATGAGGATGAGGATGAGGATAGGATGAGGACGAGCATGAGGATGAGGATAGGATGAGGAGGAGGATGAGGATGAGGATGAGGATAGGATGAGGACGAGCATGAGGATGAGGATAGGATGAGGAGGAGGATGAGGATGAGGATGAGGATAGGATGAGGACGAGCATGAGGATGAGGATGAGGACGAGAATGAGGATGAGGACGAGAATGTGGAAGAGGATGAGGATGAGGATAAGTATAGTATGAGGAAGAGGATGAGGATGAGGATAAGTATAGTACGAGGAAGAGGATGAGGATATGATAGGATGAGGACGAGCATGAGGATGAGGATGAGGACGAGAATGAGGATGAGGACGAGAATGTTGAAGAGGATGAGGATGACGATGAGGATAAGTATAGGATGAGGAAGAGGATGAGGATGAGGATAGGATGAGGATGACGATGAGGATGACTTAGAGGATGAGGATAGGATGAGGATGAAGATAGGATCAGGACGAGAATGAGGATGAGGATGATAATGAGGATAGGATGAGGACGAGTATGAGGGTAGGATGAGGACGAGGATGAGGATGAGGATGACGATAGGATTAGGACGAGAATGAGGATGAGAAAGAGGATAGGATGTGGATGAGAATGAGGATGTGGATAGGATGAGGATTAGAATGAGGATGAGAATGAGGAGAGGATGAGGATGAGGATAGGATGAGGATGACCAAGAGGA
>NC_032021.1:11469873-11470557 GCF_001865875.1 Lupinus angustifolius
ATGAGAAAGAGGATGAGGAAAGGATGAGGACGAGAATGAGAATGAGGATAGGATGAAAAGGAGGAGGAGGAGGACGAGAAGGATGAGAAAGAGGATGAGGAAAGGATGAGGACGAGAATAAGGCTGAGGACAGGATGAGGACGAGGATAGGATGAGGATGAGCATAGGATGAGAATGAGAATGTGGAAGAGGATGAGGCTGAGGTTGAGGATGAGGATAGGAGGAGGATGAGAATGAGGATAGGATGAAAAGGAGGAGGAGGAGGACGAGAAGGATGAGAAAGAGGATGAGGAAAGGATGAGGACGAGAATAAGGCTGAGGACAGGATGAGGACGAGGATAGGATGAGGATGAGCATAGGATGAGAATGAGAATGTGGAAGAGGATGAGGCTGAGGTTGAGGATGAGGATAGGAGGAGGATGAGAATGAGGATAGGATGAGGACGAGAATAAGGCTGAGGACAGGATGAGGACGAGGATGAGGATAGGATGCGGACGAGAATGTGGATAAGATGAGGAGTAGAATGAGGATGAAAATAAGGATGAGAATGAGGATAGGATGAGGATGAGCATAGGATGAGAATGAGAATGTGGAAGAGGATGAGGCTGAGGTTGAGGATGAGGATAGGATGAGGATGAGGATGACCAAGAGGATGAGGAGGAGGATGAGGATAGGATGAGGACG
>NC_032021.1:11470657-11471368 GCF_001865875.1 Lupinus angustifolius
AGGATGAGGAGGAGGATGAGGATGAGGATGAGGATGAGGATGAGGATGAGGACGAGGATGAGGATAGGAGGAGGATGAGGATGAGGATGAGGATTGGAAGAGGATGAAATAGGATGAGGATGAGGATGAAAACGAGAATGAGGATGGGGATAGGATGAGGACGAGGATGCAGATACGATGAGGCTGAGAGTAAGATGACGATGAGGATCAGGATGAGGATAGGACCGGGATGAGGATGAGGACGAGGAAGAGGATAGGATGAGGATGAGGATGAGATTAGGATGAGGATGAGGATGAGTATAGGATGAGGATGAGGATAGGATGAGGATGAGAAGAGAATGAGGATAGGATGAAGAGGAGGATGAGGAGGAGGATGAGGATGAGGAACAGGAAAGGATGAGAATGAGAATGAGGATAGGATGAGGACGAGGATGAGGATAGGATGAGGATGAGGATGAGGATCAAGAAGATGATGAGGATGAGGATGAAGAAGAGGAGGAGGATGAGGATGAGGATGAGGATCAAGAAGAGGAGGAGGATGAGGATTAGGATGAGGATAAAGAAGAGGGTTGGAGGAGGATGAGGATGAGTATGAGGATAGGATAAAGATGAGGATGAGTATGAGGATAGGATGCGGATGAGGATGAGGATGAGGATGAGGATGAGGATGAGGATGAGGATGAGGATGAGGATGAGGATGAGGATGAGGAT
>NC_032021.1:11471468-11472106 GCF_001865875.1 Lupinus angustifolius
TGAGAATAGGATGAGGATGGGGATAAGGAGAAGGATGAGGATGATGATAGGATGAGGAAGAGGATGAGGATAGGATGAGGATGAGAATAGGATGAGGATGAGGAAGAGGAGGAGGATGAGGATGAGGATGAGGATATGATGAGGATAAGGATAAGGATGAGGATGAGGATAAGGATGAGGATAGGATGAGGATAAGTATAGGTTGAGGATGAAGATGAGGATGAGGATGAGGATGATGAGGATAGGAAGAGGATGAAGATGGGATGAGGATGAGGACGAGAATAAGGATGAGGATAGGATGAGGACGAGGATGAGGATAGGATGAAGACGAGGACGAGGATAGGATGAGGCTGAGAATAGGATGAGGATGAGGAGGAGAATGAGGATGAGGATAGGTTGAGGACGAGGATGAGGATAAGATCAGGACGAGAATGAGGATGAGGAGTAGAATTAGGATGAGGAAGACAATGAGGATGAGGATGTGGATAGGATGAGGATGTGAATGTGGATGAGGATAAGGATAGGATGAGGAGGAGGATGAGGATGAGGAAGAGCATGAGGATGAGAATGAGGAAGAGGATAGGATGAGGACGAGAATGAGGATGAGGATGAGGACGAGGATGAGGATGAGGATAGGA
>NC_032021.1:11472206-11474466 GCF_001865875.1 Lupinus angustifolius
GAGAATGAAGATAGGATGAGGACGAGGATGAGGATAGGATGAGGACGAGAATGAGGATGAGCATAGGTTGAGGATAGGATGAGGATGAGGACAGGATGAGGACGAGCAAGAGGATGAGGAGGAGGATGAGGATGAGGAAGAGGATGAGGATAGCATGAAGTCGAGAAAGAGGATAGGATGAGGATGAGGATAAGATGAGGACGAGGATGAGGATAGGATGTGGATTAGGATGAGGATGAGGATAAGATGAGGACGAGGATGAGGATAGGATGTGGATTAGGATGAGGATGAGGATAAGATGAGGACGAGGATGAGGATAGGATGTGGATTAGGATGAGGATGAGGATAAGATGAGGACGAGGATGAGGATAGGATGTGGATTAGGATGAGGATGAGGATAAGATGAGGACGAGGATGAGGATAGGATGTGGATTAGGATGAGGATGAGGATAAGATGAGGACGAGGATGAGGATAGGATGTGGATTAGGATGAGGATGAGGATAGGTTGAGGATGAGAATGTGGAAGAGGATGAGGATGAGGAGGAGGATGAGGAAGAGGTTCAGGATAGGATGAGGTCAGGAATGAGGATGAGGATGAGGATGAGGATAGGATGAGGATGATGATAGGATGAGGACGAGGATGTGGATGAGGATAGGATGAGGACGAGGATGAGGACGAGGATGAGGAGAGGATGAGGATGAGGATGAGCATGAGGATGAGGATGAGAACGAGGTTAGGATGAGGATGAGGATAAGGAATGGATGAGGAAGAGGATGAGGATGAGAATGAGAATGAGGATAGGATGAGGAGGAGGATAGGATGAGGATGACAACGTGGAAGAGGATGAGGATGAGAATGAGAATGAGGATAGGATGAGGAGGAGGATAGGATGAGGATGACAACGTGGAAGAGGATGAGGATGAGAATGAGAATGAGGATAGGATGAGGAGGAGGATAGGATGAGGATGACAACGTGGAAGAGGATGAGGATGAGAATGAGAATGAGGATAGGATGAGGAGGAGGATAGGATGAGGATGACAACGTGGAAGAGGATGAGGATGAGAATGAGAATGAGGATAGGATGAGGAGGAGGATAGGATGAGGATGACAACGTGGAAGAGGATGAGGATGAGAATGAGAATGAGGATAGGATGAGGAGGAGGATAGGATGAGGATGACAACGTGGAAGAGGATGAGGATGAGAATGAGAATGAGGATAGGATGAGGAGGAGGATAGGATGAGGATGACAACGTGGAAGAGGATGAGGATGAGAATGAGAATGAGGATAGGATGAGGAGGAGGATAGGATGAGGATGACAACGTGGAAGAGGATGAGGATGAGAATGAGAATGAGGATAGGATGAGGAGGAGGATAGGATGAGGATGACAACGTGGAAGAGGATGAGGATGAGAATGAGAATGAGGATAGGATGAGGAGGAGGATAGGATGAGGATGACAACGTGGAAGAGGATGAGGATGAGAATGAGAATGAGGATAGGATGAGGAGGAGGATAGGATGAGGATGACAACGTGGAAGAGGATGAGGATGAGAATGAGAATGAGGATAGGATGAGGAGGAGGATAGGATGAGGATGACAACGTGGAAGAGGATGAGGATGAGAATGAGAATGAGGATAGGATGAGGAGGAGGATAGGATGAGGATGACAACGTGGAAGAGGATGAGGATGAGAATGAGAATGAGGATAGGATGAGGAGGAGGATAGGATGAGGATGACAACGTGGAAGAGGATGAGGATGAGAATGAGAATGAGGATAGGATGAGGAGGAGGATAGGATGAGGATGACAACGTGGAAGAGGATGAGGATGAGAATGAGAATGAGGATAGGATGAGGAGGAGGATAGGATGAGGATGACAACGTGGAAGAGGATGAGGATGAGAATGAGAATGAGGATAGGATGAGGAGGAGGATAGGATGAGGATGACAACGTGGAAGAGGATGAGGATGAGAATGAGAATGAGGATAGGATGAGGAGGAGGATAGGATGAGGATGACAACGTGGAAGAGGATGAGGATGAGAATGAGAATGAGGATAGGATGAGGAGGAGGATAGGATGAGGATGACAACGTGGAAGAGGATGAGGATGAGAATGAGAATGAGGATAGGATGAGGATGAGGATGAGGAAGAGGATGAGGATGAGAATGAGGATAGGATGAGGAGGAGGATAGGATGAGGATGACAACGTGGAAGAGGATGAGGATGAGAATGAGAATGAGGATAGGATGAGGATA
>NC_032021.1:11474566-11474852 GCF_001865875.1 Lupinus angustifolius
GGAAGTGGATAGGATGAGGACGAGAATGAGGATGAGGATGAGGATAGGATGTGAATTAGGATGAGGATGAGGATGAGGATGATGATGAGGATAAGATGAAGACGAGGATGAGGATGAGGAAGAGGATGAGGATAGCATGAGGACAAGAAATAGGATAGGATGAGGATGAGAATGAGAATGAGGACGAAGAAGAGGATGAGGATGAGGATGAGGATGGGGATGAGGATGAGGATGAGGATAGGATGAGGAGGAGGATGAGGATGAGGATGAGGATGAGGATGAGGAT
>NC_032021.1:11474952-11476476 GCF_001865875.1 Lupinus angustifolius
GGACGAGAATGAGGATGAGGATAGGATGAGGATGAGGATGAGAATGAGGAAGAGGACGACGAAATGGATAGGATGAGGAAGAGGATGAGGATAGGATGGGGATAAGGAGGAGGATGAGGATGAGGATAGGATGACGACAAGGATGAGGATTAGGATGAGGATAGGATGAGGACGAGAATGAGGATGAGGATAGGATGACGACAAGGATGAGGATTAGGATGAGGATAGGATGAGGACGAGAATGAGGATGAGGATAGGATGACGACAAGGATGAGGATTAGGATGAGGATAGGATGAGGACGAGAATGAGGATGAGGATAGGATGACGACAAGGATGAGGATTAGGATGAGGATAGGATGAGGACGAGAATGAGGATGAGGATAGGATGACGACAAGGATGAGGATTAGGATGAGGATAGGATGAGGACGAGAATGAGGATGAGGATAGGATGACGACAAGGATGAGGATTAGGATGAGGATAGGATGAGGACGAGAATGAGGATGAGGATAGGATGACGACAAGGATGAGGATTAGGATGAGGATAGGATGAGGACGAGAATGAGGATGAGGATAGGATGACGACAAGGATGAGGATTAGGATGAGGATAGGATGAGGACGAGAATGAGGATGAGGATAGGATGACGACAAGGATGAGGATTAGGATGAGGATAGGATGAGGACGAGAATGAGGATGAGGATAGGATGACGACAAGGATGAGGATTAGGATGAGGATAGGATGAGGACGAGAATGAGGATGAGGATAGGATGACGACAAGGATGAGGATTAGGATGAGGATAGGATGAGGACGAGAATGAGGATGAGGATAGGATGACGACAAGGATGAGGATTAGGATGAGGATAGGATGAGGACGAGAATGAGGATGAGGATAGGATGACGACAAGGATGAGGATTAGGATGAGGATAGGATGAGGACGAGAATGAGGATGAGGATAGGATGACGACAAGGATGAGGATTAGGATGAGGATAGGATGAGGACGAGAATGAGGATGAGGATAGGATGACGACAAGGATGAGGATTAGGATGAGGATAGGATGAGGACGAGAATGAGGATGAGGATAGGATGACGACAAGGATGAGGATTAGGATGAGGATAGGATGAGGACGAGAATGAGGATGAGGATAGGATGACGACAAGGATGAGGATTAGGATGAGGATAGGATGAGGACGAGAATGAGGATGAGGATAGGATGACGACAAGGATGAGGATTAGGATGAGGATAGGATGAGGACGAGAATGAGGATGAGGATAGGATGAGGATGAGGATGAGGATAGGATGAGGATGAGGATGAGTAAGAGGATGAGGATAAGGAGGAAGATAGGATGAGAACAAGAATGAGAATTAGGATAGGATGAGAACGAGGGCGAGTATAGGATGAGGAGTAGAATGAGGTAGAGGATGAGGATAGGATGAGGATGAGGATGAGGATAGGATGATGAGGAGGATGAGGATAGGATTAGGATGAGGAAGAGGATGAGGACGAGAATGAGAATG
>NC_032021.1:11476576-11491522 GCF_001865875.1 Lupinus angustifolius
ATAGGGTACCGCCTAAGGCGGGCGGGTAGGGTGCTAATACCTTCCCTACCCCGTAACCGACTTCCGAACCTGGATATCAAAAATCCAAAAGCCCAAGGTAATTGGGCTAAATAAGATTTTTCTACATTTTTGACAGTAAAAAATGTAGTGGCGACTCGAGAGGTCGCGTAGCCGAAAATCGGGGCGCGACATGATGCAAGGTAGACGATATTGTTCCTTAGGAATGAATCCGAGGACGCCCCAACAAGAAGCTATATGTTGGATTGATGTCCATCACGTGGAACAATATGTTAAATATGCATGGCCCTATCTTGATGGGCAACTTCATCTCCCCCATCACGTCCCTACGAGATCCATCCAAACCTTTGACAATCATTGAGCTAGCCCTCAAGTAGGAGGTATCCACCGACAATCTAGAGAAAGTTCTCTTTGTCATAACATTCAGCGACGACCCATTATCTAGGAGGACTTTTCCGATCACACAGTCATTACACATCACTGAGATATGTCGGGGGCGAACATGTTCGGTGCCCTCAGAAGGTATCTCTTGGTCACAAAAAGGATATGTAATTATCTACCACAATTTTGTTGACAATCCCTCCAAACTTATCAGTTGTAATGTCTTGGCTGACGTGAGCATGATTCAATACTTTTAGTAGCACATTTCTGTGAGTCTTAGAGCTCGTTAGTAAGGACAATAAAGATATCCTTACTGGAGTCTTATTAAGTTGATCCACTATTTTGTACTCACTTTGCTTGATGAATTTGAGGAACTCACAAGCCTCTTGGTTCGATACGCCTTCAAGTAATGCCACTTCGACATCCTCTTCTACATGCTCTGGCACTTTTTCTTTACCCCTAACGGCCCTAGATGGACCCATTTCTATCTCTGCTGGAACATAAATATGCTTAGTCCTTATAACCCTGTTGTTTCCAGCAATGTTGGTAACCACAGAAGGACACATCACTGACTCCGCTTTGTAAACCCAAGGCATTGCCTTCTCCGATTCATAAGGGAATTGGCTCCCATCTCCTGTTATCACAGGCTCCATTTGCTAGATGAATGGTTCCCATTGACGCTGAGAGAAATATCTCTGAACACCCCCAGGTGGATTTATGACGGGTCATACGTGCGTATGAACACAAGTATCTCCTTCTGAAGAAGCGACTTGAATTCTTTACATTCTTCCAAACAGTGACCTCACGCCCTTGCATTTCACAACTCTTCGCATCATTGTCGTTTTTCTCAAGGGTAATAACTTCTACAAACCATGCCTGCATATTTCTCGAAAGATGAACCCCATAGGCATCTTCACGTGTTTAATCTTGTTGATGAATGTGACCTCGCTCTTTGCTTCTACAACATTTACCTCCTGCTTTCCATGGTTATGTAAATGATATCTAGTTATGGTGGGTCTAGTTTCCCTGAAATCAATTTGCTTGGCATTGATGAGGTCTTTAACCTTAAATTTGAAAGCCTTATAGTCTTCCACCAGATGTCCTGCTGCCCCAGAATGATAGTTGCAATTAAAATTTTCACTGTACCATGGCCTAGGATTTTCATGGATTTTTCCTAGGATTGGTGTGATCATCCCTTGTCTTTAGAGATAGGCGAACAAATTGGTGTATGTCATCGAGACCCGGTCAAACACTAACGTCTTCCTCTCTTGTTGATAGTAGTTGTTATTAGTTGGATATTGTGTGTAACCTTGTTTGGGCTGATAGGTGTAGTTGTTTTGATTTGGTGAGTTATGGGTTGGTATTTGGTTTTGTGTTGGATTTTGGTTTTGAATGTAGTTCTATGCAAACCAAGAGGGCGCATGATAATTGTTTTGTTTGTTGTTTCGGGGTTGGAACCTCTTTGGTTCTGCAGCAATGAAATGAGTCTCTGCATCTTTCTTCCTCATGAAAGCAGGCTTCTTTCTGGAGCTTGAACCTTCTTCAGAAAATTTGCCACTTTTGATTCCTGCTTCCAAATTTTCTCCCACTTTAATGAGAGCATTAAAGTTGGTCGTCATGTTACCCATGAGACTTTCATAGTATGGGCTTTACAGGGTGTCGATGAAGATCGACAATTGTTCCTCTTCATCCAGCCTTGGAAGGACCTGAGATGCTAGTCCCCGCCATCTCTGAACACACTCTCTAAGACTCTGATGATTTCTTAGCCATGTTCTATAGTTGGGCTCTGCTTGGTGCATCATCCTCATTGTATTTGTATTGTTTGACGAAAGCATTAGATATATCCAAGAAGGTCCGAATCTGAGTTTTCTCCATCTGGATATACCAGCTCATAGTCGCCCCAACCAAACGGTCTTGAAAGCAATGGATCAAGAGCTTATCGTTTCCATGGTACGCTAACATCTTCCTAGCGTACATATGCAAATGACTTTTAGGACAAGTAGTCCCATTATACTTTTCGAAATCAGGCACTTTGAACTTGGGTGGGAGTACCACATCAAGAACCAAGCACATCTGGAAAGCATTCTTGAGGTCCAGACAATTGGCTCATTCAATAGCCTTCAACCTCTCTTCAATCGAACTTCATTTCTCTTCCTTTTTTTCCATAGGCGACGCATTACTGCCTTGAGGAGTCCTTTGGGTCCCATCAAGATTGTATCCTCCATTTTGTTGACTGTTGGCATTCGTGCGGGTCATAGTCGTCCTTTGAGGGGGATCATAATCTGGATCATCACTTAAATCCTCTGGTGGAGTTTGTTGTCTTGTGTTGGTGTCATGTCCTTCCTGAGGCTGGCTAGTATTGGCCCTTTGACAGGGATTTCCGAATCCTGAATGAGTTTGTGGCCTGGTAGTAGCGTTCTTTTCTTTTTCGCTCTCGAGAGCTTTCAGGATGGTAAAAATCTCCGCCATCTACTCTTTCATACCAGCTAATTCACTTCTGGTGTCCTGGATGAGGTCTGTAGATTCAACCATCTGTCTAGCTCGGAGTCGGGTGTAGTAGGAGTCTGCAAAGCAATACTGATATGTTTAATGAATGCAATTTATTTTAAATATTGATTTGTAATAAATGACAAATTTATAACAGAGACCATTTTTGCATGTTTCATATGTATGACCTCCACAATTGGGACTTAAGGAGCGTAGTTCATCAGCTGCATAACCAAAGAGGTTCCAACCCCGAAACAACAACCAGAAAAATTATCGTGCGCCCTCTCAATTTGCACATAACCACATACAAAACCAAAATCCAACACAAAACCAAATACCAACCCATAACCCACCAAATCAAAACAACAACACATATCAGCCTAGACAAGGTTACACACAATATCCAAGAAATAACAACTACTATCAACAAGAGAGGAGGACACTAGTGTTTGACTTGATCCCGATGACATACACTGATTTGTTCACCTATCTCCAAAGACAAGGGATGATCACACCAATCCTAGGATAAATCCCTGAAAACCCTGGGCCATGGTACAATGATTTCATGGAAACTAGAACCAACATAACTGGAAATCCTCTACCTAACCATGGAAATCAGGAGGTAAATGTTGTAGAAGTAAAAAGCGAGGTTGCAGTCATCAACAAGGTTGAAGACATGAAGATGCCTATGGGGTTCATCTTCCGAGAAATGTGCAGGCGGGGTTTGGTAGAAGTTATTACCCATGAGACAGACGACAATGATGCGAAGAGTTGTGAAATGCACGAACGTGGGGGTCACAGTTTGGAAGAATGTAAAGAATTCAAGTTGCTTCTTCAGAAAATGATGGACTTGAAACTGATTGCCATAGGCGGAAGGTCCTCATGCTATAGGATTAATGTCGTAGAGAATAGTCAAAAGGAAATACATGTGTTCATGCGCATGTACGAACCTGTCATAAATCCACTCGGGGGTGTTCAGACATATTTCTCTCAGCGTCAATGGGAACCATTCATCCAGTAGATGAAGCCTGTGATAACATGAGAGGGGAGCCCATTCCCTTATGAATCGGAGAAGGCAGTGCCTTGGGTTTACAAAGAGGATCCAGTGATGAGTCATTCTGTGGTTACCAACATTGCTGGAAACATGACGATTACGAGGACCGGGCGTATTTATGTTCCACCAGAGATAGAAAGGGGTCTATTTGGGGCCGCTAAGGGTAAAGAAAACGTTCCAGAGCATGTAGAAGAGGATGTCAAATTGGCATTACCTGGAGGCATATCAAATGAAGAGGGTTGTGAGTTCCTCAAATTCATTAAGCAAAGTGAGTACAAAATAGTGGATCTGCTTAATAGGACTCCAGCAAGGATATTTGTGTTGTCCTTACTAACAAGCTCTGAGACTCACAGAAATTTGCTACTAAAAGTATTGACTCAGGCTCACGTCAGCCACGACATTACAACTAGGGCTGGCAATGAACCGAACAATTCGCGAAATTTAATCGAGCCGAACTCGAGCTCAACAAATAACTCGTATCAAACTCGAGTCGAGTTTCAAGCTGAACCAGTCCTTATCGAGTTGAACCTAGCTGAACTCTGGTTCGACTCGGTTCGGCTCGTTTCCAGCTCTATTTACAACTGATAAATTAGGATGGATAGTCAACAATATTGTGGCAGATAATTACATATCTTTTTGTGACCAAGAGATACCTTCTGAGGGCACCATACATGTTCGCCCCCTGCATATCTCAGTGACCTGTATTGATTGTATGATCGGGAAAGTCCTCCTAGATAATGGGTCGTTGCTGAATGTTATGACAAAGAGAACTTTCTCCAGATTGTCGGTGGATACCTCCTACTTGAGAGCTAGCTCAATTATTATCAAAGGTTTCGATGGATCTCGTAGGGATGTGATGGGGGAGATGGAGTTTCCCATCAAGATAGGGCCATGCATATTCAACATATTGTTCCACGTGATGGACATCAATCCAATGTATAGTTGTTGGTTGGGGCGTCCTTGGATTCATTCCTCAGGAGCAACATTGTCTACCTTGCATCAAAAGGTGAAGTTCATAGTGAATAGAAGGTTGATTATAGTCTCAAGAGAAGAGGATGTGATAGTGTCTCATCCGTTTGACGCTCGCTACATAGAAGTGACTAAGGAGGCATTGGAAACATCATTTCAGGGCCTCAAGATCGTAAACACCACATTTGTAATGGAAGGTGCGCCATTGCTAAACCCATATCCATCATATGCTTCTCTCATGATGGCAAAAGTGATGATCCACGGAGGATATCAACCCGGGAAAGGACTGGGAAAGTATGGACAAGGCTGCAAGGAAGTCATAATACCCAAGGCTAATTAAGGTAGATATGGCTTGGAGTATAGACCGACACAGGAAGACAAGTTTTGAACCATAGAAGCAAGGAAAGTGAGCGTCTAACTCGGCTAGGGCAATTTGGATATGATAATGTGGCAAGGCTTCTAATACCACATATCAGCCAATGCTTTGTCAATGGCGGTGCCCAGTCCTCAAGAATGGTGGCCACCATGGAAGAAGAAGGAAGGGTCTGGGTTCGTGTGCAAGTGTCCCCCAAGCACATGTTTGAAGAACTAGCGTGAAGAGTCACGTGCATCAGTTACTTTAGGACCAAAGTAATAATTTAATATAGTTTTTTAGCCATGCCTGAGGCTATTAGACATTATTTTATGTTTTTCAATAATAAGGGCTCATTTGTTTTAGTATTTTCCATTCCAATCAATAAAGAACAATCTTTTCGATCATATCCATGTGTCTCTTTTGCATTTTTTATCTATTGCATGTTGAAAGATCAGAGTAAAATAAAAAAATAAAAATAAAAAAAATAAAAAACCAAATCTATGGAAAGCTGACTTAGTCATCCCCCACGTTGCAGATCCGATAGCGACTCTGAAACTGAGGGTCATGTCAGTGAGCCCTCGTCTAGTCTTGACCAACATGTACACCAAGTGGAGGATGACAATGATGATGATGAATATGAGGCCTCCCCCGAGCTGCTAAGAATAGTAGAGCTAGAAGCAAGAGAAATTCTACCACACCAAGAGCTTGTCGAGCTTGTCAACCTAGGATCCCAGGAAGATAAGAAAGAGGTGAAAGTGGGCACCACAATGGATGGTAAGGAACGAGAACGGCTAGTTCAACTCCTACATGAATTCAAAGACGTATTTGCTTGGTCGTACCAAGAGATGTTAAGACTAGATCGTAGTATAGTGAAGCACAAACTACCGCTAATGCATAACTCTAGGCCAGCGAAGCAGAAATTGCGAAGAATCAAGCCAGAGATCTCCCTAAGGGTCAAAGAGGAAGTAGAAAAATGGTTAACCGACGGGTTCGTTAAAATTGCTGAATATCCAGATTGGGTAGCCAACGTGGTAGGTGTGCCAAAGAAAGGAGGAAAGTTGAGAATATGTGTTGACTATAGGGACCTCAATAAAGCTAGCCCGAAGGATGACTTTTCGGTGCCACATATATATGTTCTGGTTCATAGCACCGCTAACCATGACCTTTTCTCATTCATAGATGGGTATTTGGGGTATCATTAGATCAAAATGGCGCTAGAAGATGTAAACAAAACCACGTTTATTACCCAATGAGGTACATTTTGCTACCAAGTCATGACGTTTGGATTAAATAATGTTATGGATACATATCAAAGAGCCATGGTAACTCTTTTCCATGACATGATGCACAAGGAGATAGAAATCTACGTGGATGATATTATATGTACGTCCAAGACATAAGGAGAAACATAAACAACTTGAGGCGTCCGTTTGAGAGACTATGGAAGTATCACCTTAAGTTGAATCCAACCAAGTGCAGCTTTGGAGTGAAGTCAGGCCGAGTCTTGGGTTTCATAGTCATCCAGAAGGGTATCGAGGTGGATCCAGAAAAGGCGAAAGCCATAATCGAAATGCCAACACCTCCAACAGAAAAGGAAGTCAGAGGATTCTTGGGAAGATTGAATTACATATCCAAGTTCATCTCCCAACTGACGTCCATATGTGAACCTATATTCAAGCTCCTAAGGAAGAATCACGCAGTGAAGTGGAACGATGACTGTCAGTCAACATTTGAAAATATAAAGCAATACTTAAAAGAACCTCTTATATTAATGCCTCCAGTTTCAAGGCGACCCTTGATTCTATACCTCACTGTACTTGAGGAATTAATGGGTTGCATCTTGGGGCAACATGATGAGGGTGGAAGAAAGGAGCAAACCATATACTACCTGAGCAAGAAATTCACAGCTTGCGAGATAAAATACTCCTTGTTAGAAAGGACTTGTTGCGCTTTAGTTTGGGCATCTCTCCGGCTAAAATCGTACATGTTGAGTCACACCACTTGGTTGGTATCAAAAATGGATCATATTAAGTATATTTTCGAAAACCTCATACTAACATGAAGGATTGCTAAATGGAAGGTGTTATTATCTGAGTATGACATCGCATATGTGACACAAAAAGCGATAACGGGAAGTGTTATTACTGACTACATGGTCAACCAACCCTTAGATAAACTGGGGCATTTAAGGTATGAATTTCCAGATGAAGATATCATGGCCTTATCAGATGAATCGAGAGAAGAAGAAAAATGGACCCTAGTCTTTGATGGGGCCTCCAATGCATTTGGACATGGAGTAGGTACTACTTTGGTGTCCCCAACTGGGAAGTTCCTTCCTTTTAATGCTAGATTAGGTTTCGACTGTACCAACAATGTGGCAGAATACGATGCATGCATTTTAGGACTAAAGGCTACTATTGACTCAAAAGCCAAGATCCTAGAAGTATTTGTGCGAACCAGATTGGATCGGACAGTCCGACCGGCCTAACCGTTGACCGGACTTAAAAACGGCTTTATATTACAATCTTAATCGAATGAGAGTTAGACCGCTTTAAACCGGAGAAATTCTAGTCCGACCGTGTTAAACCTGGTTAAACCGATTTAATCCAGGAAGTTAACTGAACGGTTCACTTAAAAATAAAAAAATAAAACATTGCTCTAATATTTTGTTTTACTACTATCCAAAAAAGACATATTATTACTTTAATATAATTATACATAATTATTAATTATATAAAGTTTTATATTTATAACTATATATTTATAAATAAAAAATTATTAATTATGTATGGATCACCTAGTTAGATCGGACAATTTAATCATTTAAATCGGTTAAACCAAATAGGAGACCTCTGCCACGTTCGGCTCGGGTTTCACAACATTACTATAAACTAATACAGAAATTGATAAGTCCTAAAAGTATGGGTAGGATGGCATATCAACTCAACCAATAGCTTATCAATTAAAATATACCAGTGAAATCATAGATTCATATGTGCTAGACTAGTCTTAATGTTGATGATTAATATTTTTACTTACAAAATTTGTTAAAACAGAATTTATAGCTTTATTATATATTGTTATAACTTTGCTTTAAAAGTATAAACATGTTGGATCCTCCACAACAATTTTTTGATAAAAATTAAATCAATTTCCCAAAAGAAAATTATAAATGAAAATTGACCCTACAATTTAAATGAAAACCGATTAGAATAACCAACATATTTTAAATAAAATCAAACCAGTATTACCGAAAGATTTAATAAAAACCAGTCACTATAATTGATACATTTTAATAAAAACCAGCCAGTACTGATATAATTATTATAAGCTACTGATGTATATTGGTTGTTTTACGAAATTCTGTTTCTTATTCAGGCAAAGGTTACAGATAAAGACTATACATTTGTGCTATTCTGCTCAGTGTAGAAAAATTAACATTGAACATAACAGCACAAATGTAAGCAAAATAAATAAGGAGAACTTTACATGTTAAAACTACTTCATACAGCTGATAGAGATTAGATGTACAGAATTGTAAATCTCTGAATTCTTTTAACTGGTTCCCGGGCGTCCACATGAAAATACCATCTCCTCTGGTGTTATCTCAACATGTCAACAACTTTGAAATGGCATGAAAAGGCAAATATTACAAAACCAACTACTTCCATAGGTAGATAGTGACCAATGATCATTTGGGGTTCCTAAGAACAATGATGACAGAGTCACCACGGAGAAACATTTTGCTGATGAATCTGTCCTTGTTAACTGGCTGAGCCTTTTTCTTTCCCTTACCAGTTTTCGGCACCTGATTAAACAAAATTAGCTCATTAGCTGATATAACAAGTGCAAGGGAAGTAAATCCAAAGAAACAGAGCATACCTCAGTCCACATCTCCCGGACATTTTCAAGGACCATGTTGCAGTGTCTATCAAAAGCCCGAACACGACCAAGCAACTTTTTATTGTTGCGACAATTAATCAGAACCTGCATGGATGAAACATTAGGAAAAAAAACACATCAAATAACCTTTGAGCCTGCCCCAATCCTCAGAACCTCCAAGTATTATATAATTTCAGACCAAAAATACCTGAGTATTATTTTTAACACTCATCATAAGTACAGACAGTGGTCCAGTGTTGAATTCTTCTTCCTCATTCTTATTCACTGCCTGAAACAAACAAGGTAATTAGATAAGCCACCAAAGCATAGTAAACACCATTCTAAAGCCCCTACTCTAAAAGCTACAACAGTACAAATTTACAAATACATCAATCAAGCTGCTGCGCACACAGAGCAGGGATGGATAGAACTAAAATTCCTGCAACAAAAGTATGTTCAATGTTTCACATCACAATATGATTGAACATGACTACCACATTTCAAATATGGAAATTGGACAGATTAATTTTGTTTGTTTATTACAGCATGCACTCCAACCTATGATTAAGATACAGTTGAAGATAAAGGCAAACATGCAACAGATTGTTTTGTATTAATAGACATTCAGCAGAGCAGGTTGTGAGCATAGAAGATGCATAATAATAGAAACATTAAGCAGTCTGAGAATCACAATACCAAACTTCAATTAATAAATAGCTTAAAGAATAAAAGAACTTACATCTTCCTCCATTGGCCGGCTTGAAAAGAGAAAGCGGGAAAAGAAAGCAAAATGTTAGCATTTAAGGGGAAAAAGTATAGATTGTCTAATAATAGTCAGGAAAAATCAACAGAAGATGGTAATAGAAAAAATACCTCATTTAGGAATAGTTCAGTTCCAAAGTTGTTCAAATAAATCTGCAAGTTGCATAATAGAGAACGTATCAATGATAGATTCAAAGAAGAAATGAGGAACCATTCACTAAACTTTGAAATAAATTGCAAAGAATAAGAAACTTTGAAATAAATTGAAAAGAGATAAATCTGCAAGTCAGGATGAAGAGTGACAAAATGAGAAGAGCAGCAAAAACATAAGAAAGTCTCTTCAGTTCAGGTCTCCAATAATTTTCCGCATGGACAACTCGGAAGAACGAAAGTTATTGTTCTGATCATCCTCAGAGGCTTTTAAATTAATTTCAATTAACAAAAGACACAAAAAGCATACACAAATAGAAGAGCTATTTTAATAAAGAAGCAAGCACACAACTCTACAATGCTAATTATGATAGCCATGCACTCATGGTTACGAAAAAAACAGCTGAGTTGTGTGGACAATAGAGTGAACAATGAACTAATTGATCATCCTCAAACGAGGAGGGAGAGTGGGGGATGAAAGCATGTATCGAAGCCATCCTCAGTTCAGGTCTCCCATAATTTTCCGCATGTATAACTCGGAAGAACGAAAGTTATTGTTTTGATCATCCTTGGAGGCTTTTAAATTACTTCAAATGCAGAACAGGCTAAAAAACATATAGAAAAAGGAAAAACAACTGAAAATGTGAACAACAGACTGAATGATAATCCTCAAAGGGCCAGGGAGAGATGAATGAAAGCATATACTGAAAGCTTCCTCAGTTCAGGTCTCCAATAATTTTCCGCATGGATAACTCGGAAGAACGAAAGTTATTGTTGTGGTCATCCTCGGAAGCTTTTCAATAAAGAAGCCTATACAGAAAACTCTACAATGCTAATTATACTTGATAGTCATGCACTCATGCTTAAGTAAAAACAGCAGAATATTTTGCACAAAAGAGTGAACAATAGACTAATTGGTCACACTCAAAGGGGGAGGGAGAGAGTGAGACAAAAGCATATATCGAAGCCATCCTCAGTTCAGGTCTCCAATAATTTTCCGCATGGACAACTCGGAAGAACGAAAGTTATTGTTTTGATCATCATTGGAGGCTTTTCAATTAGGTTTAATGTAAAATGGGCTAAAAAACATACAAACATAAAAACAGCTGAAAAGTGTAAACAACAGACTAAATGATAATAATGAAAGGGGCAGGAGAGGAATTAAAGCATACACTGAAACCTTCCTCAGTTCAGGTCTCCAATAATTTTCCACATAGATAACTCAGAAGAACGAAAGTTATTTTTTTAATCATCCTTGGAGGGTTTTCAATTAGTTTTAATGCAGAATAGACAGAAAACCATAAACAAAAAAAACAGCTGAAAAGTGTGTACAGACTAAAAGTTAATCATCAAAGGGCAGGGGGAGAGGGATAGAAAGCACATACTGAAACCTTCCTCAGTTCAGGTCTCCAATAATTTTCCGCATGGATAACTCAGAAGAATGAAAGTTATTGTTTTGATCATCCTCGGAGGCCTTCAGTTAATTTTAATGCAAAGAAGACTTAAAAACCAGATCCAAAAGTAAAAACAGCTGAAATGTGAACTATGGAGGGGAAAACAGATAAATTGAAAAGTCTGAACAATGAAATGAAAGCATATACTGAAACCTTCCTCAGCTCAGGTCTCCAATAGTTTTCCGCATGGACAACTCGGAAGAACGAAAGTAATTGTTCTGATCATCCTCAGAGGCTCAGTTTATATTCAAATACAGCACATATACATTTAACAGAACTATTCCATTAATAAAATAAGCAAAAAAGAAACAGGTTTTTAAATAAATGCGTATTTTGGGCAAACAGCCTAATTAAGTGCTTAATCAAAAGCGTGAACGAACTCATATGTTAAAGCTTATAGAATTTATTGCTAAAAAGATCTTCTAGAACCATAAACTACAAGGTTGACAATCAAGCTTAAGTAAAACATCTAGATCCTTGTGGAAAATTTAAACAAAATACAAATTAATCAATCACTTTCAGAGAAAGACATCGAGAATAAAAGCATAAATTGAAGTCTCTTCAGTTCAGGTCTCCATGTATCTTCCGCATGGATAAACTCAGAAGAACGAAAGTTATTTTTTTCATCATCATCAGAGACTCTTTCACTGAGTTTTGAAATGGTAAGACTCACTATACATTATTTACACAAGTTTTAAGACCACAAACAAAATCTCTTTCAAATTAAAGCAATTCCAATCCATTCAAAATAACAATGTGATGGTATGAATAAAAAATTAGAGCTGAAACCCCCAAATTACATTTACACGAATTTTCAGTAACTCCAAAAAATATAGATTTTCACAAAACAAATAAAAAATAATGAATGGTGAAGCAAAAGCTATCAACGGCTTAAGAAAAAGATAGAACAATACAGAGGACTACATATTGAACGAATTAAATTCTGTAATAAGCAAAAGCTATAAAACGAATTAATTAAATTAAAAAAAGCTAAAGCTAAAGTGAAGAAGAGAACCACGCTAAGCTTACTTGGTTGGAAGAGAAAGAGATCTGAAGCTTGGAAAGGCACGAATGCAATGGCCAAACCAGTAGAAGCCTCAGTACATTTTATAGTGTGAAATCTCCAAAACCCTAACTTGGTTCTCCTCTTATTGTATGAGGTTTTTTGTTTCAACGGATTAAACTTAGTTGGTTGGGTAGGCCCAGTTCTATTCGGCGCATGGGTCTTCCAAAACTATTATTATATTATTATTATTATTACATCAAAGCCCAACGAACCCATATGAGATTTTTTGGATGAAAAAATGGTGGCCATTAATTGACACTAAATTAAAAATGAAAATCAAGATAATGGTGATTAGAGTTGGTGTAATTATATCATGTTGGTTATCTAACCGATCATGTTTTTTGTATTAATATATAATAGTTTAATCGGTGATTCAGTAATTAAATCGCATATTAATAAAAATAAATGTGTATATACTATACTAACATTAATATTGAAAAATTAATAAAAAATAAAAAATACTTTAATTTACGCCATTTTCTAAAACAAAATATGTTTCTTGATGATAGATCAAATTTTAGAAGTATAAATAAATGTGTTGATCCCCACAACATTTTGGTAAAATTTAAGTTATTTTTATAAATAAAAATTGTAATTTTAAATCAAAATTGATTGGTAAGAACAATTTTAACTTGTTTTCACCGATATAATTTTTGTATCATACCATTTTATTGGTTTTTTGGTTGAGCCGATTGATACAGTCATATTTTTAGAATAATGCTTGGAGCTTGCCAGATTTATATCAATACTAAGGGGTGTTTGTTTTAAGGTATATATTTATAATCCTCATAATCATATTTCCGGAAATGCTATTATTAGAAATATTATTCATGAGTATATTAAAATATATGTTTGGTTGAGATTTATATTTAATTATTATTGATATTTATTGAAATAACTAGAAATTATGTTTGTTTATTATATATATATTCCTCAAAAATATATTGTGGTTATTAAAATATCCATATTCTAAAAATGTTGGTGTACTTATCATTTGAGTTTTGAGAAAGGAAGATTAATATTTTTTGATGTAACATAAGTAAGATATTAAAATACAACTACATAACCAAAAAAATGTTATTTGATTACTTATCTAATAAGTATTTTGTATAAAAAAATGTTATTTAGTACTTATTATATACTAATCTCAAGCAGAGGAGAATCAAAAGATTAAATGATATGTAGATTTGACTCATCTTTATTACTGGGGAAGTACTCTACAAAACTAAGGAAAATCAAGATATAATGTCTTTTATATCCTTTTTATTTATAATGAGTAAAAATTTTTTCTCCGTGATGGAGATGATCTTTTTCCCTCATTATTATTAGGGTAATTTTCACACCTTTTACTTATCTTTCTATCCATTCTCTACTAGTAGGATACTCGTGCGTTCGCACGGGTGATAATATGTTTTGCATGAATTTATTTAAATAGTATAAAGTAAATTTTAAATTAAAAAGTTAGTGATTATTGCCCTATGAAAGACGATGTTTATATATTTAACTGATAAATTAATGAAATTAAAACTATTGATGAATAGCATGGTATATATCCTCTTATATTAAATAAAAAATATTTATAAAGGATTATGTTATAATATTCAATGAAGTTTATATGTAACAACATACATATTTTCATAGTAGTGGTAGAAAAAGTATAAATTTAATTAATAAATATCAAGATAATTTGTTAATGAAAATGTTATGGAAGTTACCTCATAAAAGATAATTTCTATCTATTTAATTGAACATGTTATATTAAATATCTATTATGAAGAAAAGATTGAAACACAGTATAAAATAAGTTGTAGAATAGAATATCCGATGAATATGTGATATTTTCGATGTTTTTCCTAACATGATCTTTGCTTTAAGGATATGATTTCTCATTTTAGTGACAATCAATCTTGTACCATTGCATAATCTTTGATAAAGTTGCAATAGTTACTATTCTTAATAACTACTAAAAAATATTAGTAATAGAAAATTGTTAATATTTTTTATGTTATATTTCTTATTGTTACTACTATAATATTGCAATATTAGAATCAAATTTAAACTCTAAACAAAATTTATCAATGAGGCTTGTCTAAAATTATATAATACATATTTATTATAAGTTATACATATTTCTTATTATTTATTTTAGAATTAAACAATAAATGATGTTAAATTTCTAGTTATAATGAACATTAACTAAACTTAAGGAATCAGAAATAAGCTTGATTGAAATTGTATTAGTATTTGAATTAGCTATTTTTCTAAGATTGTTATTCTATTTTAAATGTAAAATATCAAATTATTTCTGAACCGGAAATATAGTTGGTCACTATTTGAGGAAAATTTAAAAATTTTCACACACATATAT
>NC_032021.1:11491622-11491957 GCF_001865875.1 Lupinus angustifolius
ATATATATATATATATATATATATATTAAAACTTATAAATTTTGTTGATTACAATTCTAATGTTATAAAGTTATATTATTACAGTTACAATTCTAATGTTATAATGATTGCATTTTAATGTTATAATATAATGCATAATATGTATTGACACCTGTCGCGCCCCGATTTTCGGCTGCACGACTTTGTTCAGAGTCGCCACTACATTTTATAGTTAAAAATGTAGAAAAATCTTTTAAGCCCAATTACCTTGGACTTTTGGATTTTTGATATCCAGGTTCGGAAGTCGGTTACAAGGTAGGGAAGGTATTAGCACCCTACCCGCCCGCCTTAAGCGG
>NC_032021.1:11492057-11492406 GCF_001865875.1 Lupinus angustifolius
GCATTACCTCCTGGCGGAGTCCTTTGGGAATCATCATCTAGTGGAGTTTTCTGCTTTGTGTCGGTGTCTTGTCCGTCTTGAGGTTGGCTAGTACCGGCCCCTTGGTTGGGATTCTCAGAACCTAGATGAGATCGTGGTCCGCCTGCTGCATTCTTTTCTTTCTCGCTTTGGAGAGCTTTCAGGACTTGAAATATCTCTGCCATCTGCCCTTTCATAGTAGCCAATTCAGTTGTGGTGTCCGGTTTGGAGTCTGTAGATTCAGCCATCTTTCTAGCTTGGAGTCGTGTGTTATAGGGGTGTTGATAAGCAATGCTGACCTAAAAATGAATGCAAGTTGCTTTTTTTAAAA
>NC_032021.1:11492506-11493063 GCF_001865875.1 Lupinus angustifolius
TCTTCGAATAACTCCCTCCATTTGATAAGTGGCATATCCCTGACATAGGTATTGAGAAACCGTCTTAACGGATAGCGGGATCCTAACCCATATTTGTGATGTTTGAACCGAGTTAGGATCCAGACTTGCAAGAGTTGGACGCAAAATCGGATTCGGACCTTGCTAACATTCCGCTGAAGACCTTCTTGATATTTTTGGAATGATAGGAATGTTTCCGCCAAGATAGCAGCCGTAGGGTTGATCTTGAAACGAACGAATTTGCTGAACACGTCCATAGCGGGTTGATCTACCATATCATCTATGAATGGAAATAGGACTAGCCCATATATGGCCAAAGCGAATGCAGGTTGAAATAAAGTCCAATTCTTTTCTTCAACCACCTTGGAGATATGATTTCTTAAGAAATGCCACTTCAGCCCGTTTACCCCTCCTTGCTTGGTGAAGTCTGAAGCTTCTAGACGAACGCCAAGAAGATCTTTTGCGCAACCTTCATTAGCAACTTGCCCCCCCGTGAACTGATAGAGCCTCAACCTACCGTCCGTTGGGAAATCCAGAAG
>NC_032021.1:11493163-11493502 GCF_001865875.1 Lupinus angustifolius
AAGTGGCATATCCCTGACATAGGTATTGAGAAACCTTCTTAACGGATAGCGAGATCCTAACCCATATTTGTGATGTTTGAACCGAGTTNGACTAGGCATTCTCGCTCCTTACCATCCATTATGGTGCCCACCCTCACCTCTTTCTTGTCTTCCTCAGATCCTAGGTTAACAAGCTCGACAGGTTCTTGGTGTGGTTGAATCTCTCTAGCTTCTTGCTCTACCGATCTGAGCAGTTCGGGGGAGGCCTCCCATTCATCATCATCACTTTCGTTTTCCACTTGGTGAACCGGTTGGTCTGGGCTAGGCGAAGGCGCACTAGCATGGCCCTTAATTTCAGAG
>NC_032021.1:11493602-11494197 GCF_001865875.1 Lupinus angustifolius
TATTTTTTACTTTTTTATTTTTATGTTTTGTCTTACAATGATCTTTTAACATGTAATATAGAAAAAATGCAAAAAAGACACATGAATCTGATCTAAAAGATTGATCTTTATTGATTAAAACGGAAATAAAACAAACGAGTACTTGAAATTGAAAAGAACTTAAAATGAAAAATGTCTAACAGCCTTGGATATGGCTAAAAAAACTACACGAAATTATTACTTTGATTCTAAAGTAACTGATGTATATGGCTCTTCATGCCAATTCCTCAAGCAGGCGCCTGGGGGACACCAGTACACGAACTCTGATTCTTCTTCTCTTCCTCCTTCCTCCACAATGGCCACCATTCTAGAGGGTCCGGTACCGCCACTCACAAAGCATTGACTGATGTGTGGTATTGGAATCCTCACCATGTTCCCAGGTCCAAACTGCCCCAACCGAGCTAGATGCTCACCCTTCCTTGCTTCTATGATTCGGAGCTTGTCCTCCTTGGTAGGGCTATACCCCAAGCCATATCTGCCTTTATTAGCCTTCGGTATAATGATGTCCTTACTGCCTTGATCATACTTTCCCAATCCACTCCCAGGTTGATAGCCT
>NC_032021.1:11494297-11496461 GCF_001865875.1 Lupinus angustifolius
GTGTAGATGACTTTTGGGGCAAGTTGTCCCGTTATACTTTTCAAATTCTGGCACCTTGAACTTGGGTGGAAGTACCACATCGGGCACTAGGCACATTTCAAAAGCATTCTTCAGGTCTGGACAACTGGATCCTTCAATAGCCTTCAATCTCTCTTCAATTGAGCTTAATTTCTCCGTCTCTTTCTTTGTGTGTGGTGCATTACCTCCTGGCGAAGTCCTTTGGGAATCATCATCTAGTAGAGTTTTCTGCTTTGTGTTGGTGTCTTGTCCGTCTTGAGGTGTGCTAGTACCGGCCCCTTGGTTGGGATTCCCAGAACCTAGATGAGATCGTGGTCCGCCTGCTGCATTCTTTTCTTTCTCGCTTTGGAGGGCTTTCAGGACTTGAAATATCTCTGCCATCTGCCCTTTCATAGTAGCCAATTCAGTTGTGGTGTCCGGTTTGGAGTCTGTAGATTCAGCCATCTTTCTAGCTTGGAGTCGTGTGTTATAGGGGTGTTGATAAGCAATGCTGACCTAAAAATGAATGCAAGTTGCTTTTTTTTTTTTTTTAGAAGAATGATTTGTAATAA
Source organism: Lupinus angustifolius (assembly GCF_001865875.1). NCBI lineage: Eukaryota > Viridiplantae > Streptophyta > Magnoliopsida > Fabales > Fabaceae > Lupinus > Lupinus angustifolius. Next base: position 11,494,867 of record NC_032021.1, read on the forward strand.
ATTGTAAAGTTATGAGACCATTTAGAATAAGGTGTGGTTGATGAAGTATTTAGCGTGAATAATTTTTCCAGTTTAGGATTGCCTCTTTAATTCTAGCAGCATACCGTCCATTGTAAAAAAAAAACCTCGTCTACTAATAACTAAGGAGCATACTCTCTTAGCTCATCTACGGTTAACAACAATATTTAGAATATTGGAAGACCAAGATTGTGTCTTTTGAATGATTCAAGGCCTTTTTGAATTCTGATTCTTTTTCCTCTTTTCCTATCAATTACTTTTGTGAGTTTAACTTGGCTGAGAGAGAACATTGCGAAAAAACAAACATTTATAAATATAAATCGAAATGTTATTTGAGAAAGGGGAATCACATGCATCAATTTCCTCCATTCCCTGCTTTATTCCTAACAATAAAAACTACTAGTGATAAATGAGAAAGAAGAAAAAAACAAAAAAAACCACATAGACTAACTAGAATCCACCATTGCACTCCATCCTCCAACGCCTGAGCTTCTTGGCAACCCGAGTGCAACTACCAAAAAGGGCCCTCATCGCTGGACGTATCTCTGTGTCCGGGTACATGTGAAATTCCTGCTGGGCCTCTTCGAATGTTACCAACCAACCATCAGCGAAGTTCCCAAATCCCTCAATGATGTTGTGGCAATTTTCTTTCCACTGCCCTTTTTCCTTCTCGCATTCTTCGAAACTATCCCGCCAATTGTATTCCCACACTTCCTGATTTTCTTTTAAAAACTCACATGATTCCTTCAACTCCGTCAATTGATCCATCAGTTGGGCTTCCCGGGCGAGAGCTTCTTCTTGCATCTGCTCTAATGACTTTTTATAGTCATTCTCCTTCATGTGGGACTGGTCCAAGGCTTTCTGGTAATCTCTAATAGTGACCGTGGCCTGCTCGAGCTCTGCTCTAGTTATCCTTTCTGCCTCCGTTTTAATCCTCAAGGCTTGTTCTCCAGCTTCAAGTTTCTCCCTCAGATCCATTATTTCCTCCTCTATTGCCCGGTTATGCCTCATTAGTGCAACTTTACCAGACCTCGAGCACATGTCGGCAGAGTCTCTTTTCAGGCTTTTGATCTCTTCCCTGAGTGCAGAAGCAATGTTGCCAGACTTTTCGAGTGTTATGTCTTTCATCTCGTTATGATCTCTGGACTCTTGGAGTCGGGCTTCTAACAGTTTGACATTTGCCTTGAGTATAACCCCCTCTGGAGTGGGGCCCCCCTTGACTTGCGGCATGACTAGCGAAGGTGTGATAACACCCTTCATCATCCTCTCTGCCCTCCAAGATTTATACTCGTCAGAATAGAAGGTTCTGTGTTCACCCAGCTCTTTTTGCCCATGCAGATGGATGTCCTTAAGGGCTTTTCTTATGGATTGGACTACCTTTGAAGATGGCCCCTCATCTTTGTACCAGAAATAGATGCTCTCGAGTTGTTTATCAGACACAGGAGTAACTCCCCACTTCAGTTGGCCAAGGACCAAGGCAGGTGTAAAGGAGATACACCCTCTAGGCCCCATCAATACTAAATTATGGAACTCGCCACACGAATACATGAGTTGTTGATGTCGGTCATAGAGGCAAC
>NC_032021.1:11496561-11497609 GCF_001865875.1 Lupinus angustifolius
ATCGCTGGACGTATCTCTGTGTCCGGGTACATGTGAAATTCCTGCTGGGCCTCTTCGAATGTTACCAACCAACCATCAGCGAAGTTCCCAAATCCCTCAATGATGTTGTGGCAATTTTCTTTCCACTGCCCTTTTTCCTTCTCGCATTCTTCGAAACTATCCCGCCAATTGTATTCCCACACTTCCTGATTTTCTTTTAAAAACTCACATGATTCCTTCAACTCCGTCAATTGATCCATCAGTTGGGCTTCCCGGGCAAGAGCTTCTTCTTGCATCTGCTCTAATGACTTTTTATAGTCATTCTCCTTCATGTGGGACTGGTCCAAGGCTTTCTGGTAATCTCTAATAGTGACCGTGGCCTGCTCGAGCTCTGCTCTAGTTATCCTTTCTGCCTCCGTTTTAATCCTCAAGGCTTGTTCTCCAGCTTCAAGTTTCTCCCTCAGATCCATTATTTCCTCCTCCATTGCCCGGTTATGCCTCATTAGTGCAACTTTACCAGACCTCGAGCACATGTCGGCATAGTCTCTTTTCAGGCTTTTGATCTCTTCCCTAAGTGCAGAAGCAATGTTGCCAGACTTTTCGAGTGCTATGTCTTTCATCTCGTTATGATCTCTGGACTCTTGGAGTCGGGCTTCTAACAGTTTGACATTTGCCTTGAGTATAACCCCCTCTAGGGTGGGGCCGCCCTTGACTTGCGGCATGACTAGCGAAGGTGTGATAACACCCTTCATCATCCTCTCTGCCCTCCAAGATTTATACTCGTCAGAATAGAAGGTTATGTGTTCACCCAGCTCTTTTTGCCCATGCAGATGGATGTCCTTAAGGGCTTTTCTTATGGATTGGACTACCTTTGAAGATGGCCCCTCATCTTTGTACCAGAAATAGATGCTCTCGAGTTGTTTATCAGACACAGGAGTAACTCCCCACTTCAGTTGGCCAAGGACCAAGGCAGGTGTAAAGGAGATACACCCTCTAGGCCCCATCAATACTAAATTATGGAACTCGCCACACGAATACATGAGTTGTTGATGTCGGTCATAGAGGCAAC
>NC_032021.1:11497709-11505623 GCF_001865875.1 Lupinus angustifolius
CAGGGATTTGTTGAGGCAGTTCCCGAATTTGCCGTGATGGACCAGGGATTTGTTGAGGCAGTTCCCGAATTTGCCGTGATGGACCAGGGATTTGTTGAGGCAGTTCCCGAATTTGCCGAACGATTGCTTTTTGCGATGTTACGTAACCAGCTAGGTGGTTCCAGGGTGATCGATTGAGTAATTAAGATGCAGAAAATGCTCGATTTTGAATGCATGACTATAATATTTTGTAAAAGGGTTATATAACTTTCTAATTCTGATGTTGACCTCTTCAAAGGGGATTGTGTTATCTGATGCATTCTCCTGAACCAACCGAAATTTTGCCCCAGTTTCTGGCAATATTTGATTGACATACTATGTCTTGAGAGGTACTTCCTTTTCTTTTGGTGTCCCTAATTTTTGCTTAAGTCGCCCTTTCGGATTTTCAACTTAACGGGCCCTTGAAACATTTTGTTATTATTTTTTTATTCTATTCATGCGAGGATCATAATATGTAACGGTTTTGAAAAAGATATGCACCAACTTATTTGGAGTCAGTTTATTTTATGCTCTGATGTGTACCTCAGACTTTCGACTCTCAACAAGGACTTTTAGAGCTTGTAACGTGGCTTGGCTAGTGGCTAACAAAGAATAGATATATGGCTCGAATAATGTATTTCCCATCCCACATTCTTCCCTAACCTCCATAATCTTATTTCCAATCATTCTCTAGAGCCTAGCTTTGGGTAGGATGTTTATTCATACCATTTTCATGAATTAACTTTCCGTATGATTTCTCTTTTGAGTTTTCGTTTGTATGTACCCTAAATTTTGCTTAGGAGTTTATTGAAATTCCTAGTAGACTTTTATTTTTATAATATCATCCTTTCTTTTAGGCTCTGTGAATGTTTATTGGAAAACTACCCTTTCCCCAGGTTCACAATATTTTAAAGGTGTTTCTTTCTCAAATGAACTTCTTTCATATTGTCTTGGCTCAAAGGGGTGACTAGGGATATCTTCTTAGTGTTTTGGAATATCAAGAATGCCTTGTGTCATCAAGACGATCTGTCTGAGGTCTACACCATACGGGTTTTGCTTACATCATTCTCCCTCGTGCAAAATGGTAAATAAAAATATTACGATCGATGCATGAACGTTTTTTATTCTTTCCTTTTTTTTGTTTTTTTTTTGTTTTTTTTTTGTTTTTTGTTTTTGTTTTTTTTTGGAAGTACCCTCTAGGCATAATACTTCTTTACTGCATCTGAATTTATGGTGAGGTGCAGATCTTCCCCATCCATGTCGGTTAGGATTAGGGCCCCGCCAGAAAAAGCTTTCTTGATTACGTAGGGACCCTCATAATTTGGAGTCCACTTTCCTCGGCTGTCCTTCTGGATTGGCAAGATCTTCTTTAGCACCAAATCTCCTTCCCTAAACTGGCGTGGTCGGACCTTCTTTGCATATGCTCTCATCATTCTTTTTTGGTACAACTGTCCATGACAAATTGCAGTTAGTCTTCGACCATCTATCATATTCAATTGATCTTGCCTAGCTTGAACCCATTCTGATTCCTTCAGACCAGCCTCCGCTAAGATAATTGTTGTACTTTAATGTTTCTTAATATTATAGTCACATTGTAACCATGGACTCTACAAATATATGTTAGGTATATTGATTAAGAAATATTTTAACATTTTAATTATAACAAATAACATGTATTGGGACATATTATATATTTGCTACACTTTAATTTTATAATACAATGGTTTCACTTTAATCTTCTTAATAACTACTAAAAATATTAATAATATAAATTTGTTAATATTGCTTTTATGTTATATTTCTTATTGTTACTATTTTAATATTGCAATATTAGAATCAAATCTAAACTCTAAACAAAATATATTCATGAGGATTGTCTAAAATTAAGGAATACGTATTTCTTATTACTTATTTTAGAATTAAACAATAAATGGTTACAAATTTATATTTATAATGACCATTACCTTAAATTAAGGAATAATAAATAACTTTGTTTAAAATTGTATTAATATTTTAATTAACTATTTTCCTAAGGTTGTTATTCTACTTTTAGGTGTAAAATATCAAATCATTTCTCAGCTAGAAATATAGTTGGTCACAAATTTAAGGTTACAATTCTAATGTCATAAAGTCATATTATTACATGATTACATTTCTAATGTTATAATGATTGCACTTTAATATTATAATGTAATGGTTAAACTTTAATGTTTCTTAATCAATATAATTGTAACCGCAAGCTTTACAAATTTGTTATCTAACACTAATTTTTGTCCATCAATATAATTATAATGATTGTATTTTTAATATTATAAAAAATAATGGTTGTACTTTAATGTTTCTTAATGTTATGTTTGCATTGTATTTTAAGAAACATTTTATCATTTTAATCATAGTTTAATCATAACGCATAACATATATTATGACATATCATATATTTGCTACATTTTAATTTTATAATGTAATGGTTGCACTTTAATATTCATAATAACTACTAAAAAATATTAATAATAGATTTTTGTTAATATTTTTTTATGTTATATTTCTTATTGTTACTATTTTAATATTGCAATATTAGAATCAAATCTAAACTCTAAATAAAATATATTCATCAAAATTGTTTAAGATTAAGGAATATATATTTGTTATGAGGTATACATATTTCTTATTACTTATTTAAAATTATAAAAAAATGGTGGCATTACCCCTATTATTTGGTATGATTGATTGATTTGAGGGAGGGAAATAAAAAATATAAACATCAATTCCTTATATATTAACCATCATTATTCTCATTTATTTTGGATTTCCCTCTAATTTTAAACTCAACTAAATGAGATGTTGAAATTTGTGCCACATATTTAATATTATATTATCTTGTAACTCCCCGGTCTTCTTTTAAATTTTACTATTTTTTTAATTTGAAAAATTCAATCTTTATATTTTAATTTATGTTATTATTTTAATTAATAAATAAGAAAAGTTGCATAGGAGCTATTCAAGTAAATGATCTCAACATGAGGTACAGAAAATTGAATGACAATGCTACAATCCTTAGTGAATGACAATGCTACAATCCTTAGTGATAAGGATAATGTAAATGAAAATTGAATGACAATGCTACAATCCTTAGTGATGAGGATAGTGTAAAAACATTACTGCAAAATAGTAAAGGTAAAAATCCTGAAACGTCAACTACATTTTGGGAAATCAATGACTTTACAAAGTAATGTAAAATTGAGGACCATACAAAATTAGTAAATGAATAATTTTTAAAAATCAAGTGGAACAAATATGAAGAAACTCAGAGACCTTAAAGGTTGACAGTAAAAATGACTGATTTTTAAGCATAAAAATGTAAAAATGTTACAAACCCATAAACCTTCAACATGCAAACTGAAAAGGACGAATTTTTAAGCTTAAAAATTACAATAAGGTGTTTGAAACACAGACACCATGAACATGTAAAAATAAAAGGTTTAGTTTTTAAGCTTAAAATGAGACAAAAATGGAAGAAACCTCTAGACCATGAAAATTAAAATGTATAGTTTTTAAGTATAAAAATGACATAAAAAAAATCTAAGAAACCCTAACTCCATGAACATGCAAAAATAAAAGGTCTCATTTTTTAGCATAAAAATGAGACAAAAATGGAAGGAATGGAGAAGAAAATGGACATGCACTCTTAAAAGGCATGTATTTTTTGAAATAAACTAAGCAAATAATGGTTTAGTGTTATGAATAATGAGAACCATTATTTAACAACCTTCATTTTCTATAATAACACTATTACTTTTAACAAAGATAAGTTTCAGAAGAGAGGAGATTTTGATTTTGTTGAATAATTGAAAAGGAAGATTTTGAAGATTGAAATGGAAGTGGAATGAGAAAAGTTGAGAGAGGTGTAGAGATGAAATAAAGAGGTGGAAGTGGAATGAGAAAATTTGAGAGAGAAGGAGAGATGAAATGAAGAGGTAGGTGGTATAACGTGTAGATTAAAAGTTTTCTAGGAGAGAGAATGATAACTCTGTGCAATTTTAAATTTTGTTGGGGACTGTGAAATGAAAAAGTAAGTCAGGTGGGTGTTGAAAAAGGTGGCAGTGAAAAAAGTGAAAGTTGTAGGAAGATTTGCAATAAATGCACCACATGCTATGTGTAGAGAAATTAATTTTTAAAAAGTCATTTAGAATGGCAAAATTGTCCTTATGAAATCCAAGTGTCAAACATATAGTAGTCTATTTTGGTAATTATGCTAGTCTATTGTATTCTTATAGATATATAGATATAGATTATGTCTATGTGTTGTTCATCAACCTTCACATTACCTCATCTGGATTCTCTTCATTGTTTTAGTTCTTAAGAAGTCATACCCATAAAATGCTACTCATTTGCATTCATCAAAGTTGATTTCTCTTGTTTTTCATGTTTCATCTTCTTCTTTGTTTCCATCGTTTTTCGTCTCAATTGCAAAATAAATTATCCTCACATTCTTCTTTAGTTAATTTTACTTCCTTTTCATCCAAATTTTGATTTAGTTTGCAAGCTAATTCTTGCTGCATGATTTGGGGGCTTTTTAAAATGGAGATTTTTGGGAACCTGTTGGTTTTGTATATAAATTGAAATCAATGGTTTAATTTTTACTTTTTGGTTTCATTGAATCTTTTACTGCCTCTTATTGTATGTTCTTATTTTGTTAGCTTTGATGGGTTCGATAATTCATATTTCAAAATGCAGTTGTTAATGATTGTGGAAAAACATGATAGATAAGAGGTGTTTTAACTCTTATGGTTGATGGGGAAGACAATGGAACTTACAATTATTAAGCTAATAGTGAGATGGGAAAAATCCACATGTACATAAGTTTTGTCCATTAACAAATTAGTCTTGGAAAGGCATTAATCCACATTCATTATTGTGGATTAAATTATGAGTGGCATCTGACACATGGACGACATAGTTTTACATTATTTTGAAATATAGGAACCACATTCATCATTATGGATTGGGAATTTTGTTATTTAAGATAAATCAGCTCCATATAGTTTGGTTAGCATTTTTTAGTATAATTAAGGAATCCCCTCATACTATAAGTAATGAATTAATCTTTTTTAAATTGTATGACTATCATTTCCAACAAGTATCACTTTCAAGAATCGAACTTTAGCCTAATATAATATATGATAACCCAGTTAGACCTTATACTACTAACTAAGGCGGGAGTAGAGTGAAATCGAGGGGTGTTAGGAGTTTAATTTTGAATAATGATGTTGATTTTATTGCAATTCAAGAAACAAAGAAGGAAGATATTGATGATGCGTTATGGTATAATTTATGGGGTAATAGTAACTGCTCCTGGGAGTTTAATCCTTCAGTTGGTAATTCTGGGGGAATCTTGAGTATTTGGGATTCTTTGAAATTTCAAAAATCTAATGTTCAAAGAGGCACTAGATTTCTGGCTATTCAAGGTACTTGGCTGTCCTCTCAGATTAATTGTTGTATTGTTAATATTTATTCTCCTTGTCTGTTTACCCTAAAGATTCAATTGTGGGAGGAGCTTCTTTGTCTCAAAAGATCGATTGGAGATGGAATATGGTGTTTTCTTGGTGACTTTAATGCTATCAGGAGTGTCGTAGAAAAAAGTGGTATGACAGGGTTCTTTAATAGAAGAGAGGCGCAGTTATTCAACAATTGGATTGGGGAGATGGAATTGGTTGATCTCCCTTTAATAGGGAGAAGTTTCACTTGGTATCATTCTGGGAATGGTTCCATGAGTAGATTAGATAGAATCCTTCTATCTCCTGAGTGGATTTCTTGTTGGCCGAATTTATCTCAGTGGGCACTCAATAGAAACTTCTCAGATCATTGTCCTATTATTTTGAGGGTTAAAAATTTGGAGAAAGGTCCTATCCCCTTCAAATTCAATAATTGTTGGTTGTAGCATCCTAATTTGGGGGAGGTGATTTTGAATAGTTGGATGGATCCTATTGGTGTTGGTAGAAAAGCTTTTATTGTCAAAGAAAAGTTGAAGCGTCTAAAGGTGGCCCTCAGAAATTGGAATAAGGTGACTTTCGGGTGCATTGATGCAAAATTGAGAGATTTGGTGGGGGATATTCAAGCACTTGACCTTTGTGGTGAATCAAACAACTTGGATGCTTCTTAGCTTTCTCGTAGGAAAGAGCTTTTGGCGGATTGGTGGAAGACTGCAAGTTGGAATGATAGTCTCCTGAGACAGAAATCCAGAAACTTGTGGTTGAATGAGGGGGATGCAAATACTAGCTATTTTCATGCTTATATTAATCATAGGAGAAGGAGAAATCATGTTTTAGGGGTGTGGATTGATGGTGTTTGGTTTGAAGAGGATATTCCCATTAGGTCTGGTGCCTCTAATTATTTCAAGGCCTTATTTGCACAAGAGCCTTCCATAAATCCTACTCTTGATGGGGTGGCTTTCAATAGGTTGTCTGAGTCTCAATCTTTAAACCTAGATGCTGATTTTTTGGAAGCAGAGGTTAAGGCGGCGGTTTGGAGTTGTGCTGGTGATAAGTGTCCTGGTCCAGATGGTTTCAACTTCAAATTTTTTCAGTCTTTTTGGGAAGTCATCAAGAAGGATATTATTCTCTTTATTCAGGAATTCCATGGATCTGGGAAGCTTCCAAAGGGTATGAATTCTTCTTTTATTGCTTTGGTCCCGAAGTGTAAAAGCCCTAACAGGATTCAGGACTTCAGACCTATTTCTTTGGTTGGATCTTTGTACAAAATTTTGGCAAAGGTTCTGGCAGCTAGACTAAAGATGGTTATGGGATCCTTAATAGCTATTCTCAATCAGCTTTCATTCAGGACCGCGATATCTTGGATGCAACAATGGTGATTAATGAAACTATTCATTCAGCAAAGAAGGCTAAGGATGGTTGCTTCATGATTAAGGTTGACTTTGAGAAAGCTTATGATTCTGTTAAATGGAGCTTCCTTGATTACATGTTGTGTAGATTCGGGTTCTCAAACAATTGGAGGAAGTGGATCAGGGGTTGTCTTTCATCTACCTCTATGTCTGTGCTAGTTAATGGAACTCCCTCGGAGAATTTTTCAGTGTCAAAAGGCATTAGGCAGGGTGATCCAATGGTGCCTTTCCTCTTTCTTATGGTTGCATAAGGCTTTGCTGGGTTAGTTCGGCAAGCAAGAAGTATTGGGTTGTTTGAAGGTTATAAAATTGGCATAAATGGTGTGGAGGTGTGTGACCTTCAATTTGCGGATGACATAATTATAATTTGCAAGCCTACAACTCAGATTCTTTGGAGCATCAAGAGTATTCTTAGATGCTTTGAATTGGTTTCTAGGTTAAAAGTGAACTATCAAAAGAGCTCTCTGTTTGCTATTGAGGTTTCTGAGTTATTCACTTCAACAGCAGCTAACTTCCTAGCTTGTAGGATTGGTTCTTTTCCTTTTCTCTATCTGGGGGTTCCGGTCGGGGCGAATCCTAGGAGAGTGGAAACTTGGCAAAATACTATTGAGGTTGTGAATAGAAGACTAACATCTTGGAAATGTAAGCATATTTCTTTTGGAGGGCGTGTAGTTCTCTTGAATTCTATGCTTGCTAATATTCCTACATACATATTATCTCTTTACAAAGCTCCGAAAAAATTTTGGGCAAGCTTGTTAGTATTCAAAGAAGGTTTCTTTGGGGAATAGAATTTGTGGTAAAGGAATCGCTTGGATTTCTTGGGATGAGGTGTGTAAACCAAAGTCCCTTGGTGGTTTAGGGGTTAGAGATATTTCCCGTTTTAATGATTCACTTTTAGGGAAATGGAGATGGCGCCTATTGCAGGAGAATGATGCTTTTTGGGTAAAGGTCATTCAGTCGAAATATGGAGCTAATTTAGCTTTATCTGCTAATAGATC
>NC_032021.1:11505723-11517986 GCF_001865875.1 Lupinus angustifolius
TAGGCTTCCCACTAAGTTGGAACTTTTCAAGAGACAAGTTCTTCTTAATGTTGATGAAGCTAAGTGTGCCATTTGCTTGAATCATGAAGAATCTATTGAGCGTCTTTTTCTAACTTGTGAATTTGCTTCAGCTGTTTGGAAAGGAGTTTATTGTTGGCTTCAAGTGTCAACTTCAATTCCAACATCTTTAATTGATTGCTTTAATATGCATGATGCTGTCATGTCTACTACCAAAGGATCACATCTCTGGAGGATGATTTGGTTTACGGTTGTTTGGTCTATTTGGATTATGCGGAATGATGTTATTTTTTTAGATAAGTCTGTGAGCTATGTTCATATTATAGATTTGATTCAAGCTAGATCTTGGACTTGTTTTTTGGTAAAAGTAGCTCCTACATCATTAGTTTTTGCTAATTGCTGTAATGACCCAAAATCTTGTATTTTGCTTTCTTCTAAAAAGATCAACTTTTGATCTTTTCCTTGTATTGGGTTAGCACCCCTTATGCTGATTTTAATATATTTTGCTTATAAAAAAAACTAAGACATTTTTAGGGTGAGTATCTCTTACCCTAGATTGGTTAGAATCAACTAAAATTGAAATGCTAATTTAATGGATGAAGTAAAATGTTAACAGAAAAATATTTAAACATGCATGTATCCATATTTAAGAATTAGGTCTATACAACTTTTACATTATTACATCAATTAACAAGACTTATCATCAAACAACAAATTTCTAACCATAAGAGTAAAGATTGAGGGTACCCGAACAGTCGTAAATCATAAGTTATCAATCTTACCATTACACTGATCCTCATCCTCGTGTACTATACTTTGAGCATGCCAAGGATTATAAGCCAGCTCTGAAATCATATAATTCCCAACTTACCATCATCACTAGATTTAGCAAGAACTTGTGGAGGTGTCACAACTGAAGGCTTCTCATATTGTATTTGTGCCAATTCATCAACATTCCCTTTCTTTTCACTATAAATAATCTCCTTCTTTTCCACTTCAGCCAATTCAACCTTCTCTTTAGTCATAATTCCTACATCTTCAACAGCCTTAGCAACAACATTGATTGCATTAGAAACTAATGTAGCACCAGAAGATACATAATGATTGTTCATGATAACTGATCCAGCACTACTTGCTTTCTGTTCAGCAATAGCAATAGCAGACTTAGTCTTTCCAGAAACTTGAAACTTTTCATCTACCACCTTCACTTTTTCACTCACAATGGTTGTTCCTACACTTATTTTACCTGTTAGTCCCATCTTATCATCAATGGAAGCAACTGTGGCAGAAGCTTTTGAGGTCAAGTTATGGCGTTCATCAAAGGATTTTGCTTTGTTTACTGCATCTTTTCCTAGAATGTAGCCCTTTGCAAGCATGGTGCTTACTACATCTTCTGCTTTCTTAACCACAACAGAAGTTTGCTTTTTGTCCTAAGGAGTGATGTAACATTAGAAACTTCTTCATTCATAAATAGTAAGATATATACTAAATGGTTTTTTATTTCAATTGGGTTGACGATTATGTTGTATTATCTTAGCTTACTGTAATTGCAAGGAAAATACTGCTTATGTGACCTCAATTGTAATCACAGTCTGATTAAGGATTTGAAACTAACCAAACCACTATACTTCAATTTTCCTAAAATCTAACTAGTGAGAAAAACAATATCATACCATATATATTTTGAGCATTTAAATAATAATGTGTTTAAAGGGCGTTTAGCGAATTATGCAATATCCTCTAAATCTTTTACTAATTGGAATGTTCCTCCTAACTTTATAGTTGAGGCTCTTAATAGGAATAGATCTTTCTTGCCTTCCTATAAGTTTGTTAACATGTAACCTCTTTCCTCTCTAATAAATTCATTTTGGGGGGCTTTGTCACCTCCCAAAAAAAAATGTGTTTAAAGGGAGCCATCTAGTCATTAATATAATTATATACATTATACTGATACATGTAAAAGTGATAAGTTAATTTCTTAAACAAAAAATGGTGGCGAATGTAATTAAGTTAAATATAACATAACATATTGTGAAGATAAATTTAAATAATATAAGAGTCAATGTCTATTCATTATTTTTGGTTCGTTACAAACTGCATTAATAATTATACGGAGGCATTTAAATCATTCTTATATTATATTGTAACTAACCAAAATAATGATCAGACATTGACTCTTATACTATTTGAATCGTCTTCACAATATACTATATTTATTTATCTTAATTACACTCGTTACCATTTTTTTAAATAAATTACACTTATCCTTCCTACGAGAGTACGGTGTAATATATGTATACAATTAGGGGTAACTTGTATATGTTTAAAAAATGGAAGGAAAACTTGTATAATTTTATTAAAACTCAGGGGTGCAACTGTAATTTATTATTAATATAACTTACAAAATGCAATCAAATATACAAAAGCAAATGCAAGATATTATGATATTTTTATCATTTTATTTATAATGAAATAATATTTTTATCTTTAAATAAAAAAAAGTAAAACATGGATTTTTCTTAATAGTCTAACAATAGGTAATGGATATAATATAAAATGCTGACACTATTTTGTGCCCAAGGAACAACTATGTAGACAAAATTTGAACACAAATGGCTTAATCAAGTACATATAGAAGCACTAGAAAGTAATAGCACAAAAGAGTATAATGATCCTATAAAATCACATGCAATAAACATCACATAATTTGAAACAATAATTTGGTACTTACTGGACTTGGGGGAGCTTCAGGGGGAAGTTGGTAATTTTCAACAAGTGTTATGGTGACAGGAACATTATTTATGTTGGAACCCTATAAAAAATAGCAGCATAAGCATATATTTCACATCTCATTTTTTGTGAAATTTGTTATAAAGTTTTCAATACAAATATTGTTTTCTTATAATATTATACCGTCAAGAAAATAGATGTGTCTGCTCCTTGTGATTCCTTAAAGGTAACATATGCAATCTGGGTGTTCTCAACTCCTCTGCAAAATTACCACCAAATATATTGAGGGTGATATTTGGACTAAAATATAAAGCATTAAAAATCATAAAAATGAAGGAAGATAAGTAAATTGCAAAGTGTTCCAACCTTTGCATCTCAATATATCGAATATCACCCGAGAATGAGAAAAACTCTTTGATATCATTTTCTGTAGTAGTTGCTGATACATTACTAACCTTAACGGTTCTTACCTGTCAAAAATTAAAAAGGAATCAAGTTGGGATTTTTGCTTTTGAAGGATGATTCAAATCATATATACTTTTCATACTATTTAAGAAATGAAATATTAAATAGTGGTAAAAATAAAAATTTAACTAATAAAGAAATTCAATTATATAAGATTTCAACCACCAATAATTGGCTTTTGGAGCTTTGACAACACAAATTTTAGCACTACCTAAAATAATTTGCTTTTTATTAGAATGTCTTATAAACGAAAGATAAGTGTCTACTTATAGCTTTCCTATAACCAATTTAGAGTGGACTTCATTCTTCTAGATAATTCTTAATCCTTCCACTAATTATGTTAGGAGTTGAACTGGATAGAAAGTCTAGGACAATAATCATCTAGAAAACTACATACTTTTTCACCAATAATAAAGCATCCATATGCTTATGGAATTATATAGAAGATTACAATATGTTCTAACTACTTTTATATAAGGCAGTAACATGAACCAAATTTAAACATAGGGAAGGCGCAATGATTAACCAAAAGTAAACAATGTTATAAAAAACCAGACACGATTTGAAACCTAAAATGAAACTGATCAATTAGTCTTTGTATCTATATATTAACAGTCTTTTATGCATATGGATTTAGAATCTCTAATACTATAACATCTATTAATAGTTTTACAACAATGCTATGTACGTGTGCAGGCTTCTTATATTGCTGTGTCCTGATATCCACATTGAAAACACAATATTGATTCTTAGATCATGTATTCTACAATCATAATTATTCTAAACAACATCAATATGTAACAGTTTCTTCCTTACATCTGAAACACTAATTACCCAATTTGGTGTTGTTGTAGTATGAGGAGTAGCTTCAACCCCTTGATTAGTAGGCTCCATTGGGACCTGCACATAAAATAATAGATTTATGTATCCAGGATGATATGAATTCAAAGATAATCAGCTCTCCTTTTTCACTATTTTTAGAAGAATTCTGAACATACATCAATGAAAAACAGTTCATATTCAATCAAGGGCCAATGCAGTAATGATGAAAACAATAAAGAATGCATGAAATAAACAAGATACAAAAACCTGGTGATACAATTCATTGAAATATTAATCCAGGCCAAGGAATTTATTGAAATGATTTATATTACTAGTTTTTGTGCATAAAAATATTGGGAAGACTTCGCTCTTGTAGATTTACAAGGAGATTGTAATTAGTAATCTCATTTGTTATAAATAGAAATTTTACACAAACTTAAAAAAGTTACATGTAAATATAAACTAAGGAAGCTAGAAACCCCAAAAATTGCCTGAGAATTCAAATAAAAAGTACTCAAGAAAATGGTTAACATAATTGGCTTAATTAGCTTACTTTTCAACAATAGAATTTATAAGTACAACCTATAAATCATATGTGTGATAAGAGACTGTATCAATAATTATATTGAAAAAATATATATTAAGTTTAATAGGCAAAGAGTTGTAATTCTAAGCATTTTGGTAGATCCAACAAAACTATTACTTATATTCACCATAAACACAATAAGGTACATGATTCATTCGGGACTATACCGTACATATTCATGTTAAAGGTGGGATTTCAAAAAATAAATAGTAGGGTCAAGCCAATTGATTATGCCAAAGTTTTTGTAAGAATTGAGAGAATTTGCTTCAACCCTTCTTCACATCTTACAATATTATTACATTATGTATTTTTAATGGCGAATCTAGTATGCAAGATGTGTGTTAATAAGTATGTTGTAACTATGAACAACATGGACCATGAAAAAATGGGATCAACTATGAATAAACTTACAACAATGTGCACCAAACAAATATTGAAATAAGAATGTGAAAGAGAGTATCACATCTAAGTAAAATCATATATAGAATACATACCGACATTATTACACTATCTAAGGTACAATGGAGTTTTCGCAGAAATTAACAGTAACAAGCGATGATGGAACACACACACAGAAAATGAGAAGGGTTGATAAATGCGATAAAGTAGGTAGAACTAATTTTAAATGGTGCAAAAGAGCGATGGTAGTTTGGAAATCCTAAAAAGAATATATGATGCTTCTATTTTGATGAGTAACGCTAACTTCGCACACCGCATATGCGTTAGCGGTTAGTTATTTCCTCTCAACCAACGCCCTTCTTTCATTTCCTCTCCCATTTTTTATATTAAGTTTACAAATATATATATTCTACATGATATTTTATTTCAGTAAATTATCTTGATTTATGATCATATATTTTTGGTATATATATGTTATAAAGTCTGAAATGATATTTTACTTATAATAACTAGTGTAATTAGTGTATGCCGACCCACAATGGAATTCTGATAGTGAATTTGAAATTAAAATATAAGTTTCTTAAACCCATAATAGAACCTAGGGTGGGATACATGTGAGGATATTATGCCAGAATTCACATTTAGTAACGGCCATTCAATAACACTTGTTAGTAAAACGCTATTAAATGCAAGGCGGAAGAGACTTAATAATTCCATTAAAGCAAACGCTATTAAATATAGCAAGTGATGTTGAATGTTTACCTCAAAGATTCAACAAACGCTCCTTGAAGCAAACACGATTTATTTGCAAAGTTTCAACAACGCTATTTGTAATGAGCGTTGTTGAAACTCATGTCTTTTCAAGATTTTATGTACTTTTTTAAGCAAAAGGTGAAGAAATATTAACATATAATTGTATGCATGAATGTCTAATTTATTTATTCAAAAAATAATAATCAACAACACTCAATGAAGTAAACGTTGTTGAATGTTTATCCACCTATTTCATTTAACAATGTTTGTTTCAATGAGCGTAGTTAAATATCATAGGATGAAAAACTTTCACCAGTACTTGTAATGAACGTTGTTGAATGTCAAAACTAAACACGTTCAACAATAATTATCTCAATAAATGTTGTTAAATGTAAAGTATCAATAGAGGACCAATAAGCAAATATGAACTTTATATTCCAACACACCTTGAAATTTAATCATTAAATACATAGATGGATTACTTGCTATAAAATACACTAGAAAAATTTCTATGCATTTTCACGGGTCATTATATTTTTATGGGCATAAGAATTTCTTTTGGGTGCTAGGGCATAAGATGGATGATGCTGGATTCTACTGCTAGTGGAAGGATGAAGAATGTGTAATGAATTCTGATAACACTTTATTGATTTAAATTATTATGAAACTATTATTGTGGAATAGTGGAATTAATAGGACATTGATGAATGCTTACACGTTAATTCTAATTTTGTTGTTAGTAATTTAAAATTATATGTATGTAGGAATTAATTTTACCAATAGTTAAAGTTTAAGAAGTAATTAGGAAGAAAAAATAATTTACGGTGTCTACTTGCAAAACATATAAAGTTTAAGGAGATTTTGTGAAATTTTACAATGTAATCTAACTTTAGTTCATATATGTTTGAAGTTGAACATCTATATACAATTGTTGTTACCTAAATGGAACTTGATTGTCCTTCATGGATGAGATTATCTTTAACATGATAAAGATGAAATACATAAAAAAAATAGTGTGAGAAAATATATTAATTTAGTATGCATTTTATTCATAATTGAGTATAAAATATGAAGAGAAATACATGTAAAAGGTTTTGGATAACTTCTTTATAAACAACATTTGTTGTTGTGTTAACCATCCTTATCATATATTAGTATCTTTAATCATTTTTTGCTTTGAACTGTTGACATTAACACTATAATTGACCGTGACTAAAGACGTGTCTAGGTAAGTATAATCTAACACTTTCCGATGATTGACCTTAAAACTTGTTAATTGTCACAGCATATGAAACAATTATAGAAAATTATCTCCTGATTAGCTTAAAAGGCCATTTGGATTGGATTGAAGAGTTGATGTTGCACTAGAATTGTCAAATTCTTCTTCTTTTCTGAATTTATTGAAAATCTAATCATTTAATTTTAAATGGAAAATTAGTTAGTAATTATGAGCATAATCATTAGTTTTTATAGTTGAGAAGTCAGAATAAAATATTATTTTTATATCTTCAACGCCAACTTCTAGTTTGTCTTCGTCATCAAGTGAAACATGTTCCAATCATTGTTACCGTAACTTGCAACAATTCTAAATGACACGAAATATTGGATGAGTCACAATCAGGTCGCTCTCTTTAAGACATTTCGTGGCACTACCCAAAATGTGCAAGTAGATTGTCAATCACACAATCCCCAAGATAAAACAACCAAGTTCTCTGTTATCGAATTCTTACTACACTGTAAGAACCGATCTCAAATACACTCACCACAATATGACTACAAATGTCAATTCTTGAAATACCCATGATATGACTATCGGTGCTAATTCTCAAAATACCCACAATATGGCTAACCGTGCCAATTCTTTTCCCACAATCTGACTATCAATATCACTTCTCAAAATTCCTATAATTTAGCTACTAGTGCCAATTCTTAATGCCACAGAAAGAAATGAGGAGAAGCTTACTGAAAATGCCTCGACATAAAATATAAGAGAGAAAGAAAAAGTTGAATGAAAGCACATTCAACTTGGGGCGAGAAAATATGAAGGTAGGATGCTTATATTTATGACATGATATTTTTCCAAGTTTCTCATCTCTCCTATGTGGGACTTGGAAGTTGTTTTTCAAAACTCCTCTATGTGGGACTTCAGATTTTTTTTATATTTCACACCCAAAAGTTCCCACTAATGACTTCCAACAAACCAAGTTCCAACAATCCCCCACTTGAAATTAAAAAAACGATTTCCGGGAGTTTATGTGGTCTTAATAAGATTGTGCATAAACAAATGTGTCATGCGACTTGAACCTTTGCATAGTGAGTAAGATCCAGATTTTACTAGAATAACTCGTAGTTTTGAACTCTATCTCTGGCATCAAACCGCAGACAACCTTTTCAAAGGTGTATTCTATAAATATTATGTGTTGAAGGTCATGCACGTCTATCTCAGTATAGTGAATGCTCTAGAAATTTATGCCCCTAAATTTCATTGGAAGCGACCTCCACTTCTACATTCACATAGGTGAGTCTATCAAGAATAATCCTGTAGTCATTGATACTCTACTCCAATTGGAGTATTAGTCTCATTAAGAGTTTAACTCATCCTTACTTATACTGCAAGAATCATGTTTCTCATAATTTTATAGTATGTTCATTCTCATATCACTTCGCAACTTGTTATTACTCGTTGAATCTATTTCTTGGGATCTTTAGTCAGTTAGGTCGAGTTACCATCATAAGTGATCCTCACTCTAAGGGAAATAGTCCATACTCTTAGAAGTATTATGGACTTCTCTTTAGCTAGTCCTTCTATCAAAGGACCTGCTAAGTTATTCTCAGTGCGTACATGACCACTCTAACAGCTCATGTAGAGAGTAACTCTCTAATGGTGTTGTGCTTACGACATATTTGTCGTTTCTTACCGTTATAAAAGCGGTTCTCAATCTTTGCAATAGCCGCAATACTATCACAATGAATCAACACAGCTGATATCAATTTTTCCATAGGGAAATCTCTGCATGCAAGCTTCTTAGTCAACTTGCTTCTTCACTAGCTATTGCTAGTGCTATCATCTTAGCTTCCATAATGGATTGAGCCAAAATAGTTCATTTCCTTGACATCCAAGAAACAACCACATTAGTTATGTTAAATATATAGCCACTGGTTGTTTTGGAATCATCTGAAAGAGTATTCCAATCAACATCGTTGAATTCTTATAGGACAGCTGGAAACCTACAGTAATGTAATATAAGGTTTATTGTTTTCTCAAGGTATCTAATTACCCTATCTATAGCATGTCAATGCTCCATACTAGGTCTCGATAGACTCTAGATAGTACATCTCATCTTTCATGGCCTCTTGCCACAAATCAATATCCAAAGAAGTCAAAGCTTCTTGGAGATTTGATAGATATAATCTGGTCTATACTCTGTAGTAGTTCTTGCTCTCTTCTTCTAGGTTCTACTTCAAACCTTTCCTTTTTTATCATTATCTCTAATCACAAGTACGTGACTAGTTGGTGTGCCCCCACTATTGCTCAATTTAAAAAGTAATTTATTTTTATTGAAGTCATCATTGTTAGACTCAATGATCACTTTTTTGTTAAGATCATAAAACATGTACGCCTTATTATTTACATACCCAATGAATACACATTCATAGGCTCTACTTGCGAGTTTAATTCTCTAGGAGTGTACCTTCATAAATGATTTCATGAGAAATTCTCTATATCTCATTGAACTAAGACTCTACTGATTTATCATCAGTCATATGATACTTGAGGTAGCAGCTAACATCATACTTTTTAGTATAAGCTTCCTCAGTATCATATTACTTTTATTCAAGTGCATACCAAATTAATTTGGCAGACTTGTATGAGCTGTAGTAATCATCAAGATTATCAAACAACCCATTCAAACAACCCATTCAATATTATCTACGAATATCTTTGTAGTTTGAAACATCTTAAAATTGTTGTTACCTTAGCTTGTAACAATTCTAAGTGACATGAAATAATAATTACTGGTTGAGTCAAGACCAGGTCGCTCTCTTTAAGATATTTCATGTAAGATATTTCATGACACTGCCAAAAATGTGCAAGCAGACTATCAACCACGTCGTCCCTAGGATCAAACATCTTATTTCTCTGTTATCAAATTCTTACTACATTGTAAGAACTTATCTCGAATACACCCACCACAATATGGCTACCAATGCTAATTCTGGAAATACTCACGATATGGCTATTCGTGCCAATTCTTTTCCCATACTCTAACTATCAGTGGCAGTTCTTGACATTCCGATAATTTGGCTGATTGTGCTAATTCTTAGTGCCACATAAAGAAAGGGGAAGAAGTTTGCTGGAAATGTGTCGGCTAAAAATATGAGGAGAAAGAAAAAGTTGAATGAAAGTATATTCAACTTGGGGCGAGAAAATATGAAGGGAGTAAACTTCTATTTATAACATGAGCTTTTTTCCAAGTTCCTCATTTCTCCTATGTGGGATGTGGGAGTTATTTTTTCAAAACTCTTCTATGTGAGACTTGAGAATTTTTTAGATTGCACACCCTAGAAGTTCTCACTCATGACTTCCAACAAACCAAGTTTCAACACTAATTTATCAGTCAAATTATAATGTAATAAGTTGGGTGATAAGAAGGTATCTATTAATTGTGTCATACTATTGTTGACTTCATTCTAGTTCATTGTACCATACTTATTCATGAGATTTCCCCTGAGTGAATGACAATGCAAAATCCTCTTTCCATTCTTCGACGATGATGACTTGTACTTGACTGGGTATGATTTTTAGAATTTAAGTCTGGAATGTCATTCACGTGTCCATAAATTCGAACTCTCTAATTTACCAATCCTAAAGAAATTATTGATAGAGGTGTTATATCCGTTGGCATTTCTTTTGAATACAATTGTCGAGAATGCAATGATGTAGTATAGCATCATTAATCTTAAATAATTTATACCCTTATCACATAAGGTACAATTCCTTTTATAACATGCAAGTGAAGCAGGGGAGTATACAGTTAGGAGAAGAGAAAAACATAAAAATAAAAAAATAATAACTCTAAGTAATATAATTGAATGACATTTTTTGTAAGGAACTTTATACAATTACTAACAATTTGCCATGAAATTTTAAACTTTAAAAGTTAGCATTTTAGATGTTACTGTTTTAATTATTTAAACTAGTGTTATGAGAACTAGACTAGACCAGTGTTCTGACCGCTAAACGAACATGAAAACAGTTTTAGTTTGTGTAACACCTTAATTTGGATAATAATATATGAGTGAAAATATATCTATTAAAAAGATTGCATAACATTAAACTTGTCTTAATGACCAACGAGCGTTGATTCAAGTGGTACATGCTTGATTCCCCTTAAGCAAGAATCCGGGTTCGAGTCTTGTGGGTGGAAAAAATGCCGGTTGGGAGAGTTAGCCCCACTTACCTGTGGATGTGCCCGACTCGGACAGGATTGCCTCCAGTGCGAGGATACCTGTGAGAAACAAAAAAAAAGAACTTGTCTTAATGTATAGGAATAACACCTCAATATAAAAATGAAATAAAATATTATTAACTTAAATCAATGTCATAAACTGGACTTCATCTAAAGAGGATAAGAACAAAGTCTTTAAATATCCTCAAATAAATCTCTCCATAAAAAAAATCACAAGATAAAATTAGTAAATAACAATAGGCTATCATCTACAATAGTAGCTTGTTTGCAGTTCTTCCATCTAGTACTCGATCATTTCTTAAAAGACCCTAGAAATGTCAAAACCCAAGCATAGTGAGACAAAAATATCAATCACACTAAAATGAGAAAAATTTAGAAAATATGACATTCCTAGTTGTAACAAGTACGAAAAATCTCTAGAAGGAACAACAAAATGGAAATAACAATATTTTCACTTAATTTTATATTCTAGTTCATTACACATAACTTAAATATAAAGAAGAGGAATATAAATCAGACACATCATAACGCTTCAATCAATTTTCATATAGCATTAATCGCCTCAAACTCTAGAGGAATTAGCGAGAACCATGCTTAATGAAAGTAATATCCTCAAATACTTCTGGGCAGATGCAATGCATACTGCATGTTATGTTATAAATCGAGTATTTCTAAGGCCTAATATAAATAAAACACCTTATGAACTTTTGAAAGGCAATAAACCAAACATATCCCATCTTCACGCTTTCGGATGCAAATGTTTTATATTAAATAATGGAAAGCGGGCTTTAGGAAAATTTGATTCAAAAGCCGATGAAGGAATATTTTTGGGGTACTCGATGCATAGCAAAGCCTTTAGAGTCTTTAATAAATATTTAATGCAAGTAGAAGAGTCTATCCATGTACAATTTGACGAATCTTCTCCAAAAGAGAAGAGAAAGGTCGTATCTGATGATGTTGCAGGTGCTTTAGAAGAAGCATACTCAAAAGACATGGATAATGAAAAAGCAACCAATGAA
>NC_032021.1:11518086-11518791 GCF_001865875.1 Lupinus angustifolius
TTCAAATGGACGTAAAAAGCGCCTTCTTGAATGGTTACATTCAAGAAGAAGTTTATGTTGACCAACCGCCTGGTTTTGAAAACTTTAAATATCCGAACCACGTTTATAAACTTAAAAAGGCACTATATGGTCTTAAGCAAGCTCCTAGAGCTTGGTATGATAGACTAAGTACCTTTCTTTTAGAAAAAGGGTTTGAAAGAGGCTTGGTTGACACAACGCTTTTTATTCGAAAATCAGAAAATCATGTATTACTTGTACAAATCTATGTGGATGACATAATATTTGGATCTACTAATGATATTCTCTGTAAAGAGTTTTCTGATATGATGCAGGGAGAGTTCGAAATGTCCATGATGAGAGAACTCACATTCTTTATGGGACTTCAAATAAAGTAGTTAGAAAGTAGGATATTCATTCATCAGGCGAAATACTGCAAAGAGCTACTTAAGAAATTTGATATGGATAAATGTAAGGAAGCCTCCACTCCTATGGCATCTGCTTGCTACCTAGACAAGGACGAAAAAGGAAAAGCAATAGAGGTAACAAAGTATCGTGGTATAATTGGGTCATTACTTTACTTAACTGCAAGTCGACCTGATATCATGTTTAGTGTATGCATGTGTGCAAGATTTCAATCATCACCTAAGGAATCACATTATATAACTGTTAAAAGAATCATGAGATACTTAAAAGGAACAACTAACA
>NC_032021.1:11518891-11519791 GCF_001865875.1 Lupinus angustifolius
TTGAAAAGATCCCCATTAAATGCGATAATACAAGTGCCATAAACCTATCCAAGAATCCCGTTTTTGTACTCTAGAACCAAGCATATAGAAATTAGAATTCATTTTTTACGTGATCATGTACAAAAAGGTGACTGCGTTCTTGAATTTGTTGAAACCTCTAGACAGTTAGCAGATATTTTCACCAAGCCCCTTCCACGGGATACTTTCTATGTTCTAAGGAGAGAACTTGGAATTCTTGATGAACAATATCTTGATTAAAACTGTTTAGATGTTTGCGTTATGTCTTGCCTCTACATATCTATTTGTCTCTTGTTCCAAATGATATCTGTTGAAGTGCAAAATTATATCTCATGATAACTTCCTTTCGTGATTAAAAATGTGTCGATTAATCCGTTAAAATGCATGCATAAGCCCTAAAAAGTTGAAACCACTCTACTAGCTGAAAAACACCGTTTTACCGTGTTTAATCGATTACTTCGGCATCAATTTCTGAAAAATCAATTTTTACATGATTTTAATCGATTAACTATGTCCGTTAATCGATTAAAACCAGCAGCTTAAGTGCAGACAGCACCTCGGTTTCACGCTTTTTTCGGCATTTTCTCCACCTCTTTTCACTTTTGAGTCTATGAAATTGTAACTCAACTGATCCAAGTGCACTAAGGTAGATAAACCTCACCCTAACCCTCTCAAACCATCTAGAAATCTCACATTATCATCCTCATTCCACTACACTCCCAATTTTCCCCCAAATCAAACCCTAGGTTAAGTTTGCCCAATCCTTCTCTACTCTGTCCAACATCAATTCGAGTTCAACAACTAAAATGGATCACGGTCGTGCAAAAAGGTTCAAAACTTCTGTCAATCATGGACGAAGACCGGAAGCTGGCTCATCATCCA
>NC_032021.1:11519891-11520636 GCF_001865875.1 Lupinus angustifolius
TGGTACTACTTGGCAATACCAGGAGGACTACACTACTATTGATCTGGAGCTGTCTAGTGATGATAATCAGGGTGACATGGGTGATCAGAATGCTACAAATCAGGGGGAGCCCTCTAGGACAGCATCACATGATTCTGTTTTCGGTATGGCTCAGATGGAAGCTATGGAGCAAAGGCTCAACAACCGAATGGATCTTCATTTTCAAGGGTTGAAGGACTCATACTTTGCAGGTATGGAACAGTATGAAGAGCGTCAAACTGCCTATTCAGACAACCAATATCAGTCGGTGAGAAATCTGATTCAATCAACAGCCGAAGCTCAGAATGCCTTTATTCGATCTACTGCTGAAGCTCAGAATGCATTTATTCGATCTACTACTGAAGCTCATAATGCATTGTTTTGTTCTGAATTTCAGAAGTTGTCTATGCTCATCAGGGGTGACCAGAACATTGCTATTCCTGATGATGAGATTGATCTTCCTCCACCTCAACCGTTTAGAAGACTTTAGACCTAGGACATCTTACCCTTACCTTTATTTCTTCTTTATTGCACTTTATGGACTCAGTTGTTGTTACTGTTTCAAGTCTTATTTGTGCCTCTTTATTTGTCCATGCTTGACATATTATGGTTTGTAATGGTTGCTGAATACTTTGACTATTTATGCTATGTTATTAGTTTTGTGCTTAATTATGTCAAAATAGCTTATTTGGTTATGTGAATGGTTCTTGCTCATATGAGATGTTTA
>NC_032021.1:11520736-11574123 GCF_001865875.1 Lupinus angustifolius
TTGCCATAAACCTTTCAGGTGGGTGTAATAGGCATCTATGGATAAATTTCCCTGTCTTGCACTATAAATTCGTTCTTGCAAATCACATATTCTAAATTCATCACCCTGGTAGTATCTCTCCTTTAGATCCTCCCATACTTCCAGAGAGGTGTCTAACCAAAGAATGCTTTGCAAGATTGTCTTGTCTATCGAATGATTGATCCATGATAGCACAAGGGTATTGCATCTGTCCCATGCTGCAAATGCAGGGTCTGCTGTGCTTGGTTTTGGAAGAGATCCATCAATGAATTGTAACTTGTTCTTGGTCTTTAGAGCCATCATCATGGCTTTTGACCATGAATGGTAGTTGGTTCCTGTTAATGGATGGGATACCAATCCTATTCTAGGGTTTTCATTTGGACTCATATAGTAGGGACTCAAGGGATCATTGTGGGGATTGACTAAAGCAATAGAGTTTGCCATGATGAATCAGAAAGGAACAAGAAATCAAGAGAGATAGAGAAAGGATGACAGAATATCAGAGTAGGGGAATGCGCAACAGAGCATCAATTGATGCTCTGATACCATCTTAGAAAACAAAGCCCCATTGATCTAACTTGTATGCCAAGAAACGAGAAGAAGAAGAAAATGGAGAGAAAAGCTTGAAGCTTAAACCTTTTATTAAATTGCAATTGAAAGTGATACAATGAGAATGAAATTAACTAACATATATAGGTTGAATCTCAACAACCTTCCTAACAAACTAAAAACAGAATTACAACAAAGACTATACTTAAAATACAAAGTAATAACATCCCTATTGAATAAACACAATTTGCTTGACAATTAAGATACAATTGCTCAGCAACTTTCTTCACTCCCTGGATTCCTGATTGTTGGTCACATTCGGTCCAAGGAGAAAGGGAATAGCATTTGTCCATGTCCTTGAATTCATGATCAAAATTTGGTCTTCCATGATGTTCCAATGATATGTTAATGTATTGAGTCATAGGGAGGGGATGGAATTCATGTTGGATCATCAAGTCTCTGGTCTTGATGGGAAGATTAGTGCCATGATTTACTGAGTTGGTTGAGGTGACCAAGCTTCTAGCCAAGGCTGCAACTTCATCCTTCCATAGTTGGTCTTGATGGCTTGACTTGAAATCTGCAACAATTGAATCTGCCATCCTGCAGGAAATGAATTCATGGGAGTGAATTAAGTTTAACAGAGTTCAATAAACCTCATCACTATCCTTGTAACAAGAAAAAAAGATTAAAAACCCTAATTGGATGCTAACAAGATATGCCTAATAATGACCAAACCCAAGATTTGGAACCATTGGGTTTCTATTGCTGCTGCAACCATTCATCAAATTCCATACTTGATGATCTCCACTGAAACACCCATTTACTAGTGGCAAATTTGAAAATGTTGGCCTTTGAGAATTTAGCTTCTTTGATTCTAATGTAGCAACAAGGTTTAGCTTCAATGTCTCCAAGGAAGCTGTGAAATGCTCAAGATCCTCCAAACCCATTTTTTCAATATCTTGATTCCACCAAGGAGGATAATCCAAACGACCCTTACGTGCTTCTTGGTTCTCAGCCAAACTCTTCTTCTCTTCTTTCAACCTGTTATGAGTAGCCTCATATTCAAGATTTATGGTTTCAACCAATTCTTGATGCTTCTTTTTACGGCACGACAGCTCTGCACCCGAGAACCTTCGTTGAGAATATGGCGGATGAGAGGAAATGATCAATGCAGTTTCAGCATGGCATAGAATGGAAAGTTCAGTGACTTTGTTGAAAAGCCCTAGTTTGCGTTTGGAGAAGGATACGTCATGCTTGTTGTTGTGCTCAACTTTTTTGATCTCAAACTTTCTTTTCTTGTCTTTTGTGGTGGTTGGCTTTGTTCCAGTCTTTGCTTTGAATGAGGAATCCATTGAAATGCAAGAAGGAAATGCAAGAAGGTAGAGCAAGAAGATAGAAAAATAGGAATCAATTATAGCAGAAGTTTTGATGCAATGAAATTTGTGTTGAGATATTGGGTTTTGTAAACGTCTCACTTTTCTCCTCTCTCTTCTTTTGCTAATCAAAATATCTTTGGTTGTTTTTATTTAAGGTTTGAATGAATTTTATGTTTTAACTTTTTTTATTCGATGTTGTTTTAAATAATTGTTTTTTTACTTTTCGTGATGACTAATCCCATGTTGTTTTATTTTTTTTTATTCCTTAAGAAATTAAAAGTACCACCCTGTTTTTTTATAAGTACATTTATTCTATTAAAGATCGAAGCAATATTTACAATGGAAAAAAAAACCGACAAATCATATGGCATTGCTATCTCAGTAGAAATAATACAACATCCTACCTACCCAACAATAACATAATAACATAAATTCAACTTGACACGTAGTCGCACATAATCAAGGATCAACAAAAGTTATTTATAATAGTTAGTATTGATTAATAACTTAGAAATCCCTGATCGGAATGATGATATATTATTAAGAGAAAAATGTATATACTCATGACGAGTTTTTTAGGCAAATGTTTATACGTTAGTATTTTGTTATATTGTCACTGTATGATTTATTATTTATATTTAATCAATTATAGTTAACTTTTAAATATAAGTAATATAAATGAACAATGGATAATATCATTATAGAATAGATTTTGGTAAGGGTTGAGTTGTTCAAAAGGAATGTTATTTATATGAGTGATGAAAAAAAGTGTGTCATTTCTAAAAATCATAATGAAATTGTTAAGCATCTCTTTATGAGTTGCAAGTTTGCTTCTTTTATCTAAAAAGAGGTTTGGCTCCAAGTGTATTTCTTACAACTATTGTGGAGTCTTTGATGAGATTGACAGGAATGTTAAAGGGCATAAGATGTGAAAAATGATGTGGTTCCAGGTGATATTGTCTTTATGGATTATGAGGAATGATATCATATTTTCTAAAAAGGTTGCTAGTTTTGTGCATATTATGGATTTGATATAAACAAGATCCTAAACTTGGTTTAATTCAAAAATAGGTCTAACTTTTTTGATGTTTATTAATTGGTGTAATAATGATCCTATATCTTATACTAAAAGATCAATCCTTGATATTTTTTGTATTTAGTTAGCACCCCTTATGCTCCTTTTATTATAATTTGCTTATCAAAAAACAATCTGCTAGTTGTGTATAAATATTTATACTAACAATACATAGATATTACATTTCATTATTAATCTTTCCAATATTTTTTTTTATATTTTCCCAACTTGATAAAGGCTAGAAGTGCCGTCACATACTTAATTTGAATCTTGAAACTAAATTGGCTTAGATGAATGAATAAAATAGCATGTAGGGATGCCAATGTATGAGAAAGGGATGGAATATGGAGGACTACTCCTCCGTCCTCCATTATTTTGTTTTCGTTTGTTTAATTGTTCTGAGCAATTTTGAAATGGGATGATGGGCAATGTAATAGGCTTGCTGAAGGTGTATAGTATAATCAGTTTTATGCCACTGAAGATGCATTTGCAGTTAAGTTTAATATATTTAGAAAAATTCATGAATCAAAGGAATGAAATTATATTTGGTTTTAACTTCAATTCATTGATTTAAGATCACATTCAATTCATTTGTCTCATAAATCAAATCAGATATGGTAAATAATAAATTCAATTTAAAATTTTTCTACTTGGTTTGGTTCACTTTCTGACCAATGTATGTATTTTTATAAGCAAAATGATTCAATAAAAAAACACAGGGGTGATAACCTAAATATATAGGAGTGATACAAGTCCTAGGGTCCATATACCAATGTGAATTTGAATTTATACTACTAATGGAGCAAAACCAAGTCCCCAGACGAATCTGGATCAAATCTATAATTTGGATGTAACTAAATCCATTGGCGGAAAAATATATATCATTCCTCATAAGCTAAATCAACCACAACACTACAAACCAAAGCATTCTCCAACAATTTCTACCTTTTGATGCTTTATAAAAGGAATCATGCATCATTAAAAGATCATAAATAGAGTTAGGGAGAAGGATAGGAACCTGGAGCCAAGAGTAAAAACCTTTCCGCAATTAAGAGGCAAATGGACAACATAAGAATAAATGATCAACTGACTTAACATATTTCTTGTAGAAAACACAGTTCAGATCAATTCCACGCACAATGTGTCTTCTCTGCAGCTCTTCCCTAGTGGCCAATCTCCCCCTGAAAACTTTCCACAGAAAACAACAAACCTTCAAGTGGGCATAATTTATCCAACACTTATTGAGAAGATTATCCCTCACCCCACTACCTGCATCCAATTGATCCAAGTAAGTTGAGTTTACCGAGTAAACCCCGAATGCATCTAAACCTCACCTCCATCTATCCAAAGTACCTCTTCTGGAAGAATGTCGATAGATCAACTCATATAACCAATACGCCGATTCTTCCTCCCATGATAGCAACTGCCTTCTCCATATTATGTGCCATTTCCAAGAATCATCCATCCAATCTACATAATCAGCCACTAGAGCATGCCTCTTCCCCTAGTGACAAAAATAATCTTAGAAACAAATTCTTGATCTACTGATTGCCAAAACAAATGTCTAGCCAAAATAACATCAATGAACCATCACGAATTTCCTTCCAAACATGAGAATCTCACTAATCGTTTTGGTTTCTATTCAAAGCACCAATGCTACCTAGATCCCTCCACCACCTCGAAGTTGATTATGAATCCATCAATGTCATCCCTGATCCATATTTTGATTCAATCACTTTAACCCAAGGCAAATATGGCTTAGTCGATCTTCTCCATTTTCATTTCCCCATCAGAGCATCATTAAACTTTGCTAAATCCTTGACACCCAACCCACCATAATTCTTTGTTTTACAAACCTCTGACCATTTAATCCAAAGAATACCTTTACTACATTTCTTACTACCCCATAAGAAACTCCTTTGAAAAGTGATAAGTTTGTGAATTATCTTCTTAGGAGCCTTATAGAGAGAAAGGATATAAATTAGAAAATTTGATAAAACAAAGTTCAAAAGAATGACCCTACCTCCGAATGAGATATGCTTGCGCTTCCAAGGTGCAAGCCTATTGGTCACTGAATCAATAGCACTCTTCCAAGTATTTATGCTCCTCGGATTTGCTCCGTCCGAAAATCCCAAATAAAGGAAAGGAATAACTCCAATCTTACAAGATAAAAAAAGAAGCCATCATCGATACAAAACTACCAACAATCCGAATACCAATAAAGGAGCTTTTATGAGCATTTATCTTCATCCCACCCACTAACTCGGAACATCTAATAGCAATTTTCACGCCCTACAGATTAGAGACAGTGGGTTTGAAATCCATTATTGTATCATCCGCAAACTACAAGTCAGTAACTTCAATACCCATTTTCCCTAAGTCAGTAAATCCTCGCCATGCGAACCAAACCCATAAAGCCTTCTGCCACCATGAGAAACAAAAAAGGTGCCATCAAATCACCCTATCTGATACCCTTTGAAACTAAAAATTGAGTCAAAAGCGAACCATTCACTAGGACCAACATAGAAGTAGAAGCTAAACACACATGGATCCACTTCCTCCACTTGTCCGAGAATCCAAATCAAAACATCATGTAGTCCAAAAACCCTCAATTAGTCGAATCATAAGCTTTTTCTAGATCCACGTTGAACATAACACACCTTTCTCTATCCCTTTTTGTTGAGTGAATCAACTCATTTACTACAACAATAGCATCTAAAATATTCATCCCTTGAATGAAAGGCGATTGAGACAAAGAAATCAAAGAAGTCAACACCCCTTTAAGTCTCTCTCTACTAGTGTTTTAGCCAGAATCTTGTACAATGAACCCACCAAGGAGATTGGTCTGAAGTCTTCAATCTTTGTTGGATTATTAATTTTTCGAAATTAGAGCAATGGAAAAGGAGTTCAAACTTCTTGGAAGCTTAAAATTCACCTGAAATTCCCACATAAAAGAAACAATATCCATCTTAATGGACTCCCATAACTCCTGAAAAAACTCCAAAATTAAAATCATCTAGTCTTGGACTCTTGTTACTAGCATAACTCCACACTGCCTCTTTTATTTTGTCTTCTGTAAAAACTGGACTAAGAGACCAAACCCGAGCATCTAATATGCAGATGAACGCCACCCCATCAAGGGTAGGTAAACCCCTATGAGTATTGCGGAACACCCGCTGAAAGTGATTAGACAATGCCTCCACAAGTTCCTTTTCATCTTAACCCAATTACAATCAATCCAAACTCCTTAGATGTGATTTCTCCTCCTTCTATCCTTCATCCTAGCAGTAGAGCACCACTTAGCCTAATAGTTCTTTCTTAATAATAATTGATCTTTTGGTAGCTCATAAGTGTTCTAGTCGAGTCCAAAATTTGAATTTTTTAACTAAATCTACCCAACTTTGTATCCAAGCAGCCGAAAATATCTCTATTCCAATCCTTCAGTTTCAACTTTAGCAATTTTAGTTTTTCCTTCACAATGAAAGCTAGCCATCTAGACACCTCTAATTCTTGCCAAGTTTTTATCACAACCTCATTAAACCCAAATGAGAAAATTCACAGTTATTCTACCTTAAAGGGAAATGACCACAATTATAAGGGTATAACATTAAAACAAACGGACAATGGTCCTAGCAATCCCTATCAACGACCGTTTGAGTCGATTCTAGTCAAAAGCGTAACCTCTCCTTAAAGAAAAAGAATTGACCAAGTCTACTCATAACCCTACCTCCCAGTTGATACCAAGTGAAACTACAACCAATGAGAGGAAGATCAATCAACTCCATTTCCCCAATCCATTTATTAAACAACTGGATTTATTTTTGGATGTACAAATCTAAGCCACCTTTTCTTTCAGAATCAACTCTAATGGCATTTAAATCCCTCAGAAAGCACCATAACCCATTCCCTACTATCCTTTTCAGGATAGGATAAATCAACCCACAAATTTTTCTTCAACTCCAATAAACATAAAGAATAAATATTAACCAAACAACAATTAAACTGAACTTTCAGCACAACTCATTGGACAGTCGGATACCCATATTCTCAAAACGTGTTAATTTTTGCAAATTTTGAAGAATCTCATATGCTTAGAATTCCTCAAGATCTTCCCACAAAAGGATTAAACTCCCAATGACAATCATGATTACTCCACAAATGAAAACAAAGATTATCTTTGCAAACCTCCATCTTGGTTTCCTGGATACCCATAAATTCCACTTCAAAACTCCTAATAACCTTGTTAACACTTTTTATTTTAATACGAATCCCCAAACCCCTTATATTAATTGAGGCACAAATCATTGGATACCTTCTAACACTCTATTCCCAATTTTGGAAAACTCCAATTTGTCCCACTTTTCCATTTCATTTAGTCTAGATAAAATTTTAGCTTCATATCCTACATGAGTGATACCTATCTTCTTCCCTAACTCCCAATTTTTTAGAGACCAAATACCCTCTTTGAGATATAAAAAATTAGCATTTCTCACATGTGAATTAGTAATTCACGATAATAGAATTACTGATTGAAGAATCCAACTCTTGGTCCAAATCCTTGTCGCTACTAGTTTCTACATTAAAATTCACGTCTAAAGAGGAATTAGCAACCTGGCATTTTCCTTTCATAACATGATTTTTCTTCAACCCCACCTTCTTCACCAACGAATAAACAATGTGAATTAAGATGTAAAGAAACAGATTTCCTTGTTGCATTTTTTTCCATCATTCCTACATCAACTCTTTCCCCCTGTTTTCCTCCCAAATAGATTTTACTAAGAGTCTTCTTTGATTGTTTTTTCCATTTTGGAGCAAGACCCCAATTCAGAAACATTTTTTTTGAATTATCAATAGCCCCACAAAAACTTCCATCATGTATTTGAGTAGAAACTCCTCCTTGGCCAACCCGAGCCCCTTCTTTACAATATAATATATATTTTTTCATCTTCTTCTATAATAGGGCTTAGGTGCGCCAATTCCCCATCCTTGGCTCATGAGTTGTGGCCCAACATGGTCTCCCCTCCTTTTTTAATAAAAAAATATGGCTCATATTTATTTAATTTAGAAACCCGTGGTTGCAAAGGCCTAGTTCCTTCCTCATTTTGCCTTGGTAAACACGGCTCAACCATAGTCGTGTTAACCTTCTCCAACAAATCCCCCTCATGCTCTACACCTCTTGAAAAGGCTGCATTTCACCTTTCTTCCTTTTCTTCACAGCTAGGCTTTTCTTTAGCTTGGTTGCCCTCTTACTATTTCTTCTCTCATCATGTCTTACTTTCTGCATATCAATTCCATATTTCACTAAAAGGAGATTATTCATATTTTCGTCACTCTGCACTCAATTATCCACTTTATTAGCTTTACTGTCACACTACAGAGTAGTAGAAAACCTGCTAAAACTAGCCTCGTCCCTACATTAGTCCCCCCCCCCCAACCAGAAATGGCTTCTGGTCAATCAAAGCTCCCCCAATCGGTGTTCCACCCGATTCAGACTCCTCAATGTTCTCCATATTCCGAGTTGATCTTGGTTTCACTATTCGTATCCGATCCTCCCCATACATTTTGATTAAAGGAACATTCTTGAAACCATTTTACCGGCGTTGTAATTTATTCCAACAAAGTCGAGATGGCGATCAAAGAATCAACCTGTCATTAAATAAATAAATCAAGAACCTACCTCAATAAAGCAAGAAAACTCTTTCAACACCTTCACCTTTGAAAAGGATGAAATTCCCTCCCATAGGAACAGTCTGCAAGGAAAAAAGTCATTCCATTGGCAAAAAGTCATTGACCACCGTGACTTTCTCCTCCTTCAGTAGCTCTCCCACAAAACAATTTTGTAGATTCTCGAACACCTCTTCTGAAGCTTTAAACTCC
The DNA here is from genome assembly GCF_001865875.1 of Lupinus angustifolius. Lineage (NCBI taxonomy): Eukaryota > Viridiplantae > Streptophyta > Magnoliopsida > Fabales > Fabaceae > Lupinus > Lupinus angustifolius. The sequence continues at coordinate 11,529,632 of NC_032021.1, forward strand.
AAAAATGACCAACCCCCAAATATACCTTTGTGTTAGCATCACTTCCACTGAGCAATACCTCTTTCCAAGACTTGTTGGGTATGTTTATTAAGCATCAACCTGTTATTACTAGTTGCATTCAAATTTAAATAGCTCTTGACTTCTGATAAGTGCCTAAAATATCGAGATAATGATGCTTCACTCAATATAATGAGTAAAAGGACATTATCCTATTACAAAATCCTTACATATGATAGAGATATTGTAACACCTCAGTTATGACATGCGACCTCCTAGACCCATGAATATACTGAGGGTGTTAACTCTTAAGCTTAAATACACCCTGCATTATTTTATTCCCCTCCAATGGGAGCCTTCCACGACTCAAACCCGTGATCTCAAGGATAAATAGTCACTATACAACTGAGTCGCTACAATGAAGCTAAATAGTCACTATACAACTGAGTCGCCACAGACAGTGCTAGCAACTGAGAGATCGCATGTGAGAACTAGAGTATTACAAAAAAGGCATCTTTCTCTCTGTGGATGTGTCTTCCTCTCCGTCGATGTGTCTTCCTCCGACACCATAGAGGAAATCAAAGAAATAATTGACTAAAATTTTGTTACCATACACCACCACCATCCGCTCTTCTTTAACAGTGCGGAGTTGGAAGATCAGAAGACTTCGGCGGATTAAAACATTCAGAATTCCTCTACATTTAATTCGGTTTACCGTCATGGAACACGGATTTTCGTGAAGATTCTTCCGAGCAGAAAGTTCATTACTCTCTACGTTGACTTGTCTGACACAGTTTCTGAATTAAAGGCAATGATTCAGGAAAAGGATGGAATCAAACCTGATCGGCAACTACTGCTATTAGAATGAGAAGAATTGGAGAACAGAGGATCCTTTTGAAGGTTGTGTGATCTTTGAAAATGTTTCTAATTTGAAGGGCATGATTAAGGACCCAAGCTTGTCCATTGCAATATAGAGGATGAGTCTGTCTTTTTTCTTTCTGTTGGTAGTTCCTCTGGTTGGAATTATGATCAATTTTTTTTAGTATTTCTAGCATTTTCTCAAGTATTTTCTGATAAAGATACAAGTACTTGATTTTATGGAAGATTGAAACCGTGGTTTTCTTTAACATCTTCACTGTACTTAAAGTGCTTTTATTTAGTTGTTTGTCTTTTGTTGAAGAAATAATTGATTATGGCAAATTGTAGTTTGTCTCAATTTAAGTAGTTTTGTGGTCAGTCGATTTTAAATGTCATGATAAGGTAACAGTAAAATAAAATGTATCAAAAGTGCACCAATTTTAGTCGTGTTTAGTGGTGGTATGATATATAATTAATAAATCATCAAATCAGTTATTTTTATTATGTTTTAAAACACTTAAAAGTACCTAATTTGATTAGTATTTAAAATAATTTTAGATAGGTTATTCAATTTTTGAGTGATCATAGTAGTAAGCTCAAAAACTTATGTGCTGAAATAAGTATTTATTTTACATTTTACACTCTTAAATTCATATCATTTTGTTGAAATTACAGAAGTCATATATATTGCTTAAAATTCCATCGTCAAAGAGAATTCTCCTTAAGATTTTTTTAGTTTAAAGATATGTTTAAAGTATGATTCTTCCTGGCAATCTTTTAATTCAAATTATTCCTTTTCATCAGTAGTTGTACCTAATTGGGTTAGGTTATTATCACTTAATTATTCGATTATTTCAATAACATTAGAAATAACTCAATTCCCTCATATTGTTGTATAGGTCAACTAGTAAGAATGTAAGAGACATTATCTTTTAACTTCATGATTGAAAACACATATATTGTCTATAATAATAATATTATTATTATTAAATATATATATTAGTAGTATTATGTAATAACTTAATCATATAAAATGAAACATAATAATCATTGATAAGTTTGAATTATTAACATATAATGATAAAAAACCACCAGCTGACAAACCCAAAAGAACAGTTAAGGTTTTAATTATTGGAATCAAATCTTGTAGTTGTAACTACATCACACTTAAACTACAACACATATATGTCTGCATTTGTTTGCGTCATCTACAACATGACTATATAACCATTGTCAAATTTAAAACTTCAGGTTATTCAACCAATGATGTAGTTGAAAAATGTATGTCTCAACCAGAAAACTATAGGGTTCATGCCAATGGTGACTTATCCCTTGCTTTCAAAGATGGCCCCAATAACAGAATAGGAACATGCCAAAGTGCTTAGTTTCAAAAGAGAAGAATTATGGACATGTGATTTCAATCCGTCCATCTCAACCTAGATGAAATGTTAGTGGTGTCAAACACATGACATAATTCAAAGCAATATTACACCAAATTTTTTCATGAAATAGACGGATTTAATTCAATGATAATTAACACTAATGAATAAAGATAGAATACATTATGCCAGAGTTGTCATTCAACAACGCTTGTTTTAGATGTATAATAGTGCTTTCTGTTTGACCATAGTAGTATATTCTCATCATTAACAGCGCTTCTCAAACGCTGAATTGAATATATACTATAGTGTATCATAAGAAAAGCGTTGTCATATAGTGCACAAATATAACAACGCATTGTCCACAAAGCGCTATCATATATATCTTACATAAACATCGCATTTTATAGGTCTTATTAATAGCTGTTATCATCGCGTTGTTGTAGTTCATATATATAACAACGCATAACAGAAAAACGTTGTTGTATTCTTCATAAATATTCTCAAACAACACCTTAATACAATAGCGCAACACACACATAACTGTTGTATTAAGAGTTTGCAAAAGCGCTGTCTATAAAAAGTGCTATTGTGTTTATCCATGCCCCTAGAATTTGCTGTTGATTTGTATAAATTAATACATGCATATACATTTATTAGCAGAACAAACATTCTCAACAACACATACATTTATACACTCTAAACAACACAAACACATTAATACATTCCATAAGTTTATTTTATCAACATCAATGTAATACAAACTACAAACAATGAATATCATGCCAATTATATTTTGACAGAGTACCTAATTACAAATAAAAAAATTACACAAATTACAAAGAAACAAAATTATACGAATTAAAAACAATCAAAATTAAGCTATAATTATACAAAGACTACTTGCATCTAATTTTTTATTTTCTTTGATTGTTTTTGGCTTGTAAGGTCATCCTTGTTTGGAGGAACATATTAATTTACCCGAAACTCTTCATCGTGATCATCTCTTATATATAAATCATCATCCGTAGTTGGTCTAGTCTCACGCGACTAATATGTCACAAGAAAAAATTATCTTCATCAATATCTTCATATTCTTGGTCATCAATAATTTACATTTACGGGGCAGCATTTGCCGTCATCTTTCACAATCATGGTGATAAAATTTATCTCACCAGAAATGCTCATTTGACTTGTCTCGTTGAAATATCAAGTGAAGAACTTGTCAGTGCTAGGACAAAGATAATAGAAGAAACTATAAGGCTACTGAAAAATCTAACCAGGTGAGCCACCTACAGTTACTATATAACCATCAAATATAATGTCAATAATTTAAAAGTATGTGAGACCAATCATTAAAATGTAAAGGTACAAAGAAAATAGATCTTTTTCCTCCTCTTAACTTTTCTTTTCTCAACTCGTCTTAAATTCAAAATGCACATCATGGACTGTGAAGAGTAGACACACAAAAAAACATGGGCACCTAAGAGTCACACAAAGAAGCTATCTTTTCCCACCATTATCAATCGGTTGCTTATTTACTTTTGCTTCCAAAACGAAAATTGGTGCCACGCTATCCTAAGAAAACAAATAAATCAACAAATACAAATGAGTTCGAATCCACGTACTCCAAGAGTAAGTTTTTTTAAACTTACTCATTGTCCGAGCCATCAATTTTATGAACATCTGATGGTATAGATCTACCCACTAATTCAAACCATTAGATTTCCCTAGAATTAATGGCTAGAATGTGGAGTACGTTTAAAAAACTTACTCTTGGATTAAGTGGATCCATCCCCAATAAAAATAGGGTATAAACAATGAAAATGAAAAAGTAAATTTTAAAATATTCTTGGTAAGAATATAATTGAGTTATTGATTTATGGATTAAATGTACAATTACTATTTGGCTTGTGAGTTCTCACAAAATAGCAACAAATGCATTCAAAAGGGAAATAAAACAATACAATAGTGATATGAATCCACCAAGGCCCATCAATGAAGAAGAGCTAAGTGAACTAGGAAGGCCCGTGACCTAGTCCAGAACCAAGAAGACACATCAAGCTCTCAACCAATTAGTAGAAGAAGTGGCTGAATCAACAAAGCCTATCAAAGAGATCAAGCCCATACATTGCATTATTTTCATAGAAGTGATCCAAGTTGGCCATGACCAGGGAGGGACCACATGAGGCGTGTGGGAGTTCTAATTAATAAGTGGGGATCATCATTACCACATGTAATCTAGGAGTTAATTTACTTTCCTTATTTGAAGAACAATTACTATTTTCCTTTTTAGGTTTTAAGTAGCCGAAGTAATGGTTGTAACAAGTAGCATTAAAATTTATGTAATCCAGGTAGAAAGCAAGTGAATAAAGGAGGCATGAATGCATTCCTTTTTTGGAGAGGGCGTGCAAACCAAGGGAAAGATTTCCTTGTTGGTCAAGCCGTGAATCCACCCTTAAAGGCCATGAAGACACAATGAATCCTTGCCTATTTTGAAAGAGCACGTGTGGATCCCCATAAGGCAATTATAAATGGCTCATCAAGCCATAGAATTTATTTCATAATCAAGGAGGGCGTGAAGAACAGGGCTGGCCAACATTCAATCTGATTTGGGGACACTAATGGCTATAGAAACTTTCCTTACTTGGCATAGGCGTGTGACTTCAAAAAAGCTGATTCAAATAGGCATGCAGATTTCAAATAGAAGATCATGACAAATCCATTCCTTAATAGGATGAAGAGAATGAATACCCAATGATACATTTCTTAATGGGATTGGCATGAAGATTCAAGGAGGGTGAAATTCAAAAACATTGCCTTATGGATCAATTTCAAATTGGAAGAATAAACACCTTCCTTATTTGAATAAGGCATGTGTTGGGCGTGAAAATCAAGAGGATACATAATCATAACTCCTTTCCTTAATGAGAGCAACACGTTTGGAAATCATACAAGGCAATGAATTTATTCCTTAATTGTACTAAGAGAGTGTACTCAGCCTATGAACCTGAATGTGGACGTGGGAGCCAAGGCAGATTCATCCAAGATTTCAAATTCTTCCTTAAACACAAAGAATACATAGGGGAATTAAAATAGGAAAGTCATCAATGTAATTTATTCTCTCTTTTTCACGTGGGAAATGAGGCTTAGCTGTAGGCCCTTTCCCATTTGTACTTGTTTTGGATATGGAAATAAACACTTCATAATTTACTTGGAAATTATCCATTCCTAGTTGAGTTTCTCTTAGTTTTTTGGTTGAACCAAAATCATTTCTTATCAATGTTCCTTTCCTTGTGGCGAAACTCCTTAGGCTTATCAAACAATCTAGCTTGTGGCGCCATCACCCTTCAACCTTATCCATGTACTTTTATCAACACAAACATCATCCCATTTTCAGCCAAAATACCCAAACATCCACTACCATATTCCACAAAACCTCACGGCCGGAACTAGTACACCAAAACACCACAGTCCCACACTAAACCACATATATTACCCACGACCAAAATACAATCACAAAAGCCAAAAACAAGTTCAACGTATAAAAGTGTAAAATTCATTCCTAGAAGACTTACATCCAAGTACGATCACAACAATTCAGAATCCTCTCCAAATTAGATTCTATAAGTGGTATTTAGAGCTAGTCTTGTATAAGTCAAAATTTTATTTTTTGTCTCAAGTAAAAAAACACAAAAAAATTCCTACTTTTGTTGTGTTCCAATAGAACCGAAAAAAAAAAAACACCCAAAATGAAATTCTTTTACCCAACAAAACCAAAAATACAAAAGAATCTACGTTGTCCTTGTCTCAAAAATAAACCTAGTCAAATACATTTTGTTTGATAAGTTTAGGGGTTCACCATACTGGAAACAACTCTTGGTTAACTGAATTTTATCAAGAACCCAAGGAGAAATTGAGAGAAAGTAAGGGAGCGATACACACTAAACCCATTGACAGAAGAGTGAGAAAGGTCTAGTCCTACAAGAGATGCAACTGAGTCCCCCAAGACCACAACCTATTCACAAACACTTCATGAAATCAATGAGCAATTCATAAACCTCCAACAACAAATGGAGGAGATGCGGATTCAACAAAATCGAAGGCAACACAATAGTGGTTCAAGTGATTCTAAACCAGAAAGGAAAAAAGGCAGAGGGAAATGACGCATGATGATGGTGGAAATAGGGAGAGGAGGATGGATGACCGAATGGATAGGATCAAGATTAAAGTCCCTATCTTTATGGGGATGAATAATCTTGAAGCCCATCTAGAGTGGGAGTTGAAAATGGAACAAGTTTTTTATTGCCATAGCTATACCGAGGAGAAAAAGGTCAAAGTGGCAGCCTTGGAATTAAAGGAGTATGTCATAGTATGGTGGGACCAGTTTCAGAAGGAAAGAATGAGGTGTGGTGCTGAACAAGTGGATTCTTTGGATGGGATGAAAATTGTGATGCGAAAAAGGTTTGTTCCGACATCCTATTAAAGGGATATCCATAACAAACTTCAAAGGTTTACCCAAGGAAACAAATCAGTGGATGAGTACTACAAAGAAATGGAGTTGGCTCTTATGAGATCCAATTTTCATGAGGACTCTGAAGCCACTATGGCACGGTTTCTTCATGGACTCAACCAAGAGATTCAGGATGTAGTAGTTACAACCATATGTGGAGTTAGAAGACCTGATCCAACAAGCCATGAAGGTAGAATAAAAACTGCAAAGGAGGAAGTCCAAATACTCCTCCACCACAAAATTCCAATCTTCAGGGTGGAAGGACAAGTCCAAGAAGGAGGGGCCAATTTCAAAGGAGGTCGTGAGCTCTTCCCAAGGGAAGAAGCCCATGGAAAACACCACTCGTAGTAGGGAGGTCAAGTGTTTCAAATGTCTTGGGCATGACCATATAGCTTCACAATGCCCAACCAGGAGCACCATGGTGGTGAAGAATGAAGAGATGAAGTCTCAATCAAAGGCTTTGAGTTCAGAGGAAAGTGAAGAGTATGTTTATGTTCCAGAAGGAGATCTCCTCATGGTGCGAAGGCTCTTAGGGAGCCAAGTTAGGGAGGATGAGGAAAGTCAGCGAGATAACATCTTCCATACTACATGTTTGGTAGTAGGGAATGCCTGTTCCCTAATTATTGATGGCGGCAGTTGCGCTAATGTGGTGAGCACTAGGTTGGTTTCTATACTCAACCTTGTGATGAGTGTCCACCTAACTCCTTACCGACTACAATGGCTAAGTGAGGTTGGAGAAATGGTGGTGAACCAGCGAGTGGAGGTTCCCTTCTCTATAGGGAAATATAAAGACTTTGTACTTTGTGACGTAGTTGTAATGGATGCCAGCCATATGTTGCTTGGCATGCCTTGGTAGTATGATCGAAAAGCCACCCATGATGACTTCTCCAACAAATATACTTTTATTATAACAAAAAAATTGTATTATCACCCTTGTCCCCAAGACAAGTTGCTGAAGATAAAAAAAATTAAAACAAAGGATGGATCGAGAGAAAAAAAGAACAAAAAGAAAAAGAAAGAAACAATCTACAAAAAAAAGAATGAAAATGAAAAAAATAAAAAGCATGAAAAAAGAAAACGTTTGATGGCTTCCAAAGGGGAAGTAAATGGTGTTTTAATCTCTAGGCAACCCCTTTACCTACTCATTAGTCATCATTACTGTTTAAGTAATAACCATGATATTGTTTTGCTTGATTCTATTAAAAGTTTCATGCAGGAATTTAAGGATGTATTTCCTCAAGAGGTCCCATGTGGCCTCCCACCCTTAAGAGGAATTGAGCATCATATTGATCTCGTTCCCAGAGCATCTCTGCCCAATAGGCCTCCCTATCGGAGAAACCCTCATGACACTTAAGAGATTAAAAAACAAGTGGCGGAGTTGATGCAAAAGGGATGGGTTCAGGAAAGCATTAGTCCTTGTGTTGTTCTTATCATCTTTGTGCCAAAAAAGGATGGATCCTGGAGAATGTGTACTAATTGTAGGGCAATCAACAATATCACGGTAAAGTATCACCATCCTATCCCTAGACTATATGATTTACTTGATGAACTGTATGGTACCTATAAATTTAGTAAAATTGATTTAAAAAGTAGGTACCACCAGATTTGCATAAGTGAGGGGGACGAATGGAAAACTGCTTTTAAAACCAAATTTGGGTTGTATGAGTGGTTAGTTATGGCATTTCCATTAACTAATGTACCTAGCACATTTATGAGTTTAATGAACCATGTTTTAAAAGAGGTTTTGGGAAAGTTTGTTGTGGTATACTTTGATGACATATTAATATACAATAGGAATATAACTGAACACTATGAACATCTTAAAAGTGTTATATTTGTGTTAAGAAAGGAAAAACTATATGCTAATGTTGAAAAGTGCTCTTTCTGTATGGATCATGTCATATTCTTGGGCTTTCTGATTAATGCCCAAGGGGTCCATGTTGATAAGGAAAAGATTAAGGCCATTCAAGATTGGCTCACCGCTAAAATTGTAACTGATGAAAGAAGCTTCCATGGTTTGGCTAGCTTTTACTGATGCTTTGTTAAGGAATTTAGTACCTTAGAAGCACCTCTTAACGAGGTTGTTAAAAACAACGTTGGCTTTAAATGGGGTGAGAAACAAGAGGAAACCTAGAAAAATTAACTATTGCACCCATTCTTGTTTTGCCAAATTTTACAAAATCATTCGAAATAGAATGTGATGCATCTAATGTGGGAATTGGAGCTATGTTAATACAGGAAGGACACCCAATAACCTATTTAGGTGAGAAACTAGGTGGCCCAATGTTTAATTATTCCACCTATGATAAGAAGTTGTATGCCTTGGTAAGAGCACTATAGACTTGGCAACATTACCTCTCGCCCAAGGAATTTGTGATACATAGTGACCATGAGTCACAAAAATACCTAAAAGGACAAGGTAAGCTTAATAAAAGACATGCTAGGTGAATCGAATTTTTTGGAAATCATACAAGGCAATGAATTTATTCCTTAATTGTACTAAGAGAGTGTACTCAGCCTATGAACCTGAATGTGGACGTGGGAGCCAAGGCAGATTCATCCAAGATTTCAAATTCTTCCTTAAACACAAAGAATACATAGGGGAATTAAAATAGGAAAGTCATCAATGTAATTTATTCTCTCTTTTTCACGTGGGAAATGAGGCTTAGCTGTAGGCCCTTTCCCATTTGTACTTGTTTTGGATATGGAAATAAACACTTCATAATTTACTTGGAAATTATCCATTCCTAGTTGAGTTTCTCTTAGTTTTTTGGTTGAACCAAAATCATTTCTTATCAATGTTCCTTTCCTTGTGGCGAAACTCCTTAGGCTTATCAAACAATCTAGCTTGTGGCGCCATCACCCTTCAACCTTATCCATGTACTTTTATCAACACAAACATCATCCCATTTTCAGCCAAAATACCCAAACATCCACTACCATATTCCACAAAACCTCACGGCCGGAACTAGTACACCAAAACACCACAGTCCCACACTAAACCACATATATTACCCACGACCAAAATACAATCACAAAAGCCAAAAACAAGTTCAACGTATAAAAGTGTAAAATTCATTCCTAGAAGACTTACATCCAAGTACGATCACAACAATTCAGAATCCTCTCCAAATTAGATTCTATAAGTGGTATTTAGAGCTAGTCTTGTATAAGTCAAAATTTTATTTTTTGTCTCAAGTAAAAAAACACAAAAAAATTCCTACTTTTGTTGTGTTCCAATAGAACCGAAAAAAAAAAAACACCCAAAATGAAATTCTTTTACCCAACAAAACCAAAAATACAAAAGAATCTACGTTGTCCTTGTCTCAAAAATAAACCTAGTCAAATACATTTTGTTTGATAAGTTTAGGGGTTCACCATACTGGAAACAACTCTTGGTTAACTGAATTTTATCAAGAACCCAAGGAGAAATTGAGAGAAAGTAAGGGAGCGATACACACTAAACCCATTGACAGAAGAGTGAGAAAGGTCTAGTCCTACAAGAGATGCAACTGAGTCCCCCAAGACCACAACCTATTCACAAACACTTCATGAAATCAATGAGCAATTCATAAACCTCCAACAACAAATGGAGGAGATGCGGATTCAACAAAATCGAAGGCAACACAATAGTGGTTCAAGTGATTCTAAACCAGAAAGGAAAAAAGGCAGAGGGAAATGACGCATGATGATGGTGGAAATAGGGAGAGGAGGATGGATGACCGAATGGATAGGATCAAGATTAAAGTCCCTATCTTTATGGGGATGAATAATCTTGAAGCCCATCTAGAGTGGGAGTTGAAAATGGAACAAGTTTTTTATTGCCATAGCTATACCGAGGAGAAAAAGGTCAAAGTGGCAGCCTTGGAATTAAAGGAGTATGTCATAGTATGGTGGGACCAGTTTCAGAAGGAAAGAATGAGGTGTGGTGCTGAACAAGTGGATTCTTTGGATGGGATGAAAATTGTGATGCGAAAAAGGTTTGTTCCGACATCCTATTAAAGGGATATCCATAACAAACTTCAAAGGTTTACCCAAGGAAACAAATCAGTGGATGAGTACTACAAAGAAATGGAGTTGGCTCTTATGAGATCCAATTTTCATGAGGACTCTGAAGCCACTATGGCACGGTTTCTTCATGGACTCAACCAAGAGATTCAGGATGTAGTAGTTACAACCATATGTGGAGTTAGAAGACCTGATCCAACAAGCCATGAAGGTAGAATAAAAACTGCAAAGGAGGAAGTCCAAATACTCCTCCACCACAAAATTCCAATCTTCAGGGTGGAAGGACAAGTCCAAGAAGGAGGGGCCAATTTCAAAGGAGGTCGTGAGCTCTTCCCAAGGGAAGAAGCCCATGGAAAACACCACTCGTAGTAGGGAGGTCAAGTGTTTCAAATGTCTTGGGCATGACCATATAGCTTCACAATGCCCAACCAGGAGCACCATGGTGGTGAAGAATGAAGAGATGAAGTCTCAATCAAAGGCTTTGAGTTCAGAGGAAAGTGAAGAGTATGTTTATGTTCCAGAAGGAGATCTCCTCATGGTGCGAAGGCTCTTAGGGAGCCAAGTTAGGGAGGATGAGGAAAGTCAGCGAGATAACATCTTCCATACTACATGTTTGGTAGTAGGGAATGCCTGTTCCCTAATTATTGATGGCGGCAGTTGCGCTAATGTGGTGAGCACTAGGTTGGTTTCTATACTCAACCTTGTGATGAGTGTCCACCTAACTCCTTACCGACTACAATGGCTAAGTGAGGTTGGAGAAATGGTGGTGAACCAGCGAGTGGAGGTTCCCTTCTCTATAGGGAAATATAAAGACTTTGTACTTTGTGACGTAGTTGTAATGGATGCCAGCCATATGTTGCTTGGCATGCCTTGGTAGTATGATCGAAAAGCCACCCATGATGACTTCTCCAACAAATATACTTTTATTATAACAAAAAAATTGTATTATCACCCTTGTCCCCAAGACAAGTTGCTGAAGATAAAAAAAATTAAAACAAAGGATGGATCGAGAGAAAAAAAGAACAAAAAGAAAAAGAAAGAAACAATCTACAAAAAAAAGAATGAAAATGAAAAAAATAAAAAGCATGAAAAAAGAAAACGTTTGATGGCTTCCAAAGGGGAAGTAAATGGTGTTTTAATCTCTAGGCAACCCCTTTACCTACTCATTAGTCATCATTACTGTTTAAGTAATAACCATGATATTGTTTTGCTTGATTCTATTAAAAGTTTCATGCAGGAATTTAAGGATGTATTTCCTCAAGAGGTCCCATGTGGCCTCCCACCCTTAAGAGGAATTGAGCATCATATTGATCTCGTTCCCAGAGCATCTCTGCCCAATAGGCCTCCCTATCGGAGAAACCCTCATGACACTTAAGAGATTAAAAAACAAGTGGCGGAGTTGATGCAAAAGGGATGGGTTCAGGAAAGCATTAGTCCTTGTGTTGTTCTTATCATCTTTGTGCCAAAAAAGGATGGATCCTGGAGAATGTGTACTAATTGTAGGGCAATCAACAATATCACGGTAAAGTATCACCATCCTATCCCTAGACTATATGATTTACTTGATGAACTGTATGGTACCTATAAATTTAGTAAAATTGATTTAAAAAGTAGGTACCACCAGATTTGCATAAGTGAGGGGGACGAATGGAAAACTGCTTTTAAAACCAAATTTGGGTTGTATGAGTGGTTAGTTATGGCATTTCCATTAACTAATGTACCTAGCACATTTATGAGTTTAATGAACCATGTTTTAAAAGAGGTTTTGGGAAAGTTTGTTGTGGTATACTTTGATGACATATTAATATACAATAGGAATATAACTGAACACTATGAACATCTTAAAAGTGTTATATTTGTGTTAAGAAAGGAAAAACTATATGCTAATGTTGAAAAGTGCTCTTTCTGTATGGATCATGTCATATTCTTGGGCTTTCTGATTAATGCCCAAGGGGTCCATGTTGATAAGGAAAAGATTAAGGCCATTCAAGATTGGCTCACCGCTAAAATTGTAACTGATGAAAGAAGCTTCCATGGTTTGGCTAGCTTTTACTGATGCTTTGTTAAGGAATTTAGTACCTTAGAAGCACCTCTTAACGAGGTTGTTAAAAACAACGTTGGCTTTAAATGGGGTGAGAAACAAGAGGAAACCTAGAAAAATTAACTATTGCACCCATTCTTGTTTTGCCAAATTTTACAAAATCATTCGAAATAGAATGTGATGCATCTAATGTGGGAATTGGAGCTATGTTAATACAGGAAGGACACCCAATAACCTATTTAGGTGAGAAACTAGGTGGCCCAATGTTTAATTATTCCACCTATGATAAGAAGTTGTATGCCTTGGTAAGAGCACTATAGACTTGGCAACATTACCTCTCGCCCAAGGAATTTGTGATACATAGTGACCATGAGTCACAAAAATACCTAAAAGGACAAGGTAAGCTTAATAAAAGACATGCTAGGTGAATCGAATTTTTAGAGCAATTCCCTTATGTCATAAAACATAAGAAGGGAAAGGCCAATATTGTGGTTGATGCTCTATCAAGAAGGCATAATTTGCTTTCCACTCTTGAAACCAAACTATTAGGTTTCGAATTAATCAAGGAATTGTATATTAATGATGATGATTTTTCTGAAATGTATGATAAATGTGAATATATTGTTGTTAATGGATACTATAGGAAAGATGGATATTTGTTTAAAGAAAATCGATTATGTACGTCAAATATTTCCATTAGAGACTTGCTTGTTAAGGTAAGGAGTCTCATGAAGGGGCCTAATGGGCCATTTTGGGGTCCAAAAGACCCTAGATATATTAGAAGAATATTTTTATTGGCCTCACATGAGGGGAGATGTGCAATTACATTGTGAGAATTGCATTATTTGCAAACAGACCAAATCTAAAAGCATGCCCCATGGGCTTTACACCCCATTGCCCATACCTGATTCTCCGTGAGTATACCTATCCATGGACTTTAGGGTTGCTTTACCACGATCTAAAAATGGAAAGAATTCAATTTTTGTTGTAGTAGATCGTTTTTAAAAAATGGCTCATCTTATACCTTGTAAACAAGTTGATGATGCTACTCATATTGCTAATTTGTTCTTTAAAAAAGTGGTAACACTACATGGTCTACTATGAAGTATTTTAAATGACAGGGACAATAAGCTCTCAACCAATTAGTGGAAGAAATGGTTGAATCAAGAAAGCCCAGCAAAGAGATCAAGCCCATACATTGCATTATTTTCATAGATGTGACCCAAGTTGGCCACTACCAAGGAAATAATTCAAGTCTGATACAAAGCATTCATATTCTATCCAAAAAAGGAAAGTAGTAAAGCCTTTTCATTCAAAAGGGGTGTGTGAATCCTTAGGCATCAATTCAAATATACAAGTATCTAAAGGCAACCAGCTACTCCAATTTGAATTAAAAAACATGAAGATTCAAGCACTAATGAACTTTCCTTTTCAAGCATTTTCATTGAGGAATTCGTCAATAACTACTCAGCCTAGCAAGACACATTCAATTTGCCTAAAACAAATAAACACGTGGCTGAAAACTTCAAGGAATTTGGCCAAATCAAGTGCCAAAATAAATCAGCCATTAAACTCATTTAATTATATGTTTTAATTAGGATTTCAAATTTCAAATTAGGCCTAGTCAATTCAGAATTTCCCTATTTATGTATTCTTTTTCAGCCTAAATGAATTAAGTTGAATTTGAGAAAAAAATCTAAGTCTTTAGTTGAGAATTTCTCGTACTCTTATCTTGGTTGTGGCTATCCATTGGACTTATCAAGAACCTCAGTTCTTGTGGCGTTCTAAGACTCATCACCCTCTCGGTGTGGCTTCTACATTCTTATCAAGGACTAATAATTGTGACGAATACCCTGTTCTTATCAAGCATCCTGCTTATGGAATACTCCATTGGCTTATCAAGCATCCTTTGCTTGTGACGCTTCATCATCATTCCTTTTCCATTTCCCTAGTGCCTCACACTCAACACAAATTCCTTTCACTTCCATACACATCAAATCATGACCATATCTGCCACAAATCATATTTAACATCATCAACATCATACAATTTCATCCATAAACATTCCAACCCCAAATACTTCCCTAACATACATATACCTTCATCCAAACAGACCCAAATACCCTTCAATAAACTCAAACCTAGCCTAGCAGATTATTCCCCAAACCGAGTCAAACATTCCCCAAAGTCTCAACATACAACCTAGCCAAGACCTCACACAATTACCATGCACAACCCCATCCAAAAATAGCATTGTTAAACATCCAGGAGGTGAATCCAGTTGTTGATAGGTCATAGTAATAACATATCAACAACGTTCCTTTGATCATATGCTATCGAATAAATGTAAATTAACAGTGTTGTCTTGAAGGTGTGTTGTTAAACATAACCTCATATCCAAATTAACATCACTTTCCTAAAAGACCGTTGTTGACATTATGATATATGTGTTAAACATAACCACCTATCCAAATTAATAGCGCTTTCTTGTTGACATTATGATATATGAAGTTATAATATATGTGTTGTTGTTGATAATTATATGATATTGATTACAACAACATATAATTATCAACAACACAACACATATATAATAAACATTTATATTGTAATATATACAACACGATGAATATTTGATGAGTTATATTGTAGAATAAAAACCAAAATTTTATTCTTCAAATTAAACAATGATATATATATTGGCAAAATAGAATGTTCAATTCGATCACATCATTAAAATAGAATTAACCATCCAAGAGATAAAAACAATTGTTCATGAAGTTTACAAAATTAATCATCGAAAAGAAAAAAAAAAGAAATTAACAACAATTGTTTAGTCAAAGAAATCATCCCCTATTAGCCTAATAGAATTAAGAAATTCCACATAGTCCGGGTCATTGTCCCCTGTAGTCGTTAAGAATGACTGCTAAACAAAAATAAAAATTAGACATAGAGATATAAAGATTAAACATTTAAATCCAGTAAATTAAGCAAAATTGGCTTCACTTCCTTACTTCTTTCACACATTCTTTTGTAAGAATATCATTTTTTTCTATTTTTTTAACAAAACTTCTCTTTCTACCTCCTATCTTCATGTTTTTTTCGGTTTCTTTGTTTTTTCCTTCTCCTATCTTCTTCACTTTGGGTTCCATGACTAATTATAAAATGAGACAATGACTAATTAGACATATACAAATTGGGAAAAAAGAAAAAGAATACTTCTTGAAACGAAACAACACTTGAAAAAACAAATGGAAATAGAATCATTAGTGTGAACCACAACATATATAGATTCAAATGGAAAGAGAATTGCTACAGCAGTCCTAGGCAGATGTGAAAACAAACAAAGAGACGCATAACTCCACCATTAATTTTTCGGATATGTAAACGTCGTATCCAAGCAACAACGCTCATATAAGAAAGCATTGTTACTATATCATCTTCAAGAACACTTCTTTAATAAAGTGCTATTGAATATGTGTAAATTAATAGGGTCAGCTTAAAGGTGCTCTTTTAAATACACCAAATTCAAGTCAGCATTAACATCACTGATGTTCAATAGCACTTTTTCAGGCCTGCGTTGTTGAAGTTATATTCATCTATCCAAATGGATAGCGTTTGCTTGAATGAGCGTTATGGATGTTCTTTCATCTCATTTTTAATAGTGTTGTTCTAACAAGCATGACTAAAGGACCATAGTTTATTGCAATATCTAGCATGGTATATATTTTAAAACAACTATATTAACTATTTAGTTAAGCACTATAGAAGAAGTGGCCTAATCTTAACAACATGTACAGCGTCTAGAAACTGAAACTAATAAGAGCTTAATGAGTGCATATTAATATTGGCGCATAAGAAATAATAATGTTAGCACACGATTAACGATTTTGGCCCCAATTTACCAAAACACAAAAAATACATTCTCTCCATAAAAAATAAAACCAAGGTTTTTGAAGGAATTCCTGAATTTAGCTGAGAAAGATTATTTTACCAAAATTCTAAAAATATACTAGAAAAGATCAATAAGAATAGATTAGATATCATAAAGTTGTATGCACTGATACTATATGAGTTTTTACATTGTCATTGTATCATCTACCATACATATTTAATAATAATTGACTCTTCAAAACAAATAATCTAAATGAATAATGGATGATGTAATAACTATGTATAAACCTTCACAATAACAATACATAATATTACAGTTTATCTATATATGTTCTTATCTTATTAAATGATAACCATAAAATTGAAGATCCTTAAATAATTTACATTTTTCAAGTAATGATGTGATGGTAACAATATTCTCCTATTATTACATTTGGTTTTTCTTTCTTATACATCGATATGTGGGTCTGCTTCTTCAATTCTTCATTCTACTTCTATATTATCCTCTATCAATTTTTATTTTGTTTTCAAACAATGCACCTAGTGTGTGATACTTGTTTTCGAGGTAACGACTTTATATCTAGTAAAAGAAGTTGCTATATATATAAACACTTGACATGGCATTTTAATTTCATCACCGAATAACTTCATGTCAAATGAACAGAATAGTTTGCATCATCTTTGTTTTGAGTTTATGGATTCATCTTGATTTTAGGGCACCCCTCATGTTATTTTTAAGATGTTCATGATTCTGGTTCGTTTTTACATTATTTTTACTCAGATTTATGAATGAGAATATAAATGGAGAATAAGACAATGTTGGTTAAAGTAAATGGACACATGCCAACTAGGCATAACTCATGTGAAAAGAAACCAAATTCTCTGGTGGACGATTGGGTGTGGATGCATGGAAAGCAAGAGAATATAATAAACAAATGACAGAGAAGGGTGTGAATGAAGAATGATTTTCTTCCTTTGTCCCATCCTTTCTTATTCCCTTCTTTTCTCAAGCTCTCTCCATGTCCCTCTCATTTCTTCCTCTCAATTTGAGTACCATATTTTACTTTCCTTTAACAAGCTAAGTATTTTTGTTATACTTCTGGACCTAGTAGTGTGTACTAGGGTCCTTAATTACTATCAAATAATAGGCAGGTGTTTGGTACCAAATTCTCTACTAATTTTGCTTTCATTAATTCTTTCCAATTTCATTTCTTGTATTATCGTCTAGAGTTGTCATTCAACAGCGCTTATGTTAGATGTATAACAACGCTTTCTATTTGACCACAGTAGTATATGGTCATCCTTAACAACACTTCACAAATGATATCGTAATGATTATATACCACAACGCAACACACAAAAAGTGTTGTCATATAGTGCATCAATACAACAACGCATCTTCCACAAAACGTTGTTATATAGGTCTTACATAAATAGTTTCACTATTCGTATCCGATCCTCCCCATACATTTTGATTAAAGGAACATTCTTGAAACCATTTTACCGGCGTTGTAATTTATTCCAACAAAGTCGAGATGGCGATCAAAGAATCAACCTGTCATTAAATAAATAAATCAAGAACCTACCTCAATAAAGCAAGAAAACTCTTTCAACACCTTCACCTTTGAAAAGGATGAAATTCCCTCCCATAGGAACAGTCTGCAAGGAAAAAAGTCATTCCATTGGCAAAAAGTCATTGACCACCGTGACTTTCTCCTCCTTCAGTAGCTCTCCCACAAAACAATTTTGTAGATTCTCGAACACCTCTTCTGAAGCTTTAAACTCCAAAAATGACCAACCCCCAAATATACCTTTGTGTTAGCATCACTTCCACTGAGCAATACCTCTTTCCAAGACTTGTTGGGTATGTTTATTAAGCATCAACCTGTTATTACTAGTTGCATTCAAATTTAAATAGCTCTTGACTTCTGATAAGTGCCTAAAATATCGAGATAATGATGCTTCACTCAATATAATGAGTAAAAGGACATTATCCTATTACAAAATCCTTACATATGATAGAGATATTGTAACACCTCAGTTATGACATGCGACCTCCTAGACCCATGAATATACTGAGGGTGTTAACTCTTAAGCTTAAATACACCCTGCATTATTTTATTCCCCTCCAATGGGAGCCTTCCACGACTCAAACCCGTGATCTCAAGGATAAATAGTCACTATACAACTGAGTCGCTACAATGAAGCTAAATAGTCACTATACAACTGAGTCGCCACAGACAGTGCTAGCAACTGAGAGATCGCATGTGAGAACTAGAGTATTACAAAAAAGGCATCTTTCTCTCTGTGGATGTGTCTTCCTCTCCGTCGATGTGTCTTCCTCCGACACCATAGAGGAAATCAAAGAAATAATTGACTAAAATTTTGTTACCATACACCACCACCATCCGCTCTTCTTTAACAGTGCGGAGTTGGAAGATCAGAAGACTTCGGCGGATTAAAACATTCAGAATTCCTCTACATTTAATTCGGTTTACCGTCATGGAACACGGATTTTCGTGAAGATTCTTCCGAGCAGAAAGTTCATTACTCTCTACGTTGACTTGTCTGACACAGTTTCTGAATTAAAGGCAATGATTCAGGAAAAGGATGGAATCAAACCTGATCGGCAACTACTGCTATTAGAATGAGAAGAATTGGAGAACAGAGGATCCTTTTGAAGGTTGTGTGATCTTTGAAAATGTTTCTAATTTGAAGGGCATGATTAAGGACCCAAGCTTGTCCATTGCAATATAGAGGATGAGTCTGTCTTTTTTCTTTCTGTTGGTAGTTCCTCTGGTTGGAATTATGATCAATTTTTTTTAGTATTTCTAGCATTTTCTCAAGTATTTTCTGATAAAGATACAAGTACTTGATTTTATGGAAGATTGAAACCGTGGTTTTCTTTAACATCTTCACTGTACTTAAAGTGCTTTTATTTAGTTGTTTGTCTTTTGTTGAAGAAATAATTGATTATGGCAAATTGTAGTTTGTCTCAATTTAAGTAGTTTTGTGGTCAGTCGATTTTAAATGTCATGATAAGGTAACAGTAAAATAAAATGTATCAAAAGTGCACCAATTTTAGTCGTGTTTAGTGGTGGTATGATATATAATTAATAAATCATCAAATCAGTTATTTTTATTATGTTTTAAAACACTTAAAAGTACCTAATTTGATTAGTATTTAAAATAATTTTAGATAGGTTATTCAATTTTTGAGTGATCATAGTAGTAAGCTCAAAAACTTATGTGCTGAAATAAGTATTTATTTTACATTTTACACTCTTAAATTCATATCATTTTGTTGAAATTACAGAAGTCATATATATTGCTTAAAATTCCATCGTCAAAGAGAATTCTCCTTAAGATTTTTTTAGTTTAAAGATATGTTTAAAGTATGATTCTTCCTGGCAATCTTTTAATTCAAATTATTCCTTTTCATCAGTAGTTGTACCTAATTGGGTTAGGTTATTATCACTTAATTATTCGATTATTTCAATAACATTAGAAATAACTCAATTCCCTCATATTGTTGTATAGGTCAACTAGTAAGAATGTAAGAGACATTATCTTTTAACTTCATGATTGAAAACACATATATTGTCTATAATAATAATATTATTATTATTAAATATATATATTAGTAGTATTATGTAATAACTTAATCATATAAAATGAAACATAATAATCATTGATAAGTTTGAATTATTAACATATAATGATAAAAAACCACCAGCTGACAAACCCAAAAGAACAGTTAAGGTTTTAATTATTGGAATCAAATCTTGTAGTTGTAACTACATCACACTTAAACTACAACACATATATGTCTGCATTTGTTTGCGTCATCTACAACATGACTATATAACCATTGTCAAATTTAAAACTTCAGGTTATTCAACCAATGATGTAGTTGAAAAATGTATGTCTCAACCAGAAAACTATAGGGTTCATGCCAATGGTGACTTATCCCTTGCTTTCAAAGATGGCCCCAATAACAGAATAGGAACATGCCAAAGTGCTTAGTTTCAAAAGAGAAGAATTATGGACATGTGATTTCAATCCGTCCATCTCAACCTAGATGAAATGTTAGTGGTGTCAAACACATGACATAATTCAAAGCAATATTACACCAAATTTTTTCATGAAATAGACGGATTTAATTCAATGATAATTAACACTAATGAATAAAGATAGAATACATTATGCCAGAGTTGTCATTCAACAACGCTTGTTTTAGATGTATAATAGTGCTTTCTGTTTGACCATAGTAGTATATTCTCATCATTAACAGCGCTTCTCAAACGCTGAATTGAATATATACTATAGTGTATCATAAGAAAAGCGTTGTCATATAGTGCACAAATATAACAACGCATTGTCCACAAAGCGCTATCATATATATCTTACATAAACATCGCATTTTATAGGTCTTATTAATAGCTGTTATCATCGCGTTGTTGTAGTTCATATATATAACAACGCATAACAGAAAAACGTTGTTGTATTCTTCATAAATATTCTCAAACAACACCTTAATACAATAGCGCAACACACACATAACTGTTGTATTAAGAGTTTGCAAAAGCGCTGTCTATAAAAAGTGCTATTGTGTTTATCCATGCCCCTAGAATTTGCTGTTGATTTGTATAAATTAATACATGCATATACATTTATTAGCAGAACAAACATTCTCAACAACACATACATTTATACACTCTAAACAACACAAACACATTAATACATTCCATAAGTTTATTTTATCAACATCAATGTAATACAAACTACAAACAATGAATATCATGCCAATTATATTTTGACAGAGTACCTAATTACAAATAAAAAAATTACACAAATTACAAAGAAACAAAATTATACGAATTAAAAACAATCAAAATTAAGCTATAATTATACAAAGACTACTTGCATCTAATTTTTTATTTTCTTTGATTGTTTTTGGCTTGTAAGGTCATCCTTGTTTGGAGGAACATATTAATTTACCCGAAACTCTTCATCGTGATCATCTCTTATATATAAATCATCATCCGTAGTTGGTCTAGTCTCACGCGACTAATATGTCACAAGAAAAAATTATCTTCATCAATATCTTCATATTCTTGGTCATCAATAATTTACATTTACGGGGCAGCATTTGCCGTCATCTTTCACAATCATGGTGATAAAATTTATCTCACCAGAAATGCTCATTTGACTTGTCTCGTTGAAATATCAAGTGAAGAACTTGTCAGTGCTAGGACAAAGATAATAGAAGAAACTATAAGGCTACTGAAAAATCTAACCAGGTGAGCCACCTACAGTTACTATATAACCATCAAATATAATGTCAATAATTTAAAAGTATGTGAGACCAATCATTAAAATGTAAAGGTACAAAGAAAATAGATCTTTTTCCTCCTCTTAACTTTTCTTTTCTCAACTCGTCTTAAATTCAAAATGCACATCATGGACTGTGAAGAGTAGACACACAAAAAAACATGGGCACCTAAGAGTCACACAAAGAAGCTATCTTTTCCCACCATTATCAATCGGTTGCTTATTTACTTTTGCTTCCAAAACGAAAATTGGTGCCACGCTATCCTAAGAAAACAAATAAATCAACAAATACAAATGAGTTCGAATCCACGTACTCCAAGAGTAAGTTTTTTTAAACTTACTCATTGTCCGAGCCATCAATTTTATGAACATCTGATGGTATAGATCTACCCACTAATTCAAACCATTAGATTTCCCTAGAATTAATGGCTAGAATGTGGAGTACGTTTAAAAAACTTACTCTTGGATTAAGTGGATCCATCCCCAATAAAAATAGGGTATAAACAATGAAAATGAAAAAGTAAATTTTAAAATATTCTTGGTAAGAATATAATTGAGTTATTGATTTATGGATTAAATGTACAATTACTATTTGGCTTGTGAGTTCTCACAAAATAGCAACAAATGCATTCAAAAGGGAAATAAAACAATACAATAGTGATATGAATCCACCAAGGCCCATCAATGAAGAAGAGCTAAGTGAACTAGGAAGGCCCGTGACCTAGTCCAGAACCAAGAAGACACATCAAGCTCTCAACCAATTAGTAGAAGAAGTGGCTGAATCAACAAAGCCTATCAAAGAGATCAAGCCCATACATTGCATTATTTTCATAGAAGTGATCCAAGTTGGCCATGACCAGGGAGGGACCACATGAGGCGTGTGGGAGTTCTAATTAATAAGTGGGGATCATCATTACCACATGTAATCTAGGAGTTAATTTACTTTCCTTATTTGAAGAACAATTACTATTTTCCTTTTTAGGTTTTAAGTAGCCGAAGTAATGGTTGTAACAAGTAGCATTAAAATTTATGTAATCCAGGTAGAAAGCAAGTGAATAAAGGAGGCATGAATGCATTCCTTTTTTGGAGAGGGCGTGCAAACCAAGGGAAAGATTTCCTTGTTGGTCAAGCCGTGAATCCACCCTTAAAGGCCATGAAGACACAATGAATCCTTGCCTATTTTGAAAGAGCACGTGTGGATCCCCATAAGGCAATTATAAATGGCTCATCAAGCCATAGAATTTATTTCATAATCAAGGAGGGCGTGAAGAACAGGGCTGGCCAACATTCAATCTGATTTGGGGACACTAATGGCTATAGAAACTTTCCTTACTTGGCATAGGCGTGTGACTTCAAAAAAGCTGATTCAAATAGGCATGCAGATTTCAAATAGAAGATCATGACAAATCCATTCCTTAATAGGATGAAGAGAATGAATACCCAATGATACATTTCTTAATGGGATTGGCATGAAGATTCAAGGAGGGTGAAATTCAAAAACATTGCCTTATGGATCAATTTCAAATTGGAAGAATAAACACCTTCCTTATTTGAATAAGGCATGTGTTGGGCGTGAAAATCAAGAGGATACATAATCATAACTCCTTTCCTTAATGAGAGCAACACGTTTGGAAATCATACAAGGCAATGAATTTATTCCTTAATTGTACTAAGAGAGTGTACTCAGCCTATGAACCTGAATGTGGACGTGGGAGCCAAGGCAGATTCATCCAAGATTTCAAATTCTTCCTTAAACACAAAGAATACATAGGGGAATTAAAATAGGAAAGTCATCAATGTAATTTATTCTCTCTTTTTCACGTGGGAAATGAGGCTTAGCTGTAGGCCCTTTCCCATTTGTACTTGTTTTGGATATGGAAATAAACACTTCATAATTTACTTGGAAATTATCCATTCCTAGTTGAGTTTCTCTTAGTTTTTTGGTTGAACCAAAATCATTTCTTATCAATGTTCCTTTCCTTGTGGCGAAACTCCTTAGGCTTATCAAACAATCTAGCTTGTGGCGCCATCACCCTTCAACCTTATCCATGTACTTTTATCAACACAAACATCATCCCATTTTCAGCCAAAATACCCAAACATCCACTACCATATTCCACAAAACCTCACGGCCGGAACTAGTACACCAAAACACCACAGTCCCACACTAAACCACATATATTACCCACGACCAAAATACAATCACAAAAGCCAAAAACAAGTTCAACGTATAAAAGTGTAAAATTCATTCCTAGAAGACTTACATCCAAGTACGATCACAACAATTCAGAATCCTCTCCAAATTAGATTCTATAAGTGGTATTTAGAGCTAGTCTTGTATAAGTCAAAATTTTATTTTTTGTCTCAAGTAAAAAAACACAAAAAAATTCCTACTTTTGTTGTGTTCCAATAGAACCGAAAAAAAAAAAACACCCAAAATGAAATTCTTTTACCCAACAAAACCAAAAATACAAAAGAATCTACGTTGTCCTTGTCTCAAAAATAAACCTAGTCAAATACATTTTGTTTGATAAGTTTAGGGGTTCACCATACTGGAAACAACTCTTGGTTAACTGAATTTTATCAAGAACCCAAGGAGAAATTGAGAGAAAGTAAGGGAGCGATACACACTAAACCCATTGACAGAAGAGTGAGAAAGGTCTAGTCCTACAAGAGATGCAACTGAGTCCCCCAAGACCACAACCTATTCACAAACACTTCATGAAATCAATGAGCAATTCATAAACCTCCAACAACAAATGGAGGAGATGCGGATTCAACAAAATCGAAGGCAACACAATAGTGGTTCAAGTGATTCTAAACCAGAAAGGAAAAAAGGCAGAGGGAAATGACGCATGATGATGGTGGAAATAGGGAGAGGAGGATGGATGACCGAATGGATAGGATCAAGATTAAAGTCCCTATCTTTATGGGGATGAATAATCTTGAAGCCCATCTAGAGTGGGAGTTGAAAATGGAACAAGTTTTTTATTGCCATAGCTATACCGAGGAGAAAAAGGTCAAAGTGGCAGCCTTGGAATTAAAGGAGTATGTCATAGTATGGTGGGACCAGTTTCAGAAGGAAAGAATGAGGTGTGGTGCTGAACAAGTGGATTCTTTGGATGGGATGAAAATTGTGATGCGAAAAAGGTTTGTTCCGACATCCTATTAAAGGGATATCCATAACAAACTTCAAAGGTTTACCCAAGGAAACAAATCAGTGGATGAGTACTACAAAGAAATGGAGTTGGCTCTTATGAGATCCAATTTTCATGAGGACTCTGAAGCCACTATGGCACGGTTTCTTCATGGACTCAACCAAGAGATTCAGGATGTAGTAGTTACAACCATATGTGGAGTTAGAAGACCTGATCCAACAAGCCATGAAGGTAGAATAAAAACTGCAAAGGAGGAAGTCCAAATACTCCTCCACCACAAAATTCCAATCTTCAGGGTGGAAGGACAAGTCCAAGAAGGAGGGGCCAATTTCAAAGGAGGTCGTGAGCTCTTCCCAAGGGAAGAAGCCCATGGAAAACACCACTCGTAGTAGGGAGGTCAAGTGTTTCAAATGTCTTGGGCATGACCATATAGCTTCACAATGCCCAACCAGGAGCACCATGGTGGTGAAGAATGAAGAGATGAAGTCTCAATCAAAGGCTTTGAGTTCAGAGGAAAGTGAAGAGTATGTTTATGTTCCAGAAGGAGATCTCCTCATGGTGCGAAGGCTCTTAGGGAGCCAAGTTAGGGAGGATGAGGAAAGTCAGCGAGATAACATCTTCCATACTACATGTTTGGTAGTAGGGAATGCCTGTTCCCTAATTATTGATGGCGGCAGTTGCGCTAATGTGGTGAGCACTAGGTTGGTTTCTATACTCAACCTTGTGATGAGTGTCCACCTAACTCCTTACCGACTACAATGGCTAAGTGAGGTTGGAGAAATGGTGGTGAACCAGCGAGTGGAGGTTCCCTTCTCTATAGGGAAATATAAAGACTTTGTACTTTGTGACGTAGTTGTAATGGATGCCAGCCATATGTTGCTTGGCATGCCTTGGTAGTATGATCGAAAAGCCACCCATGATGACTTCTCCAACAAATATACTTTTATTATAACAAAAAAATTGTATTATCACCCTTGTCCCCAAGACAAGTTGCTGAAGATAAAAAAAATTAAAACAAAGGATGGATCGAGAGAAAAAAAGAACAAAAAGAAAAAGAAAGAAACAATCTACAAAAAAAAGAATGAAAATGAAAAAAATAAAAAGCATGAAAAAAGAAAACGTTTGATGGCTTCCAAAGGGGAAGTAAATGGTGTTTTAATCTCTAGGCAACCCCTTTACCTACTCATTAGTCATCATTACTGTTTAAGTAATAACCATGATATTGTTTTGCTTGATTCTATTAAAAGTTTCATGCAGGAATTTAAGGATGTATTTCCTCAAGAGGTCCCATGTGGCCTCCCACCCTTAAGAGGAATTGAGCATCATATTGATCTCGTTCCCAGAGCATCTCTGCCCAATAGGCCTCCCTATCGGAGAAACCCTCATGACACTTAAGAGATTAAAAAACAAGTGGCGGAGTTGATGCAAAAGGGATGGGTTCAGGAAAGCATTAGTCCTTGTGTTGTTCTTATCATCTTTGTGCCAAAAAAGGATGGATCCTGGAGAATGTGTACTAATTGTAGGGCAATCAACAATATCACGGTAAAGTATCACCATCCTATCCCTAGACTATATGATTTACTTGATGAACTGTATGGTACCTATAAATTTAGTAAAATTGATTTAAAAAGTAGGTACCACCAGATTTGCATAAGTGAGGGGGACGAATGGAAAACTGCTTTTAAAACCAAATTTGGGTTGTATGAGTGGTTAGTTATGGCATTTCCATTAACTAATGTACCTAGCACATTTATGAGTTTAATGAACCATGTTTTAAAAGAGGTTTTGGGAAAGTTTGTTGTGGTATACTTTGATGACATATTAATATACAATAGGAATATAACTGAACACTATGAACATCTTAAAAGTGTTATATTTGTGTTAAGAAAGGAAAAACTATATGCTAATGTTGAAAAGTGCTCTTTCTGTATGGATCATGTCATATTCTTGGGCTTTCTGATTAATGCCCAAGGGGTCCATGTTGATAAGGAAAAGATTAAGGCCATTCAAGATTGGCTCACCGCTAAAATTGTAACTGATGAAAGAAGCTTCCATGGTTTGGCTAGCTTTTACTGATGCTTTGTTAAGGAATTTAGTACCTTAGAAGCACCTCTTAACGAGGTTGTTAAAAACAACGTTGGCTTTAAATGGGGTGAGAAACAAGAGGAAACCTAGAAAAATTAACTATTGCACCCATTCTTGTTTTGCCAAATTTTACAAAATCATTCGAAATAGAATGTGATGCATCTAATGTGGGAATTGGAGCTATGTTAATACAGGAAGGACACCCAATAACCTATTTAGGTGAGAAACTAGGTGGCCCAATGTTTAATTATTCCACCTATGATAAGAAGTTGTATGCCTTGGTAAGAGCACTATAGACTTGGCAACATTACCTCTCGCCCAAGGAATTTGTGATACATAGTGACCATGAGTCACAAAAATACCTAAAAGGACAAGGTAAGCTTAATAAAAGACATGCTAGGTGAATCGAATTTTTAGAGCAATTCCCTTATGTCATAAAACATAAGAAGGGAAAGGCCAATATTGTGGTTGATGCTCTATCAAGAAGGCATAATTTGCTTTCCACTCTTGAAACCAAACTATTAGGTTTCGAATTAATCAAGGAATTGTATATTAATGATGATGATTTTTCTGAAATGTATGATAAATGTGAATATATTGTTGTTAATGGATACTATAGGAAAGATGGATATTTGTTTAAAGAAAATCGATTATGTACGTCAAATATTTCCATTAGAGACTTGCTTGTTAAGGTAAGGAGTCTCATGAAGGGGCCTAATGGGCCATTTTGGGGTCCAAAAGACCCTAGATATATTAGAAGAATATTTTTATTGGCCTCACATGAGGGGAGATGTGCAATTACATTGTGAGAATTGCATTATTTGCAAACAGACCAAATCTAAAAGCATGCCCCATGGGCTTTACACCCCATTGCCCATACCTGATTCTCCGTGAGTATACCTATCCATGGACTTTAGGGTTGCTTTACCACGATCTAAAAATGGAAAGAATTCAATTTTTGTTGTAGTAGATCGTTTTTAAAAAATGGCTCATCTTATACCTTGTAAACAAGTTGATGATGCTACTCATATTGCTAATTTGTTCTTTAAAAAAGTGGTAACACTACATGGTCTACTATGAAGTATTTTAAATGACAGGGACAATAAGCTCTCAACCAATTAGTGGAAGAAATGGTTGAATCAAGAAAGCCCAGCAAAGAGATCAAGCCCATACATTGCATTATTTTCATAGATGTGACCCAAGTTGGCCACTACCAAGGAAATAATTCAAGTCTGATACAAAGCATTCATATTCTATCCAAAAAAGGAAAGTAGTAAAGCCTTTTCATTCAAAAGGGGTGTGTGAATCCTTAGGCATCAATTCAAATATACAAGTATCTAAAGGCAACCAGCTACTCCAATTTGAATTAAAAAACATGAAGATTCAAGCACTAATGAACTTTCCTTTTCAAGCATTTTCATTGAGGAATTCGTCAATAACTACTCAGCCTAGCAAGACACATTCAATTTGCCTAAAACAAATAAACACGTGGCTGAAAACTTCAAGGAATTTGGCCAAATCAAGTGCCAAAATAAATCAGCCATTAAACTCATTTAATTATATGTTTTAATTAGGATTTCAAATTTCAAATTAGGCCTAGTCAATTCAGAATTTCCCTATTTATGTATTCTTTTTCAGCCTAAATGAATTAAGTTGAATTTGAGAAAAAAATCTAAGTCTTTAGTTGAGAATTTCTCGTACTCTTATCTTGGTTGTGGCTATCCATTGGACTTATCAAGAACCTCAGTTCTTGTGGCGTTCTAAGACTCATCACCCTCTCGGTGTGGCTTCTACATTCTTATCAAGGACTAATAATTGTGACGAATACCCTGTTCTTATCAAGCATCCTGCTTATGGAATACTCCATTGGCTTATCAAGCATCCTTTGCTTGTGACGCTTCATCATCATTCCTTTTCCATTTCCCTAGTGCCTCACACTCAACACAAATTCCTTTCACTTCCATACACATCAAATCATGACCATATCTGCCACAAATCATATTTAACATCATCAACATCATACAATTTCATCCATAAACATTCCAACCCCAAATACTTCCCTAACATACATATACCTTCATCCAAACAGACCCAAATACCCTTCAATAAACTCAAACCTAGCCTAGCAGATTATTCCCCAAACCGAGTCAAACATTCCCCAAAGTCTCAACATACAACCTAGCCAAGACCTCACACAATTACCATGCACAACCCCATCCAAAAATAGCATTGTTAAACATCCAGGAGGTGAATCCAGTTGTTGATAGGTCATAGTAATAACATATCAACAACGTTCCTTTGATCATATGCTATCGAATAAATGTAAATTAACAGTGTTGTCTTGAAGGTGTGTTGTTAAACATAACCTCATATCCAAATTAACATCACTTTCCTAAAAGACCGTTGTTGACATTATGATATATGTGTTAAACATAACCACCTATCCAAATTAATAGCGCTTTCTTGTTGACATTATGATATATGAAGTTATAATATATGTGTTGTTGTTGATAATTATATGATATTGATTACAACAACATATAATTATCAACAACACAACACATATATAATAAACATTTATATTGTAATATATACAACACGATGAATATTTGATGAGTTATATTGTAGAATAAAAACCAAAATTTTATTCTTCAAATTAAACAATGATATATATATTGGCAAAATAGAATGTTCAATTCGATCACATCATTAAAATAGAATTAACCATCCAAGAGATAAAAACAATTGTTCATGAAGTTTACAAAATTAATCATCGAAAAGAAAAAAAAAAGAAATTAACAACAATTGTTTAGTCAAAGAAATCATCCCCTATTAGCCTAATAGAATTAAGAAATTCCACATAGTCCGGGTCATTGTCCCCTGTAGTCGTTAAGAATGACTGCTAAACAAAAATAAAAATTAGACATAGAGATATAAAGATTAAACATTTAAATCCAGTAAATTAAGCAAAATTGGCTTCACTTCCTTACTTCTTTCACACATTCTTTTGTAAGAATATCATTTTTTTCTATTTTTTTAACAAAACTTCTCTTTCTACCTCCTATCTTCATGTTTTTTTCGGTTTCTTTGTTTTTTCCTTCTCCTATCTTCTTCACTTTGGGTTCCATGACTAATTATAAAATGAGACAATGACTAATTAGACATATACAAATTGGGAAAAAAGAAAAAGAATACTTCTTGAAACGAAACAACACTTGAAAAAACAAATGGAAATAGAATCATTAGTGTGAACCACAACATATATAGATTCAAATGGAAAGAGAATTGCTACAGCAGTCCTAGGCAGATGTGAAAACAAACAAAGAGACGCATAACTCCACCATTAATTTTTCGGATATGTAAACGTCGTATCCAAGCAACAACGCTCATATAAGAAAGCATTGTTACTATATCATCTTCAAGAACACTTCTTTAATAAAGTGCTATTGAATATGTGTAAATTAATAGGGTCAGCTTAAAGGTGCTCTTTTAAATACACCAAATTCAAGTCAGCATTAACATCACTGATGTTCAATAGCACTTTTTCAGGCCTGCGTTGTTGAAGTTATATTCATCTATCCAAATGGATAGCGTTTGCTTGAATGAGCGTTATGGATGTTCTTTCATCTCATTTTTAATAGTGTTGTTCTAACAAGCATGACTAAAGGACCATAGTTTATTGCAATATCTAGCATGGTATATATTTTAAAACAACTATATTAACTATTTAGTTAAGCACTATAGAAGAAGTGGCCTAATCTTAACAACATGTACAGCGTCTAGAAACTGAAACTAATAAGAGCTTAATGAGTGCATATTAATATTGGCGCATAAGAAATAATAATGTTAGCACACGATTAACGATTTTGGCCCCAATTTACCAAAACACAAAAAATACATTCTCTCCATAAAAAATAAAACCAAGGTTTTTGAAGGAATTCCTGAATTTAGCTGAGAAAGATTATTTTACCAAAATTCTAAAAATATACTAGAAAAGATCAATAAGAATAGATTAGATATCATAAAGTTGTATGCACTGATACTATATGAGTTTTTACATTGTCATTGTATCATCTACCATACATATTTAATAATAATTGACTCTTCAAAACAAATAATCTAAATGAATAATGGATGATGTAATAACTATGTATAAACCTTCACAATAACAATACATAATATTACAGTTTATCTATATATGTTCTTATCTTATTAAATGATAACCATAAAATTGAAGATCCTTAAATAATTTACATTTTTCAAGTAATGATGTGATGGTAACAATATTCTCCTATTATTACATTTGGTTTTTCTTTCTTATACATCGATATGTGGGTCTGCTTCTTCAATTCTTCATTCTACTTCTATATTATCCTCTATCAATTTTTATTTTGTTTTCAAACAATGCACCTAGTGTGTGATACTTGTTTTCGAGGTAACGACTTTATATCTAGTAAAAGAAGTTGCTATATATATAAACACTTGACATGGCATTTTAATTTCATCACCGAATAACTTCATGTCAAATGAACAGAATAGTTTGCATCATCTTTGTTTTGAGTTTATGGATTCATCTTGATTTTAGGGCACCCCTCATGTTATTTTTAAGATGTTCATGATTCTGGTTCGTTTTTACATTATTTTTACTCAGATTTATGAATGAGAATATAAATGGAGAATAAGACAATGTTGGTTAAAGTAAATGGACACATGCCAACTAGGCATAACTCATGTGAAAAGAAACCAAATTCTCTGGTGGACGATTGGGTGTGGATGCATGGAAAGCAAGAGAATATAATAAACAAATGACAGAGAAGGGTGTGAATGAAGAATGATTTTCTTCCTTTGTCCCATCCTTTCTTATTCCCTTCTTTTCTCAAGCTCTCTCCATGTCCCTCTCATTTCTTCCTCTCAATTTGAGTACCATATTTTACTTTCCTTTAACAAGCTAAGTATTTTTGTTATACTTCTGGACCTAGTAGTGTGTACTAGGGTCCTTAATTACTATCAAATAATAGGCAGGTGTTTGGTACCAAATTCTCTACTAATTTTGCTTTCATTAATTCTTTCCAATTTCATTTCTTGTATTATCGTCTAGAGTTGTCATTCAACAGCGCTTATGTTAGATGTATAACAACGCTTTCTATTTGACCACAGTAGTATATGGTCATCCTTAACAACACTTCACAAATGATATCGTAATGATTATATACCACAACGCAACACACAAAAAGTGTTGTCATATAGTGCATCAATACAACAACGCATCTTCCACAAAACGTTGTTATATAGGTCTTACATAAATAGTGCATTTTATAGGTCTTATTAACAACGCTTATTGTTGCGCTGTTGAAGTTCATATATTTAACAGTGCAATAACAGAAAAGTGTTGTTGTATTATTCATAAATTTTGTCAAACAACACCTTAATACAACAACACATCACACGCAAAGCGCTGTTGTATTAATAATGTACAACAACACTTTCTATAAAAAAACGCTATTGTAGTTATCCTTTATAAAAGCGCATGCCAGAGCTTCCTCTAGAATTCGCTGTTGATTTGTATAAATTAATACCTGCATATACATTTATTAGCATAACATACATTCTCAACAACACATACATTTATACATTCTGAACAACACAAACACATTAATACAGGCCGAAAGTTTGTTTTATTAAACATCAATACAATACAAAATACAAACAATGAATATCATGTCAATTATGTTTTGAGAGAGTATATAATTACACATAAAAAAATTACACAAATTACAATGAAACAATATTATACAAACTACAAACAATCAAAATTAAGCTATAATTATACAAAGACTACTTGCATCTACTTTTTCCTTTTCTTTGATTGTTTTTGTCTTGTAGGGCCATCCTTGTTTGGAGTAGCATATTGATTTACCTAATCCCTTCATCATGATCATCTCTTGTATATAAATCATCATTCGTAGTTGGTCTACTCTCACACGACTGATATGTCCCAAAAAAAAGGATCATCTTCATCAATATCTTCATATTCTTGGTCATCAATATTATTCACAATTATTTTGTTAATTAAAAGAACAAGGGAGCATTTCATATCAGCTGTGTCACTAACATAGAATACTTGTTGAGATTGTGATGCTAGAATAAATGGCTCATCTTTATATTTTGGCCTATTAAGATCCACTTGCATGAACCCTAACTCATCAACTCGGAAGACATCGTTGTTATCAACCCACATACAATAAAAAATTGGCATCCGAAATATTGTGTAATCCAATTCCCATATGCGTTCAATCACTCTAAAGTATGACATGTTCACATATATTGGGTTTCTATCTTTTGCACTTGACATGTGTAAAGTTCGAGCAACAAGAGTCACACCATTATTTTGTATTTTACTTTGATCATCTTGTTTTTTCGTATAAAATGTGAACTCATTAATTAGGTAACCAATGTAGGATAAAACATGAAGGCTTGGACCATTGGCTAACCATTTTAATCTTTCGGAAACCGAATATGCATTTATATTCAACTCCTCATCAATGTGATTTTTTAGCCACTTTATGAAATACCGATTATGCTCTTTGGAAATCCAATTTTATGAATGACCGATGTTTATTATGATATCTGGCATAATGTATTACATTGATGCTTCCATTCTACTAAAAAATGGTTGGTAGCACCTGTATGGAATAAATAACTATTGCTATTCGAGATTTGAAACAAATTGTACGAGATTAGGGCAATAATACTCGTTTTTAGAATATGTAAGCTACAATGGATGAGCTCAAGAAGGTTATTAAGCATGACAACACAAGCAAATCAAATACATAGTCATAATCTCCACAATAGTTTAAACAACCATTTGAAGTAAGAAATTTAAAAGTTGAATTTCCTATATTTGATGATACTGAAGTATTACAATGGATACTAAGGAAGAACCATTTTTTGATTTTATGATATGCCTATTAAACATAGAATAACACATTTCCATAATTCACTTGGAAAAGGAAGTAGTTACTCTCAACTATTTCAAACTTGGAAATCATTCGCTATGGCGCTAGAATTGTAATTTGGCCTATTTCCTTATGATTGTCATGGGTCTACTTTATTCAAGTTAACACATCAAACTTATGTTATTGAGTAATATGTGGAATTCATGGCGTGACAAATAGAGATATGGTAGCTCATATTCCTTTGACCATGTTGAAAGCAGTAGTAATAACCACATTATTTGAGGAAAAATACAATCAAAAACCAAAAAAGTACTTACAAACCATATTCAATATACAATACCTTTTCATACCCAAAAATTCAAAACTTTCTACCACCACATTTACCAACACTTAATTCAATTTCCATAACACTTCAAATAACCAAATCATAAAAATGACTTCGGCATTAATGCAAATTGGCATAGAAAAGGGACTATGTTACACTTATGATGAAAAATTCTCTCCAAAGCATAAATGTCTACATAGACATTTCATAATTTTACAAATAGATAAAGAGCATGTAATAGTTGAGAAAGTTGGTTTCCACTTTCATTTTGTATACAATTACAAAGAGTCAAGAAATATGTATAGAAATATTGTTGAAGGTAAAAGATATTTTAAATTAGAAAAACATAAAACTACAAAACAACTTTTAACTTAAAAAGAGTCTTTTAAGTTACAAGAAAAACGTCACACTACCAAATAGCTTTAAATTTTATTTCAAAACATTTATTTTTAATTCTTGTAAATAGCTTTTAAGCCAAAAAAGAAGAGGGTAGAAATTTAAAATTTGGAAACGGTAGGACGTTAGGAGTGGAACGGATTTTTTTGGGTACATTGAAAGTCATAAAAAACAAAACCAAGAAGAGATATTCATATCTAGCTAGTGCAAGTTCTTAATAATGAAGATCTCATACCGATCGAGTGCCAATATTTGCCACAAAATTGACCAAGGAATTAGTCTCCGTAAGAATAAAACTGACATGGACAACCCAACTATTATCTATCATCCCTTTTCCAAACCACTTTATCTTTCATTTTCACCACTGGAACCCTGGACCTTCCGCTTTCAATCCATCCATTCTCTATCAAGTTCACCTAGTTGCAGAAAAGATAAAAGACAAGGGATATTTTGCCTTTTTTTTATTTTGTTGTGACCTTGGGTTTTGGCGAGAAAGTTAGTTTCTTAACTAACTTTCCATTTCAATTTTTGTGCTTAACTAACTTTCCATTTTGTTGTGCAAATACCAACTTTGGGAATCAATTCAATAACAATGATGAATTACATTTCTTCAACCCAAGATCTTAACCATCATTCTTCATTGTTTCATTCTGCAACCCAAGATCTTCATCTTCAAGCTTTCTAACAAAGCCTCGGCCAAAATTCAGCTTCTTGGTTAAGTATCCAATTAAGCACATATTCTACATCTTAGCCATCAATTCTAGGGAAATCTGATGGTATAAATTTACTCACTAATTCAAATAATTGGATTTCCCTAGAATTGGTGTCTAAAATGTGGACTAGATTATTTAAACTTACTCTTGGAGTAAGTGGATCATATAAAATTAATATAACACAAAAATCTAATATGATTTTTCTTATATATATATATATATATATATATATATATATAGGGGAAGGAATAGCGGGTTCGGGTACCCAAGGATCTGGGTACCTCATTAGCCGGACCTAGACCCATCCGACAATGGGTCTTCAAATCTCGGGTCTCACTACCCACAGGTCCAAAAACACGGACCTAGACTCGACCCGTTGTGGGTACCCACAGATCTGGGTACCCATTGTCATCCCTATTCATACTCAATCATGTCCTCCTTCCTTTCAAGGCATCACTCATCCCTTATCTTCTATCTTATCCTACCATTCTTTGACCCCTGAACGTTTCCAACACACTTTGTCCATCTCCACAAAACCTATAACCAAGCCATAAAGTCCTCTTAATGGATATAAGCTATGCAAAATGAATTCAATGCCCTCGAATTAAACAAGACTTGGAATTTTGTTGATCTTCTCCCCGATAAGAATTCCATGAGAGCCAAATGAGTGTATAAAATTTAGTACAATTCTGATGGGAGTATTGAGAGCTATAAAGCCAAGCTAGTTGCCAAAGGCTACACCCAAATGAGGGGCTTGATTACTTTGACACTTTTGCTCCAGTGGTTAAACTTACCATTGTTAGGCTTCTCCTAACGTTTGCTTCATAACAAAATTGGTCCCTCCATCAGCTTGACATCAATAATGCATTCCTTCATGGAGATCTTGGTGAAGAAGTGTACATGGTTGTCCCCCCTCGAGTTGTAGGATCTAAACCAAACCAAGTTTGTAAGCTGCATAAATCCATTTATGGATTAAAATAAGCTAGCAGATAATGGTATCACAAACTCTCCTCCACCTTATTCTGCCTTGGTTATACACAATCTCAGCATGATCACTTTTTTTTATAAAAAACTTGCCAATAATAAGTTTATTATTTTACTCAATTATGTAGATGATTTAATCTTGTCTGGTATTGACCACTATGAATAATTTGTTTAAAATAAAATATGTCGGTCCATTCAAATACTTCCTTGGTTTGGAAATATCCAGATACAATCAAGGTATAATTATTTGCCAAAGAAAATATGCTTTAGACATTCTTTCAGATATAGGTTTTCTTTCATCTTAGCCAACCTCGACACCCATGGTGAGAACCTCCAAACTTCATCAAAATGGTGGTGATCCCTACTCTCATCCAATATTATATAGAAGATTGGTTGGGAGACTTTTGTACCTTACAAACACTAGACCTGATCTTTGCTTTGTTGTTCAACAACTAAGTCAATTTATGACTTCTCCTAAAACAACTCACAACAAACCTCTTACAAGGGTACTAAAATACATAAAATTTGCACCAGGCCAAGGTTTATTATACTCTTATTTAAGCATCTTGAAATTCAAAGCCTTCTTCGATTCAGATTGGGCATCATGCTTAAATACAAGGAAGTCTATCCCTGGATATTGTATACTCTTAGGGAATTCCTTTATCTCCTGGAAGTCAAAGAAGCAACAAACTATTGCTAATTCCTCTTATGAAGCATAATACAAGGCCTTAGCTGTTGCTTCAAGCG
The DNA here is from genome assembly GCF_001865875.1 of Lupinus angustifolius. Taxonomy (NCBI): domain Eukaryota; kingdom Viridiplantae; phylum Streptophyta; class Magnoliopsida; order Fabales; family Fabaceae; genus Lupinus; species Lupinus angustifolius. The sequence goes on from NC_032021.1 coordinate 11,567,020, forward strand.
AAATACAATGGCTTACCTACCTTCTTCAATATCTGCAAGTATCTTTTACACATCCTTCCCTACTATATTGTAAAAATGCCTCTGCTTAGCACGTTGCCAATAACAATATCTTTCATGGAAAAATACATTGAGATGGATGTCATGTTGTTTGTGAAAGACTTCTCCAAAAACTCATCCATTTACTACATATTCCCTCTTTAGAATAATATGCAGACATCCTCACCAAACCATTAGACCCAACTCCATTCCACTACTTTCTTTCCAAGCTAGGAGTAAACAATGGCTACTCTCCAACTTGCAAGGGTGGGGGTGAGGGCTATTGTACATTGTCTCTTTTCCAAAAGAAGTCATCTCATCCTCCAAACCACTTCATCTTTCATTTTCACCACTGGAACCCTGGACCTTTCACTTTCAATCCATCCATTCTCTATTAAGTTCATCTAGTTACAGAGAAGAAACAGACCATGGATATTTTGCCTACTTTTCATTTTGTTGATAATGATGGGTTTTGGCGGGAAAGTTAGTTTCTTAACTAAATTTCCATTTTGTTGTATAAATACCCACTTTGGGAATCAATTCAATAACAATGATGAATTATATTTCTTCAATGTAATACCCTTCCGAGAGTAGAAATGAAATTATATACAAGAACATTGACCACGATCTTTGTTAATTATAGGTTGGGTATTAAAAATAGTATGTCATTTTTTTTAATATGACGTAGGCATCTCACGTATAGATATATTTATAACAACACAATCACATAGTAGGTGACATTAAATTATTCTCTCAATACCACTTCTAGATACAGAGTCCCAAAAATATATTATGAGTCACCATATATATAGGTTCATTACAAGTACATACACGTCAGTCCTAATATAGTAGTTATATACATATAAGCAACAAAATGTCCCTACAGCTGGGGGAGTACTTTGATGAAGGAGATAACTGAGACCTACTTCCTAGGCTGTAGGTATCAGCCCTGTCACTAAGACTCCATCCATGCACCCCGTGAGAAGGAGATCCTGGAGCATACTCCAAAAATCACCTCACGGTGGAGGTGGATGAACTCGAGTGACTCTTTGAGGAAGAAAGACACCAACAACAATGACAACAACACTGACATATAGAAACCCCATGAGTCTTCTGAGGACGACTCCCCTGGCTCACTGATGGTCTCAAAGTGGGACGTCTCACCGAAGATATCAGGACGTCTCGTAATGGCTCAACCCTAAGGCTGAAATGATGAGAGGAACTAGAAGAAAAACCAAGAGAAGTGATAAGTGGAGGAACATACCTGACAAGAGTATGAGGAGGCAATGATCGTAACTTATAGCCGTTTGGAATGTCAATAACATATGCCGCTGGCACGGTAGAGCGGCAAGGGAGTGATACTCTAAACTAGTCTGAATGTATGCTCCGTATATCTATGTCTTCCTGGAATACTGCTCGATACTGGCCAACCTCAATTGCTTCGCGAGGGAGAGGCACTATTTCTAACACATATGGAGGATCCACGAAAGGAGCCCTAGAGCTCGTCACTACCTGTAACGGTAGGTTGGAGAGTAAGTATCTACATATATATATATATATATATACATCAACATAACATAAATGTAGAAAATCATCATACAGAGATCTACAAATTCACATAGTTATCATTATTATATTAACACATGACAATGTCATAATGGATGCATAACTCATACTTTTCCTTGAGCTCGAAGGCTAATCTGTTGGGTACCAGCAGATCATAATACACCTAGAAGGGGAGTTGAATAGGTGTTATTGATCACTTACTCTTCTTTTCCGATATTTTGTGCATAACAGAAAATTGTTGCACTTAATTGATTACGCTTGGTTTTAATCGATTAACCAGTGCTTGGACTTAATCGGTTATGCTTGTGGATAATTGATTATCCTGAGTCCTGCACTTCTTGATTTTATGGTTTCTTGCAAAACAACTTACCAATTACCAATCTTTATACAATTAATTGATTACAAAAGTTACAGAATAATACTAATACAAATTATAACAGGAAACACATAATTAATCAATTAACAAGAATATAAAAAAAAAGTAAAGGAGATAATGGATAGAAAATTGTGCACAAGGAATTTTTATCCTGGTTTATTTGCGGTCCACTGCAAACTACTTCAAGGCCTCCCCTTTTGATCTTGGGAGATGTTTCTTCAATATTGAAATTGTTTGTATACACACAAACTTCCAATTAACGACAAGACTTAAGACGCTAATTTCTTGGAACCTATGAGCTTGACAACCTTGCTTTGACCTATCTAACTCGCCTAATAAGATCTCCTATCTTTTCGCGATTAGGCCCCAGTCAAGGTATCACTCGAACCAAGACCTCCTAGTCTCTCTGAAGATTGTCAAGATCTCTCTCGAAATGAAACTATTCACCAAGAGATCAACTTCCTTGTTCAATACTGATTTTTTTGAGTTATCTTGAGTACTTAATACTCAGATACAACAATGTAAACTCAATTCTAAAATTCTAAGTAGAATACTCACAAAAACCTAATCTAAATGAGAATTAATGCAAAGGGTTTTTCACAAAATGGTTTTCACAATTTCTAGAGAAATAGTTTTCTCACTTTCACTATAAAACAAATGAAGAAACTCATGCAAGAATGTAATGCATTGAAAACCTAGAGATACATGCAATGATATGAATATCTAAGCCCTATTCAAAATGCTCTCACTCTCTAAGTTATCCTAATGCAATCTATTACTCTAATGCAATGTATGAAAATGTATTTCCAAAGTGATCTTCTATTTATTGCAACTTATGCCACATGGGCCATAATTACAACATTTATACCAAATACATTGATACTGCTATTAATCAATTATACAATGACTTAATCAATTAACGGTTTGTTAAAAACTTGTTTTCTATTATGTCTTAATCGATTAACCAATGACTTAATCGATTAACACACCTTAAGCATCAGATATGTTAGCTACTGTAATTCTGATACTCAATTATATAGAACACATTTTGATTATGTTGTATAAAAAATAGTTTCTTGATTAATAGTAAACTACGTATATGACATGTGAGCATGCAATACATAGTTTTTCAAATATGTTACCTTTAATGCACAAAACCATGTATGTAAGTGCATGAGCTTACTTATCATATGATATCTAGATGTTATGTCTCAATTTTTAGTCTTGTTCATTTTAAAGCTCTTGTGAGACTCATGCCTAGGTTTATCTAACCTATAATCGATCAAAGGCAATCATCTTAAGATTTCTAGAAAAGTAAAACTTACAAAGCCCTAAGGTCAACTTGAGTCTATAGATGTGACCCTTGAGTCTTCGGCTTATTGTTTGTTGTAAGATCTTATTTCTTGTATGTCCATTGTCTTCATCAAAACTAAGGTCAACTTCAAATATGCAAGTCTTGACTCTATGCACATTCAATCTCCCCCTTTTTGATGATGACAAACTCTACACCAAATCCTTGTTTGATGAGCTTGATGATGATCAACAAGTGTTTGAAAAAGGTTGTTTATTATTAAAGTTGCATTGCTCCCCCTCAACCAAGCAACGAGGTGAACAAATTTAAGCGAGTGTAGCATACTCTTGGAAGCAACAACCTGAAAAACACTTCAAACAACGAAACAATATTTCTCCCCCTTTTGACATTATCAAAAAACATAGGTAATAACATGAAAATAGCTAGTCAAAAGTTAGAAGAGTTATAAAAATTTGTGAAAATAAACTGTAAGTAATCATTAAGTATTGACTATAATTGATTAAACAGTTTTTAAGAAGATTGAACAAGTGCACAAATCTCTACATTTAATCGATTATTATAGGCATTTAATCGATTAAACTGACAAAAAAACATAATATGGACAACATTTATATGACATATTCATCATGTATATAAGCAATCAAACATGGAATGATTATATTACTAATTTGTTCAGTTAAGGCATGTACTAATCAGACATATACGATATACACACAAGATAAGATCAAGATCATCCTAAAACCATAATCCATCGACATAATTAAAATGTTGTTCAACAATATATGAAATAGCAATATGCAACAAGTACATAGCAAGAGTTTCATGAAAGGAAAACCTATTACAAGTAGAAAATACAATGCCCAAATGAAATGAAGTACATGACCTAAAAAATAAACTAAACAACAAAGTGTAACACCCTAAGATCTAGACACTCCTAAATTATTCCTGAGGTGGTGAAAGAGGTCGTCTTGCTTGCGGAAGCATGATGTCATTGATGGTCCTGATTAGGAAATCTAGGCGGTTGATCTCTTCGTTAAACCGTTCACTCTGTCTCTCAAACCCCGATTGGATCAAGTTCCTCGGAGACTCATAATGTGTGTCAATACGAGCATTTAGCCTCTGTTCCATAACATCCAAATGAGCTAACCCGAAAGGCGGTCCTTGAGGCATAGGAGTAGCCTCCCCCTTATTCTAAAAAATATGCTCATCCATAGGAATATCTTTATCTGACAAATCCAAATCCACAGTATTGTTGTGATCTTCCTAGTACTGTGAGGCATTATCATACTTATAAATTCTGATCATGTGGATTAGATTGTCACCAATCAAGTGCTCACGAGATTACATAGAAATGATCATCGTATCATATGTATCTATTTCTAAATAATCAATGATCTGAGATATGAAAATACCATAAGCAAGCAACTTGATCGAAGAGGTTGAGATACCATACATCACCTTTAGAATTTCCTCGGGCCAATTTATCAAAATGTTTTCTCGAATAGCAAACATAAATTTCAGATCATTGATAGTTGGTTGGGCATGGTTTGTGTTTTTATGCACAAGTATATATGCAACTATGTAATGAAGAAGTCAGTTTTCCATTGATAACGATCCAACCTTAGTTAATTCTCCTTGCACATACAAGTTAGGTCCTCTGAGACAGGATTTATGCATTTCAGTTGCATCAAATGAGTTCCATGACTCCTTTGAGTGTTGAAAGAGTTTTGCTTGCTTGGTAAGGCAAGTTTTTTGCTCGCCATCTCGGCTTTGTTGTATTAAATTCCAACGCCGGTATAATGGTTTCAAGAATGTTATTTTAATCAAAAACTTAGCTTTATTGAATTATTAACATTTTCATACCATGACTAAAAATAAATGTTAGTTGTAGAAATGTAAATGACAGAAAATAAAATTTAGTAGTTTGATCACTCATTATAACTGTGTATTTTTCCTTTTCACAAAGATACAATTTATGAGTTAAATTGCACTTTAATTCAAGGTTTCTTTTTCTTGTCAACAAATAAAATTTGTAAGTTAACACTTTACTATTTTACATTTGCATCTCTTTCAAGATTCAATTGTAGTATAGTATAGGGTTATGTCGAACCACAAGGAATTGCCTAATAGAAATGTACTCATACTTTGTATATTTTCTCAAAAGTAAGAAAGTATCATATAAAGTTGTTTTTGTGGTTTTTATGAACTAAGAAACATGAAAAAGTAAAGAATTAACTATTTACATATTCAAGAGGGTAAAATTAATTTTAAAGATGGATTTATTTCTTAACGAATGAGTTTGAAAATATTACAAGTTATGTGTTATACTTTCGGTTAATTCCACACACCATTTCTAAATCCTTCATCTAGTGTCCTAGAATGATAAGATGATTTTCAAACCTTATGTAATACACTAAACAATAGTTAAGTGCCACTCGTCGGAGTAGGTTGTCACACCCTACTTCAAGCTCCATTAACATTATTTAGCCTTGAACATAAGTTACTTAAAATAGATGCTTGATATGGCAAGTGAACTAAGGTGTAGGCTATACTTTTTAGTTCACTTGTCAACACTTTAAGAATAAGCATTTTTTGATCTTTAAATCAAGATTTAGATGATCAAGCTAAAACCGCATTAAGAACTTTATAAAGAATCAAAACTTAACAAAAAGTAATAACTCAAGTGTATTGAATTCAAAAGAGGACACACAAGAAGAGAAGAAATAACATTACACCATAATCCAAGTCAATATGTAGGAGCATGAGCCTTCTATCCAAAGGTGATATGCTTTTGATTCCAGATGAGGTTACAAAATCATGTTTTTGCACCTCATTTTCCAACTCTATTCCCCTTGATTTCCATGAACTAAAAGCCTAAGAACACTCTAAAAGAAGAGAGAACCGAAATGGGAAGAAGAAGAGCAATTTACAAAGTATATACAATGTGTGCAATGTATTTACAACATGTTAAAGTGAGGAGGTGGGTGTGCCTTTTATAGGCAAAGTCATGGGCGCTTAGCTCCTCTGTTTGGCCGCCCAGCGCCTGACCAGGCTCACCTAAGCTGGTGAGTCAGCAGCTTGTCCCATCTTGGGCAGCTAGCTTGGACAACCTATTGTGGGCTAGGTTACATGCATGGTGACACCTCCTACTTGGCTACTCATAACATATGTCATGGATGAGGTCATATGATTGGCCTTCAAGTATAGAATAGGCAAGTTGCTTGATGATATGACTAAGCTTTCTTCATGGCTAGGTTTTTGACATGTTTAGCTGCCCAACTGCTTGGTTCCTTCATGGTGAAGGAACCAACCTTTCTTCAAGCCGAAGCAACCTTTGTTCCATGATTTTTGAGTTGATTTTCGTTGGTTACTTGGCACTTTTGGCATGATTTCTTCAAGTCTAAGTAAGATTTTGATTTTATGCTTTGCTTTGCTTACCTAGCTTGGGTTTCTTCAAGGTGAAGAAAGGTACATTTCTTCATGCGCAAGTCATCTTTTGGTGACAAGCTTAAGCAGACAACATGTCGTACTTAGCTTGTTTATTTTGACCATTTCCTTTTGGACTTTTGGCTTGTGATTTGGCATGAATTCTTGGCTTTCTTTTGAATTAATCAATTTCCTACAAAACTCAAGGGAAACATGGACAAGAGGTGATCGAAAATTATATTATTTAAACATACAAAATTTATCTAAAAATTGTTAAATTAAGTTGGTTTTCACATTTTTGCATAGGATAAGTGTCATGAAAATCGTACGAAAATTAGGTATTTTTGGCACTTATCAACTCCCCCCAACTTAAGACTTTGTTTGTCCT
>NC_032021.1:11574223-11579580 GCF_001865875.1 Lupinus angustifolius
GGTAAGATAACAACTATTTGGCTTTGGAAAAATTAATGTTGGACAAGATCAAAACTATGCATCATTTCAAAGTTCCATGAGATGTGTTTATGATCATGTGACTTTAAGTCATAATACTTCAAACTAAGAAGAACACATCTTTTCAAAAATTCATTTAGCACTTCACTTATAAAAAATGTTATGAATCAAAGAGATGCATTTTCACACATGGTTCAAGAATGGAACCAAATGGGTAAGTTTTTAACTCAAAACTCAACTTATTTGGGTTGCAAGAATTTAATTTTGTTCTTCTTCTCAACACTTACTTTGATTGCACAAAATTTTCAAGGATCACTAAGGTCTTCCTTAGGTTGTAATGAGGCCTGGCTATCACAGAAAATTGGTCTTTCAAGATTTTCAAAAATACTTCCAATATTAAAAGAGCAAAATAATTTATCTTTTTAAATACATACTCTTTTCTACTTTTTCACCTTTCTTCCTTTTCTTCCTTTCCTCATTCTTTTTCTTGACCTTTTTGTGTATCTTTTCTTGATATTACTCAATCTCGTTTTACTCCTTTTTGTTTTAGGAGCATTTCTTTAAATTTTTTTATTTGTCAAGAGATTGAGAATTTTTTATTTTTTTGAACACTTTGTTACATGATCAACCACTCCCCCCAACTTAATTTTTTTCATCAACCTTCTTTATGAAAAATGCTCTCTTTTTATTGAGAAAAGTATAGGAAATTTCATTATTGTTTTTCCATATTAGGCTCAAGGGTTGTGTTTGAAAAATAATTTTTCTTTTTAAAGCTCAAAAGGGGTTAACAAAAGATGTTCCTATTTTTGGTTGGTCATTTTTGGTCAAGTGGCTCATTCTAATTGAAAGAACTTGCCTTGATCATTTCCTATTAAATTGTGTGCAACTAAGTAAAGAAAGATTCAAACAAAATCAATTGTGCAAAACCAAAAAGTTTCTCACTAAGCTCATATAATAATTGTGTTTGGCTTACACTCCCTCACATGGTTGGTTTATGTACAACTCTTTGATTTTCAAACAATTTCACAAGTTCATGATAAATGAGTTTCCAAAAAGTTTGCATTTTATCAAAGTTATGACATTATGAATTGTTCACAAAAAAATTCAGATTTTCAATGCATGTTGTTAATGTACAAAGTCATTGATCTTGTTTACAAAATTAAGCCAAGTTTGTAAGAATGAGATTGCAACTAACAGGGTGGTGAATTAGTTGACATAAAATTATAGTCACTTTTCCTGCAAAATCAAAAGTTAAAGTGAAGCGGAAAATATATGCAGAAATAAAACAGATAAATAATCAAAGAGATAAGGGAGAAGAGAATACACATTGATTTTTATACTGGTTCACATTCTTGTCCACCGAAGGCTACGTCCAGTATTCTTGCAGCACAAGAGATTTCTTAACTAAAGATTATGAGTTGCAATTACAATATCTCACCCCGAGATCTCGATGTACCTTACACACTCCCTAATCCTTATTCACTCTTGGAAAAACACCTTTCCAAGTGATTTTAATCCCCTTTATTATCACACCCTTGTGAAAGAAAGTATTCTGCAATAGAAATGAAGGATGTAAAACAATGTCAGATTGCCTTTACAAGTTTGAAAGTAATATAACTTGCAATCCAATCACATCTTTGGTATAATTAGTAATAATGCTCTTTATAAGTTGGTAAACTTTGAAACACTTTACTTTAAGAAACTTTAGAAAAGTCAACTTTGAATCTTTAAGAACTAGTTGCCAAAAGTGCAGAAAATAATTTCAGAATCTGTGTAAGAGCTTTTTAAAATTTCTATGAGAGTTGTGTGTTTGTGTTGTGAGATTCAATGCTTTTAAATAGACTTTCCAATTACCCATAATCCCTCTACGAAAAGGTAGGAATAGATTGGAGTGAAGACATTTCGTTTGGAATGAAAACCTTTCATTTTGAAATATGAAATTTGATACAACATCTATCATTAATCGATTACAATCGTTGGTAATCGATTACCCAAAATTTTTGTCCATTGGGCATTTAAATTCGATTTATGGTAATCAATTACAGAAAGTGAGTAATCGGTTACTCAACTTCATTAAAACTGGTAATCTATTACTCAAAGACAGTAATGGGTTACTTTGATCAGTTTTAAGTTGGATAACTCTTTTCTCACACATGTAACCTATTACTTAGATGTAGTAACATGTTACACACTATTTTTGAAAAATGTTTTGAGTATATTGAAGTGTTTCAATTTTCTTTTAAAAGTAGTTTGAGCATTACTACTATTGTATATTTAAGGGTATAGGATAGAAGTACCTATATAGACTTAGACTAATTTGTCTTGAAGCTTTGTCTTATTTTTTTTCATAAGTATTCTTCATTTTCTTCTTTTTGGTGATGTTGGTGTCTTCATCAAAATCGTGCCAAGGTCAGGAGCAAAGATCTTCTTCACAATCTCCCCCTTTTTGATGATGACAAACCAATATCTTCTTTAACAATGTAGTTTTCTGAGAGCAACATACTTTGAGATATGTTAAGATGACTTGAGTGTGCTCCCCCTATTTTGTATGTTCCCCCTTTCATTTGGAGTTATGAGCTTGAAATGTTTTAAATAGAAGATACACTCTCCCAACTTTTCTCCCCCTTTTGACTTCATAAAAAATTAGAAAAGCCAAGAGTCCAGCACAATATATATATATATATATATATATATATAGCATACATATTCATAAGATATAAAATGAACATCGCAATGCATATCATAAAACATACATGTTCAACAAAACAACATTAAGCAAATTTTGTCCGAGAATATGAAATGATTACAACAAGAAAAACAGTAAATTGTTCAGAGACATGCATCAAAACAAAGAGAAATCCTAGACACAATCTAAGACTCATGCTCAGAGTTGTCTTCATCAACGTCCATGCTACTCAGCTTAGAAGATAGACGATGAAGTTCAAACTAGATTTGTTGATTCTGAGTATCAAAGGCATCCATCCAGTTAGTGATGTAGCCTCGAAGAGAAAGCAACTCGTCCATAATCATCTTATTGGAAGGCATGACAATAGATGAGGAAGATTGAGCATGAAACTCAGAAGGTTGAGGTTCAAGAGGGTTAGGATTGGTAGGTTCTGGTTGATCAGTAGGACCGGTTGGTCTATCGGATCGATGCTTATAGGTACGGCGGTCATAAGGATCTATGGAGAAACCCAGTTTATGGACAACTTCCACATCAATCTTGCTTTCGCAAAGATTTAGAGAGACCTTGGTTTCACCATTATTAGAAACACTGAAATGATCAAAAATATTGGTTATGAAAATTGCATAGGGCAAGGGGCTTTGAGTCCCTTGAACATTCCACATTTGTCTCATTATCTTTTGAGTTCAATTGATTTTGATGTTAAACTTCATAGCATACATCAATTGGAGTTCTATGTCACTAATTTGAGAATGGTTTGAAAATTTTGGTAAAATGACATAGCTCATAAAGTAATGAAGCAAATGATCTTCAAGTTTAAGATGTCCAACAGATAAGATATCTCTATTTTTAACAGTCTCACCAAAGCCTTGTTGCTTATGTATTTATATTTCCTCTTTAGAAATTCTACACACAGAATGGAAGAAATCCTTTCAATTATAGTTATCCCATTCACATACAAGGCCGAAACCTGTTATGCTACCTTAATAGGGTATGTAACAGAACAATGAACTAAAATTTTCAAATCCAAAACAATGTATTTTCCTTTCACATAGGAGGTAAGACGATTTTTCCAAAAGTTCATGTTGTAGTAAATACTCGAACAAGTTCAGGATAAATGACGTTAGTTTCACAAAAAAAGTCAAATAGATTTTTGTGTGTAAAAGATAAGGAAAAAGAAAATTTTCAAACTCAAAATTCCCTACATTACTGTATTTCGGAGTAAAAATGACTCGACCATGCAAGTGCTCCTCAAAGACTTTACGTTGCTCATCATTAGCAAGAAGCCTTGTCAAATCCATGGGGTTGGACTTGAAAGACGTAGTTCTTCGGTTCCTTTGAATCAAATTTGTGTGTTGCTTCTTTGATCTAGACGAGGAAGCCATGGGTTGAGGTTTTGGAGTTTTTACGTTTATGGGTTTTGGATATTTGGGGATTTTTTATTTAAGCCACTAAACACGAAAATGATCGTGTAGAAATGTTTAAAGATGAAAATGTGATATGAATAGACACAAAAATCACCAAAAACGGATCAAAAACGAAGATTTTAGAGAAAGATGAGGTTGAACACGAGTTGAGGAAGAAGATGAGTTTGAAAAAAATTGAAAAATGCAGAAAAATCACATATATAACTGCACAGAGTAATCAGTTACTAACTTTGAGTAATTGGTTACTCAAATTAAAAAAATTAAAATTTTCAAATAACAACTTTGAGTAATCGATTACATTATTCGTGGAATCGGTAACTGAAACTCTCTATTTAACCATGTAATCGATTATCTCTAGTGTAATCGATTACTGACCCCATAAAAACTTATTTTTACGCATGCTTATGCTATAAAAATGATTTTTAACCCAAAATTGGAAAGTTTTAAACATAAATAAGCCTTTTTAAGTACAGGTAGGCATGAGATAAACATAATGAAGCACACATATAATCATATAATCATGTTAAGATAGGTAAGCTTCATCAAGAATGCCTAATTCACATCTAATTTTATAAAAAGGTTCTTTAGCCAAGGGTTTAGTAAAATATCAGCTAGTTGGTTTTGAGTATCAACGAATTCCACAGTTAAATCTTTCTTTTGAACATGGTCCCTAAGGAAGTGATGCCTTATATCTATGTGTTTGATTCTAGAATGCATAACTAGATTCTTTGTGAGGTTTATAGCACTAGTATTGTCGCATCTCAGAAGAGTGTAGCCTAAGTCTAAGCCATAATCTCATAATTGTTGCTTAGGATACAACACTTGGGCACAATAACTACCAACTGCTATATATTCAGCTTTAGTAGTGCTTAGGGCAACATATGCTTATTTCTTAAAAGATCAAGAGACTAAAGCATTTCCTAAAATGTGACAAGTACCACTTGTACTATTCCTCTCAGTTTTGCATCTACAAAAATCTGAATTTCAATAACCAACCGAATCACATATACTTCCTTTTGGATACCACAATCCAACGTCAGTTGTGCCTTTAAGATATTTCATGATTCTCTTAACAACAACTAAGTGTGATTCTTTTGGTTTAGATTGATAGTGTGCAGACAGACATACATACACTAAACATGATATCAGGTCTACTGGCAGTTAAGTATAACAGAGATCCAATCATACCTTGATACTTTGATATTTCAATGCTTTTTCCAGCTTCATTT
>NC_032021.1:11579680-11585494 GCF_001865875.1 Lupinus angustifolius
CAAATCTCTGCAATACTTGGATTGACTTACAAAAATTCCATTATCAAGTTGTTTGATTTGTAATCCAAGGAAGTAATTCAACTTCCCCATTATGGACATTTCAAACTCTCCTTGCATCATTTTTCCAAAATCATTGTACAAAACTTCATCAGTAGAACCAAAAATAATATCATATACATAAATTTGAACAAGAAGAGTATGATGATTTATTTTCTTTATAAAGAGTGTTGTGTCGACCTTCCCTTTGGTGAATCCTTTTTCAAATAAAAAATTGGTTAGACGATCATACCATGCGCGTGGAGCTTGCTTCAAGCCATAGAGAGCTCTCTTTAATTTGTAAACATGAGAAGGATGTTTGTAATCTTCAAAACTAGGAGGTTGTTCTACAAACACTTCTTCTTGAATATATCCATTTAGAAAAGCACTATTTACGTCCATTTGATATAGTTGAATATTTAAAGAACATGCATATGCAGGTAATAGCCTAATAGCTTCAAGTCTAGCAACTGGAGCAAAGGTTTAATCAAAGTCTATACCTTCTTCCTGATTGTATCCTTGGGCTACTAGTCTAGCTTTATTTTTAACTATAATACCATTTTCATCATATTTATTTCGAAATACCCAACGCGTTTCCTATAACATGCCTATTTTTACGTCTAGGAACAAGTTTCCAAACTTCATTTCTATCAAACTAGTTTAATTCTTCTTGCATCGCAAGAATCCAGTGTTCATCCTCGATTGGAGGGTTCTCTTTGAGAAATGAAGGTCATGTTTAGACAAGCATTTTCTAGCATTAATCGGGTAGTGACACCCTTACTTATATCACTAATAATCTTATCAATAGGATGATCTCGATGAGTTTTCAGTTCTTTTGGTAAGTCAGAGTGAATATGCTCTTCTTGAGAAGATATATCATCATCCATTTTCAAATGCTTAGTATTAGTTGTAGAATCATTACTAGAATTTTCTTTATCAGGAGAACTTGGCATGTCCTCTTCATTAAAGGTTAACCCATACTTTATCACATGATTAGTTTCATCAAAAGATACATGAACAAATTCTTCCATAGCAAGAGTTCTTTTATTACAAGCTCTATAAGCTTTAATGGTAAGAGAGTAGCCTAGGAAGATACCTTCATTAGCTTTTACATCAAACTTGCCTAAGTTATCCTTACCATTATTTAAAACAAAATATTTACAACCAAATACATGCAAATGAGAAATGTTTGGTTTTCTACCTTTAAAGAGTTCATATGGGGTTTTCTTAAGAATTGGTCTTATAAGAACTCGGTTTGAAACATAACATGCAGTACTTCCGGTTGCTAGACTTGAAGCTATTAGGTTATTACTTGCATATCCATGTTCTTTAAACTTCCAGTTATATCAAATGGACGAAAAGAGTGTTTTTCTCAATGGATATATTCAATAAGAAGTGTTTGTAGAACAAGCTCCTGGTTTTGAAGATTACAACCATCCTGCTCATGTTTACAAATTAAAGGAAGCTCTCTATGGCTTGAAGCAAGTTCCATGTGCATGATATGATCGTCTAACAAATTTTCTACTTGAAAAAGGATTTACCAAAGGAAAGGTCGAAACTACACTCTTTATAAAGAAAATAAATCATCATACTCATCTTGTTCAAATTTATGTAGATGATATTATTTTTGGTTCTACTAATGAGGTTTTGTGTAGTGATTTTGGCAAAATGATGCAAGGAGAGTTTGAAATGTCCATGATGGGGAAGTTTAATCACTTCCTTGGATTACAAATCAAACAACTTGATAATGGAATTTTTGTAAGTCCATCCAAGTATTGTAGAGATTTTCTGAAAAGATTTGATATGGATGACTGCAAGCCAATAGCTACTCCTATGAGATCTGGTACTTACATTGATACAAATGAAGCTGGAAAATGCATTGAAATATCAAAGTATCGGGGTATGATTGGATCTCTTTTATATTTAACTGTCAGTAGACCTGATATCATGTTTAGTGTATGTCTGTGTGCATGCTATCAATCTAATACAAAAGAATCACATTTAGTTGTTGTTAAGAGAATTATGAAATATCTTAAAGGCACAACTGACGTAGGATTGTGGTATCCAAAAGGAAGTATATATGATTTGGTTGGTTATTTAGATTCAGATTTTGCTCGATGTAAATCTGAGAGGAAAAGTACAAGTGGTACTTGTAATATTTTAAGAAATTCTTTAGCCTCTTGGTCTTGCAAGAAACAAGCATGTGTTGCCCTAAGCACTGCTGAAGCTGAATATAAAGCAGCATGTAGTTATCGTGTCCAAGTGTTGTGGCTTAAACAACAATTACAAGATTATGGCTTAGACTTTGACTACACTCCTCTAAAATGTGAGAATACTAGTGCTATAAACCTCACAAAGAATCCAGTTATGCATTCTAGAACTAAACACATAGATATAAGGCATCACTTCCTTAGGAACCATGTTCAAAAGAAAGATGTGACTGTAGATTTCGTTGATACTCATAACCCACTAGTAGATATTTTCACTAAACTCTTGGCTAAAGAACTTTTTTATAAAATTAGATGTGAATTAGGCATTCTTGATGAAGCTTACCTATCTTAACATGATTATATAATTATATGTGTGCTTCATTATGTTTATCTCATGCCTACTTGTACTTAAATGTGTTCACTTATGTTTAAAACTTTTAAATTTTGGGTCAGAAATCCATTTCATAGCATAAATAGGCCTAAAATTAATTTTTCTGGGGTCAGTAATCGATTACACTGGACAGTAATCGATTACAGGGTTGAACAGGGAGTTTCGGTAACGGATTACACAAATGCTGTAACCGATTACTCAAAGTTGTTGTTTAAAATTTTTAAATTTTTAAAACTGAGTAACCGATTACTTTGTGCAGGTATATATATGATTTTCTGCATTATTTTCAAACTCATCTTCTTCCTCCTTCACTCTAACTCGTGTAACACCCCCTCAATTCTCTAGAATCTTCATTGTTCATCAGTTTTGAGCGATTTTTGTGTTCATTCATATCACATTTTCAATTCTAAACACTTATATACAATCATTTTCATGATTAGTGGACCAAATCTAAAAACCCCAAATCTCCCAAACCTAAAACCTTCAACAATCCAATCCATGGCATCTTCTTCAAGAACAACGAAGCAACACACTGATGTGACTCAAAAGAAGCAATGGACTTCATCCTTGGAGTCTAACCCTCTGGATTTAGCAAGACTTCTCACAAACGATGAACAACGCAAAGTCTTCGAAGAGCACTTCCATGGACGAACCATATTTACAACAAAATACGGTAATGCCGGGAACTTTGAGTTTGAAGATTTTCTTTTCCCTTATCTTTTACGAAACAAAACCTTTTTGATTTTTGCTGTGAATTAAATGATATTTATCCTGAACTTGTTAGAGTATTTTATTGCAACTTGAACTTCCGGAAAAACCGTCTTACTTCCTAGGTGAAAGGAAAAGACATTGTTTTGGATTTGAAAAGTTTTAGTTCATTATGATGTAACATACCCACTCAAGGTAGCACAACGGGTTTCGGCCTTGTTTGTGAATGGGATAACTATGATCGAAAGGACTTTTACTATTCTCTGTGTAGAATTTCAAAAGCGGAAATAGAAATGAGTAAGCAACATGGCTTTGGTGAGACAGTTAAGATTAGGGATATCCTATCTGCTGGACATCTTAAACTTGAGGACTGTTTGCTTCATTATTTTCTGAGCTATGTCATTTTGCCTAAATTTTCAAATCATTCTGAAATAAGTGACATAGAACTTCAATTGATGTATGCTATGAAATGTAACATCAAATTTAATTGGGCTCAAATTATAATGAGAAAAATGTGGACTGTTCGAGGAACTCAAAGCCCCTTGCCCTATGCAATCTTCATAACCAAAATTCTTGAACATTTCAGTGTTTCTAGTGTTGGTGAAACCAAGATCTCTCTAAATCTTCATGAAAGCCATATTGATGTGGACGTGATCCACAAAATGGGCTTCTCTTTCAATCCTAATGACTGCAACTATGAGCATAAAACTAATAGACGGACTGCTCCTGTTGATTAATCAAAACCTGGCCCTCCTAACCCTCCCGAACCTCAACCTTCTGAGTTTCATGCTCAATCTTCCTCATCTACTGTCATGCCTTCAAATCAGATGATTATGAATGAGTTGTTTTCTCTTCGAGGCTCAGAATCAAAAAATCCAGTTTGAACTTCATCGTCTCTCTTCTAAGATGAGTAGTATGGACATTGATGAAGACAGCTTTGAGCCTGAGTCTTAGACTGTCTTTATTGTTAGGATTTTCTAGTTGTGATGTTTTTCTGGCTTTGGGCAATTTGCTGTTATTATGTTGTTTTTGTTGTTATGGTTTGAACATTGTTTGAACATCTTTTAAATTTCTGCTATGCGATATCACTTTTATGATTACAAGTATGCTTGTCATATACATATTGTA
Organism: Lupinus angustifolius; assembly: GCF_001865875.1. Lineage (NCBI taxonomy): Eukaryota > Viridiplantae > Streptophyta > Magnoliopsida > Fabales > Fabaceae > Lupinus > Lupinus angustifolius. The sequence continues at coordinate 11,584,154 of NC_032021.1, forward strand.
TGATATATAAAACTCTTGGCTTTTCTGTTTTTTGATGAAATTGAAAGGGGGAGAAAAGTTGGGAGAAGTGTATTTTCTGTCAAATTTCTTTCAGGCACATAACTTCAAATGAAAGGGGGAGCATACTCAAGTCATCTTAACATAACTCAAAGTATGTTGCTCTCAGAAAACTACATTGTTAAAGAAGATATTGGTTTGTCATCATCAAAAAGGGGGAGATTATGAAGAAGAACTTTGCTCCTGACCTTGACATGGTTTTCATGAAGACACCAACATCACCAAAATGAAGAAAAGGAAGAATACTTATGAAGACAAAGAAGACAAAGCTTCAAGCTTCAAGACAAATTAGTCTAAGTCTAAATAAGTACTTCTATCCTATACTCTCGAATATACAATAGTAATAATGCTCAAACTATTTTTGTAAAGAAATTTGAAACACTTCAAGTATAAACAAAACAATTTTCAAAAATAGTGTGTAATAGGTTATTATATATAAGGAATAGGTTACATAAGTGAGAAAAGCAATTACCCAACAAAAATTGTAGAGAGTAGTTGATTACCCAAATGTTGTAATCGATTACTCTAGTTAAAATTTAATTGCTAGTTGGACAACGTGTTTGAGTAATCGATTACTCAAGGCTGTAATCGATTACTGAGAGTTATTGCACCCGTGTTCAGATTTCAAAATGAATGGTTTTCATCCCAAACAAAATGGTTTCATTCCAATTAATTATTACCATTTCAAAGAGGTGATATGGCTAGTGGAAAAGCCTATTTAAAGGCATTGAAACTCATAATCAAAATAGATCTTTTACACAAACTTTCAAACATAATTCTGAAAATTCTTTGAAATATTTTCTGCACTTTTGCAACTTGTTCTTAAACTTTCATAGTGAATTTAATGAGTTGCAAGTAAAGTATTTCAAAGTTTTACAAACATATAAGAGCGTTATTACTTAGTATACAAAGAGTTAACGGATTGCAAGTGATATTACATTCAATATTTGTAAAGGCAATCCTGCCATTGTTGTAAATTCTTCATTGACATTTTAGAAATCTTTCTTCAACAAGAGTGTGATAAGAAAAGGGATAGAGTCACATGAAAAAGGTGTTTTTCAAGAGTGACATAAGTATTAGTGAGTGTGTAAGGTACATAGAGGTCTCAAGATTGTATATTGTAATTACAACTCATAATATTTACTGAAGAAATCTCTTGTGTTGCAAGAGTACTAGATGTAGCATTTGATGGACAAGAAGGTAAACCAATATAAAATCTCGGTGTACTCTCTTCTCCTTATCTCTTGATTTTTACTTGTTAATTTTCTGCATAATTTCTCCGCT
>NC_032021.1:11585594-11609043 GCF_001865875.1 Lupinus angustifolius
CTTAGTTGCAATCTTAGTCTTACAAGGCCAATAGTTTCCATCCTAATATCTAAAATTAGCATTAAATTCCCTAACTAGACCAGGGTTTACCTCTCCATTAAGCTCAAGAAATTGGTTCACACTTTGAATTTCCATTCCATGAGGAAACTTGATGAAGCCTTGTTCTACCTCCAAGCCATATCCGCATAGCGAATGTAGGTTGGTTTTCTCCCTTGGAATTTGGCTAAGCGAGTTTCTTGTTGAATTAGTGAATAGTAAGGGTCACCACGATCCCTTCTATCACCATGACCGGATGAAGAGTTAGTTTTAGTTCTTCTTGAACGATTAACCGTAGTTTTGACTCTTTTTTGCTTTCCATCTGCCATCTTTCTGGTATTGGAGTGGTTTAATCGATTATAATCGATTAAAGGTGTTTATGGGCTAGGTTTTGGAATAGGGAAAATTCTAGGTTTTCGAATTTCTGTTGATTTAGAGGCTAATTAATGACTAATAAGACTTATTGGGGCTCGGTTTAGGTTGTTATATGATTAGTATAGATCAATTTCACAAATTGATAGAAAAGAGTAGGAATTTTGGAATTAGGGTTTGAAAAAAACTTTCCCAAACGCATAATGAATCTAATATAGGTTATTATCGTTAATCGATTAAGGCACATGTTAATCGATTAAAACCCATTATAGTCTTAAGCAGATGAGCCCAGTTAATCAATTAAAGAAAGACTTAATCGATTGAGGATATAAATTTTAAAAAAAACTGAAGATATTGGAACTCAGTTTAATCGATTATGACACAGGGTTAATTGATTAACATCAGTAAAATCACATTTTGAGTACATTTTTTAGAATGGCATGGCATGCTAAGACACATAACCTAAGAATCTATTATAGAGAATCATGAATAAAATTTATAAGCCCAAGGGAAACATGCATTAAACATATATTATAAAGATAAGCATATTGATCATAGAAAGGCACACAATACCGTGAACCAAACTAGATGAGATATTGCTCATTAAAATTCCAAGTTCTCTTCTAAGAACAAAGAATGAATCTCGTGGAAGGGGCTTGGTGAAATATTTGCTAGTTAATTAGTGGTTTCAACATATTCAAGTATACAATCACCTTTTTTAACATGATCATGCAAGAAATGATGCCTTATTTCTATATATTTGGTTCTTGAATGCAAAACAGGATTCTTGGATAGGTTTATGGCACTTGTGTTATCGCATTTAATCGGTATCTTTTCTAACTTGAGACCGAAATCCACAAGTTGTTGCTTCATCCAAAGGATTTGAGCGCAACACACACCAGTAGCAATGAACTCCGCTTTGGCGGTGGATAAAACAACACAAACTTGATTTTTGCTATGCCATGACACTAAGGAGTTGCCTAAGAGGTGGCAAGTTCCACTAGTGCTTTTCCAATCCAATTTACAGCCAGCGAAATCAGAATTGGAATATCCTACCAGGGATAGTGAGGCATCTCTAGGATACCATAATCCCATATTTAGGGTTTCCTTAAGATATCTCATGATTCTTTTAAAATAACTAAAGTGTGATTCTTTAGGCATAGATTGAAATCTTGCACACATGCAAACACTTAACATTATATCAGGGCAGCTCACAGTTAAATATAGTAATGAGCCTATCATTCCACAATATTCAGTTACCTCTACCGCTTTTCCTTTTTCATATTTGTCTAAGTATCATGAGGATGCCATCAACGTAGATGCTTCTTTGAACTTTTCCATCTCAAACTTGAGAAGTAGCTCTTTGCAATATTTCGACTAGTTGACAAATATGTCGCTCTTCATTTACTTATTTTGTCATCCGAGGAAGTAGGTAAGCTCCCCATCATTGACATTTCAAATTCACCCTGCATCAAATCAGAAAACTCCTTGCATAGGCGGTCATTAGTAGCTCCAAAGATAATATCATCAACATATATTTGTACTAATAAAACATGATTATCTGATTTTTGGATAAAGAGTGTTGTGTCGACTTTGCACCTCACGAACCCCTTTTCTAAAATAAAAGTACTTAGTCTATCATACTTTAGGTCATAAAGTGCCTTTTTGAGTTTATAGACATTGTTCGGGAACTTATAGTTTTCAAAATCGGGCAGTTTCTCAACATAAACCCCCTCTTGAATGAATCCATTCAAGAATGCGATCTTGACATCCATTTGGAACAATTTAAAATTCATGATCGATGCAAATTCCAATAGCATCCTAATAGCCTCTAACCTCGCAACATGAACGTAGGTCTCATTGTAATCAATACCTTCCTCTTGGATGTATCCTTTGGCCACTAGGCACACTTTGTTTCGTATTATTAAGCCAAATTCATCAAGTTTGTTTCTAAATTCCCATTTGGTGCCAATTATCAGATGGTTTTTGGTTTTGGGACCAAGTCACACACATTATTAAGTTCAAATTGGTTTAGCTCTTCTTGAATAGCTATACCCCAACGCTTATCCTCTATGGCCTCATCGTCTTAGGCTCTATTTGAGATACGAAAGCTACAAGTTTACAATAATTACGCAAAGAATTACGGGTTACCACCCCATAGAAAGATCACCTATTACTTTATCAAGTCGATGGTCTTTCTTGGTTTTCCACATCCTCGGAAAGTTTTGATGATCCTCGTTGACTTCTTGATCATCTAGAGCCTCTATGTCTTTTTCCAAGTCCTTAGTATATGCTTCTCCCAAAGCACATGCAACTTCATCAGACAAAACCTTTTTCTTCCCTTTTGGAGAAGATTCGTCAAAATGAACATTGATTGACTCTTCTACAAGCATGATATATTTATTAAAAACTCTAAATGCCTTACTACACATCGAATACCCTATAAATATACCCTCGTCCACTTTTGAATCAAATTTTCCTAAAGCAGGTTTTCCATTGTTTAAAATAAAAAATTTACATCCAAAAGCGTGAAGATGAGATATATTTGGTTTTGGCCTTTCAAAAGCTAATAAGGAGTTTTCAAAAGTTTAGGTCTTAGAAATACTCGATTTATAACATAACAGACTGTATGTACAACATTGGCCCAAAAGTATTTATACACTTTGCTTTCATTAAGCATGGTCCTGACCAACTCCTCTAATACACGATTTTTCCTCTCAACGATTCCATTTTGTTGAGGAGTTCAAAGATCCGATATTGATGCAGGATCTTGTGTTTATTGCAAAATTTGACGAACATGTGGTTCTCAAATTCACCACTATGGTCACTACGTATATATCCTATTTTCAGGTTAAGTTGGTTTTGGATTTTCTTGCCAAGACTTTTGAAGGATTTGAAAGCGTCGCTTTTTGTAGAAAGGAACAAGGTCCATGTAAATCTAGAGAAATCATCCATGATTACCAAGGCATAGTAACTGCCTCCAAAACTCATGATTTATGACGGTCCAAACAAGTCCATATGGAGAAGCTTAAAAGGCCTTATTGTGGAGATCACATTTTTCGAAGCAAATGAGTTCTTGACTTGCTTACACTTTTGGCAAGTGTCGCAAGATTCATTAGATTTGAAATTAAGTTTAGGTAGACCAACAACCAAATCGTGAAATGCCAATTTATCTAACTGTTTAATGTGTATGTGTGTCGCGCCTATGCCAAAGTCATATTTCATTATCTCTAGAAATGAAACACTTTGAGAACAATGTAGTGACATCCTCTAAATTAACCATGTATATATTGTTTATACGATGACCAACAAACTTAACATTATTAGATATACTATCACGAATAATGCAACAATCAAAATCAAAGGATACTCGGTTACCTTTATCGCATAATTGGCTGATACTCAATAAGTTTTGCTCCAAGTCTTCCACATAAAGCACGTTCTCGATCACTGCTTAATAGGTATTGCCAATTGTCCCAACGCCAAGTATTTTCCATTGGTTGTTGTCGCCATAGGCGACATACCCTTTGTCTTTAAGTGAAAGATCCAGGAATTTCAATTTGGCACCGGTCATGTGCCTCAAATAGCCGTTATCTAGATACCAGTGTTCACAATGCGTTCGAAAGCATATTTGCAAAATAGATTACTTGTTTTGTTCAGGTACCCCAAATGATATTGTGTCCCTTCTTGTTAGTAACCAAAAGACATTATCCCCTTTTTACCCAAACATAAGTATCATTAGGCACACCATATTTCCTAATATAACATGCAATGGAGGTATGGCCATGAGTGTCACAGTAAAAACATGTAGGCCTGTGAATATGTGACGTTTTATGAGTATGGACTACAAGTCTCCTATATGGCCTTTTCTTATTAGTTGGGGGCTTAAATCCTATTCCCATATGATTACCAGCATTTCTTGATTCAGCAAGTAATGTGTCTAGGTTATCTCTAATATATATGAGCTTTGTGAGTTTTTCTTTTAAATTGGAATTCTCAGTTTGTAAAGTCTCGCAAGTATCACATATAGCAGGTTGACATAAGTTATTTTTAGAGCAATCACATGAGCTACAGGAGTATATTAAATCAAGAGCTTCATTTTCCAATTTTAATTCATCTAACTCTTTTTGCATTTTAATAATTCGTTGGTCATGCAATAGGATTACCCGTTTTCTATCTACACTAATCCTAGCAAGCTTTTTCAACTCCTCATGTAGTTCAACATAAGCATTATACAATTCATCATAGGTAGGGGAGTCATCAGAAGAAGATGAAGTGTCAAAATATACCTCATTCGCTTCATACTAACCACTCGAGCTGTAAGCATCTTGCGGTTTTACCATTAAGCATAGTTTCGTAGACACCTCCTCGTCAGATTTGCTCGATGTTGATTCATCCTCGGGAGCATCCCATATGATGTATGCTTTTCCATGATATGAAGTCTTGAGGAGTGCTCTTCTCAGATTCAACCTTTTTGAGGTAGGTCAGACATTGTAGCCTCATATGTCCAGCCTTCCCACACTCGTGGCAAGTGAAGCGCTTCTTTGGGTTCTTGCCTTTCTTGGTTGATTCTCACACTTCCTTCTCTTGGAACCTCTTGAATCGTACTCTTTTCTTTAATAATATGCCGAATTGTTTGTACTAGGAGATTCAAATATTCCTCATCCAGATCAGAGTCAGAATCGTCATCCTCTTTCTCTTCTTGATCTTATGAAGTGGTAGCCTTGAGAGAGATGCCTTTATTTTTCCTATTTGAATTCTCGTTCATCGTCAAGCGCACTAACTCCATCTCTTATTCTTGGAGATTTCCAAATAATGTAGCTAAAGGCATGGAATCCAAGTCTTTTGACTCCATAGTTGCGGTTACTTTCGGTTGCCATTTCTTGTCATGCAAAACTTTTGTTAGTAAATTCTCCATTAGAAAAATATTTAACAAGGGAAACTAAATGATTAACAATATAAGTGGAATGGAACTAAAGGAACATTGACCATGGATTCCCCCATGTTCGTGTCAATCACCTCAATGAAGATCTTCATGTGCACCTTCTAGTAGGTGTACCCCTCGCCACTAAAAAATGGAGGACGGTTGATGGATGCGACATCTCCGCCAAAAGGGTTTGTGGAACTCATAGTATTATCCTCTAGGATCGAACGATTACGGGGTCAAGCTAGCACTTTCGCACTAGCTCTAATACCACTTGTTGGGTACCAACAGGTCAGAATACACCAAAAGGGGTTGAATAGGTATTGCATATCACTTACTCCGATTTTCCGATATTTTGCGCATAACAGAAAATTGTTGCACTTAATTAATTATGATTGTGGATAATCGATTATCTTGAGTCTTGCACTTCTTGATTTTATGGTTTCTTGCATATCAAGTTACCAATTGCCAATCTTTATACAATTAATTCATTATAGAAGTTACAAATTGATACTAATACAGATTATAACATGCAACACATAATCAATCAATTAACAAGAACATAAAGAAAAAAAGTAAAGGAGATAAGAGATAGAAAATTGTGCACGAGGAATTTTTATCCTGGTTCATTTGTGGTCCATTACAAACTACATTCAGACCTCCCCTTCTAATCATGGGAGATATTTCTTCACTATTGAAATTGTTTGTATACACACAAACTTCCATTTAACGACAAAACTTAAGACGCTACTTTCTTCGAACCTATGAGCTTGATCTTGGTTTGACCTCTCTAACTCATCTACTAAGATCCCTATCTTTTGACGATTAGGCCCCAACCTAGGTATCACTCGAACCAAGACCTCCTAGTCTATGTGAAGATTGTCAAGATCTCTCTTGAAGTGAAACTATTCACCAAGAGATCAACTTCCTTATTCAATACTGATTTTGTTGAGTTGTCTTGAGTACTTAATACTCGGATACAACAATGTAAACTCAATTCTAAAACTCTAAGCAGAATACTCACAAAAACCTAATCTAAATGATAATTAATGCAAAGGGTTTTTTACAAAACTGTTTTCACAATTTCCATAAAACGATTTTTCTCACTTTCACTCTAAAACAAATCAAGAAACTCATGCAAGAATGTAATGCATTGAAAACATAGAGATACATGCAATGATATGAATATCTAAGACCTATTCAAAATAATATCACTCTCTAAGCTCTTCTAATGCAACCTATTACTCTAATGGCATGTATGAAAATGTATTTTCAAAGTGATCTTCTAGTTATTGCAATTTATGCCACATGGGCTAGAATTACAGCATTTATACCAAACACATTGATATTGCTATTAATCAATTAGACAACAACATAATCGATTAACGGGTTGTTAAAAACTTGTTTTCTGTTACGTCTTAATCAACTAACCAATGCTTAATCAATTAATACACCATAAGCATCAGATAGCTTAGCTACTGTAATTCTGATAATCGATTATATACAACACATAATCGATTATGCTGTATAAAAAATACTTTCTCGATGAATGGTAAACTACCTATATGACATGTGATCATGCAATACATAGTTTTTCAAATATGTTACCTTTAATGCTCAAAACCATGTATGTAGATGCATGTGCTTACTTATCATATGATTTCTAGATGTTTTGTCTCAATTTATGATCTTGTTTATTTTAAAGCTCTTGTGAAACTCCCACCTAGGTTTACCTAACCTAGACTCGATCTAAGGCAATTATCTTAAGACTTATTGTAAAGTAAAACTTACAAAGCCCTAAGTCTATAAATGTAACTCTTGAGTCTTCGGCTTGTTGTTTGTTGTAAGATATTCAAGCTTTCTTGTATGTCCATTGTCTTCATCAAAACCAAGGTCAACTTCAAATATGCAAGTCTTGACTCTTTGCACTTTCATAATATTCTAGATGAATGCATGGTGAGTTAACTCCTAGTAGGGCCCTAATGCATAAATAACAGCAATGGTACCAACACTAGTCGAGACTGACTAGTATGTTATTCTTAGGAAGTGGATAGGATGAATACAGCAGCGTGCCCACCATTGGTAACTCATTGGAAATATATTATACACTCGATAGCATTGGAAACCCTCTAGTCGATAAAGATAACTGACATATCACCTTAAACACGATACCTTCAAGGGGTGTTAGAGGTCACCACAATTATCGCAAAGAGTTCCGTCGGCTCAAGGGGGCTACCCCTTCCCTTAACAAATCAATCTTTACCTATAGTGTCCCCTCAACCAAGTACACACTAGGTACCCCTCTGGGTTCTCAACACAATCGACAGTGTCGTATCTTCCATTAAACTATATTGTTCATAAATCGATACGGTCGTATAGGTATACCATACTTTTTATAGGCATAACTTCGGATTCAATTCTTTAAAACTTCAAAAATCATTGGGTAATCATGACATGTCAAAATTCGGTCTTTTATCATCTAAAATTTTTCATTTTAGAAAGGAGAATTGTTTTCGTAAAAATGAAAAGTATCTATTTTGCACTAAATGAGAAATCTCCCAACCGTTAATGAAAATAGGGTTTTCATATCATCTTATTTTTCTATTTTTTCCAAAAATTCAAGTTCTTTTCCAATTAAATGTTCGAATCTGAATTTATACGACAATGCTCACAAGTTATGCCATGCTGAAGAATTATGCAAATGCTTCACAATTTCAACTATTATAGCATGCGCTAGTTAACTAAATAACATAGCAGTTTAATTTCATGGTTCATATGAGTCAACTAATAATGCATTATGCACATCCACAACACCGCTACTGAAACAAATCAATCCACAAAGTCAGTTTCATCGGTAGCTCATTGTAGACGAACTCATAAGTCTCAACATTCATTAGTTTGCAGCCACAATAGTAGTATTCGACTAAAACATTTTTGGGCCTTACTTAGAGATGCACGATTATCTTTGGCATCATTTCTAAGTCTATATATATGAAAATACTTCTTTCCATACATGTACCTTCCCTGGTCCTATTAACTTATTGTTGCAGCTTGCCCGATTGTCAAGTACGTGATTATGTCTTAAACAATAATCTCGATATTTCGATTTTATTAAGAATTTTCAAGAAATTGTCCTAATAGGGCTCTAGACATATGAACATATCCAAATATTTCATTTGGATACAATTAGAGTCTTGACTAGGCACGATAAAAAACTCAAAGGCAGATTTGGCTCAAAGGCTTAGAATTGGCCTAAAAGGTCTCGATTCGCTCTAGAATGAGTACTAGAATTCAATAACTTAAGGCATACATAAATATGACTTAGGTGAGACTAACATTTGAGATATTTCATTTTGATCCAAGGAGACTAAGAATTCTAAGTCTTCCTAAAGTCATTGGTTTCGGTTTAGGGTTTTCAACAAGGTAAATGACATCTCATTGTCGTAGCTCGTAGAAGTGTGTCATACTCCTCGAGAGGGTAGTAGAACCATTTTAACAGAACCTATTCTATGGCACATGGGATTTAAGGCCATCCCTAGGCCATTTGGGACATTACCAAAGAGTATCGAGGATTTAAAGGTCGAAATTGGTGACATTAACGACGTCCAGGTTTCCTGATTGCCATATGATGCATGGGTAAGCTTTGAAACTCTTAGATTTTCGTGATTAATACCTAACCACACCTAGAACAGAATGATACCAAGAACTAAGCACATGCATGTAGTTGAATTCTCTCCTAAAGGTTCACACACAACCTATACCAAAATCACCCTTTTTGATCAACACCTTAGCTTTATAATATGAAGAAGTGTAGGTAGGGTTTTGTAAACCCTCAACCACAACTTTCCAGGCATAAAAGAGCTCTAAACAGAAAGATCAAAAAAATGAAATCACCAAATAACAATATCCATGTCATTCTCAATCAACCTAGAGACATAAGACTCCATAACCTAGCCACTTTGCATGGATTCATTCATTTCTTTGGGGCTGAAACTTAAAACAGAAATTAAGGGTTATGCATGCAGGAATTTCGGTGATTATAGTCTAGAATTGAGTTAATCATATCTCAAAATAGTTGAATAGATTCTTGGTAAGAATCTAAAGAGAAGAATGGATAATTTCTCACAACCTACATAAGCTAAGGTTCTCACTACTTAAGACATTGAGAGTTCAAGAGAGAAAATAAGCTAGGAGAAACTTATAGATTAGAAAACAAAGATCATAAATATGATTATCATACCTTAGAGATGCAAGATCTTGGTTTTCATGCAAGCTTGGAGTGAAAAACGGAGGCCAACCCCTCTTGTACCAAAATGACGTGAATACGAGGGAGGAAGAAGATTATGGAGTCTTGTGTGGGAGTGTGGAGTTATGAACAACTTCAGCCACTTAGTGACTTTATATAGGAAGAGTGGGTGGGTTTTAGTGGTCTAAGTGGGTGATTAAGGGTTAATCACACCTAAATTTGACACATGGGGGAACACAACACCATTTATACATAATTATGCATGCTTCATTTTTGTTTGTTTAATTGATTTATGTTCTCTTTTGTGTGATGTATAGATGTGTTTCTTTCATTCTAATACACCTTAAGATAAGTCTAAACATTGTCTAGATGAGTACTGATAATAGTTCATACTCTCAAAGGACTAACAGGGTCAACTACATGTACTCTCAGGCAATTTGATCAAGAAATTCACAATAAAAACCTAGTTTTTCTTAAGAGAATAATTCAACTATATTTTACTTATGAAATTGAGCTATTGACTCTTAATACTAATACAACTCAATATTAATGAATTATCTAAAAATCGCAAAGGTTATAAAGTCGTTCGGCCATACCGACCGAGCTCTCATAACGATAGACTTACCCGATAATGGGTAATCCTAAATTTAGACAGTTTTGCAGCCAATACCAAATTGGCCTATTTTCCTCATCCTCAATATATATATATATATATATTATATATATATATATCTATATATATTAAACTTATTTATATACTATAAACATATTTATATAGTTCGTAAATGATAAACCAAGTTCCTCAGAGGACTAACCGGATCAACTACACGTACTTTCAGGCAATCCGATCAAGAAGTTCACAATAAAAACCTAGTTTTTCTTAAGAGAATTATTCAACTATATTTTACTTATGAAGTTGAGATATTGACTCTCAATACTAATACAAGTCAATCTTAATGACTTATCAAGAAGTCACAAAGGTTATAAAGTCACTCGACCATACCGACCGAGCTCTCGTAACAATGGATTACCCGATAACGGGTAATCCTAAATTTTGGACAGTTTTGCAACCAATACCAAATTGGCCTATTTTCGTCATCCTCAATACATATATAAACTTATTTCTATACTATAAACATATTTTAGTTCATAAACGAGAAACAAAATTCCTCACTTCTCAACTAAATCCTATTAATAGGTTACTTGTTATTTAAGTAAGCTAGTACTTACTCGAATAACTCTTATTCTAGACATAGAAAATATATACATGTTTTCCATCATTAACACAAACTTGAAAGCAAACATATATCAACATATATATTCATATGTATTCTACCTATTCCTATATCTACCGAAGGAGGAAGCTAAAAAGAAAGGAGGAATGTGAAGTTCAAACAATATAAGTGTAAAGAATTTGATAGAGAATGACTAGCAGTATAAAAATAAATAAAAGTAAGTATTAAGAAAAAATTCATTAATAGATAAATGACTAAGATTAAATTTCAAATCATAATATTATATTTTAGTTTCATGTGTCAAAAGGCAAATATACAAATATTGTTAATTCATAATTCAGTTTTGTTAGTTAGTTAGTTTACTTTCTAAATTTAGCAATGAAGTTAGTTGTGAAGCAACTATAAATAGAAATGTAGTTTGCAAATGTAATTCAATCAATTTGATATAGCTTCTTGCCTTTACTTGAATTCATATACTTTTCTCTTCACTCATTCTTCTTCTTCACTCTGATTTCTTTCTAGATTATGCAACAAATATAAATCAAGAGCATCCAGCTTACATCGATCCAGGGACAACACAAGATAACCATGGCAAACAACAATGGCTTCACGATGACACTGCCTACACTGGTTGGAAAGAACTATGAACGATGGAGTGTGCAGATGAAGGTCATTTTTGGATATCAAGAAGTTCTTGATATAGTGCAGAACGGATATCAATCCCTTGGTGAAGATGACACTGAAATCCAGATATCCAACTATAAAGAATGCAAGAAAAGGGACTGCAAAGCTTTGTTTCTCATACACTAATGTGTAGATGAAGCAAATTTTGAAAAAATCTCCAATGCCAAGACAGCTAAAGAAGCATGGGAAAATCTTGAAAGAAGCTATGCAGGGGCAGAGAAGGTGAAGAAGGTGAAATTGCAGTCTTTGAGGAGGGAGTATGAACTTGTGCAAATGAAAGAAAGTGACTCAATCTCATATTACTTCAACAAGATCAGATCATTAACAAATCTGATGAAGGGCTGTGGTGAAGTGATGAGAGATCAGTTGGTGGTTGAGAAAGTGTTGAGAACACTAACACCTAGATTTGACCATATAGTAGTAGCTATAGAGGAGTCAAAAGATCTTGAAGTGTTCAAGATTGATGATTTGCAAAGTTCATCAGAGGCACATGAACAGAGAATCAAGGAGAGACATCATGAAAATGAGACTGAGCAAGCTCTACAAGCCAAGTTCTCCAAGAAATTCTCTGCTCAAGGATCTCTCCAAAGGAAACTCAAAGGCAGATGGAAGTGTGACAAAGTAAAGAATCAAGAAGGAGCTAAACAAGAATCTGGTTCAGCACAGAAATTCAGTTTGCAGGACCAAGCTTTTAGAAGAAATAAAAGAAGATTTGACAAGAAAAAGGTACAATGTTTCAATTGTAAGAACTATGGCCATTATGCAAATGAGTGCAGATTCAAACAGAGCAATGGTGGATCAGAAGTTGAGGCAAGAATGGCTCAAGGTGATAATTCAGATGAAGAACAAGTACTGCTCATGGTCACTATAGAGAATGAACAAGCAAAATCATATTGTTGGTACTTGGACACTGGTTGTTCCAACCATATGACAGGTCACAAAGACTGGTTTGTAAGGCTTGATGGCACAGCTAGAAGGAGGGTGAAGTTTGCAGATCACAGTTCAATTGAAGCAGAGGGAATTGGTGATATCTCAATTCAAAGGAAGGATGGCAAAGTGGCATATATTCACAATGTTTTGTATGTACCAAAAATGAGGAGTAACTTATTGAGCCTTGGACAATTGTTCGAAAGAGGATACACAATGCTGATGGCAGACAAGACTTTGAAGGTGTTTGATTGTGAAAGGAACCTAATCTTGAAGGTTCCACTATCTAGCAATAGAACATTCAAGATTGGGATTCAAGTGAGCAATTATAAATGCTTAATGACCAATGCAACTCAAGAAAGTTGGGTCTAGCACCACAGGTATGGTCACTTAAACTTCAAAAGTCTAGATTACTTGTGCAAAGTTGGAGCTGTAACTGGTCTACCACCAATTAAAACTCCTGGTGAGTTGTGTGATGATTTCCTAGCTAGCAAGCAGGAAAGGAACTCCTTTTCCACCTATGTGCCAACCAAATCAGCAAGACCACTTGAGCTAGTATTCTCAGATGTGTGTGGACCCTTTGAGGAGAACTCAATAGGAGGCAGCAGGTACTTTGTGATCTTCATATATGATCTCACAAGGAAGACCTGGGTATACTTGATCAAGAGAAAGAATGAAGTCTTCAGCACTTTTCTTGGCTTTAAAGCTCAAGTTGAGAGGCAATGCAGTCAGAAAATGAAGACTCTGAGAACTGATGGTGGAGGAGAATACATGTCACTTGAGTGGAAGGCTTTCTATGTTAAAGAAGGATTGATTCATGAGGTGATTGCACCTTACACTCCTCAACACAATGGCACTGCAGAGAGGAAAAACAGAACTATTCTCAACATGGCCAGAAGTTTGCTAAGAACCAAAAGTATACCTAAGAAGTTTTGGGGAGAAGCTGTCTCAACAGCAGTATACATCTTGAATAGATGTCCTACAAAGAGACTTGGTGAAGTCACACCTGAGGAGGCTTGGTCAGGCCAAAGACCAAGTGTTGGTCATCTTAGAATTTTGGGTCTGTGTGTTACAAACATGTACCTGAGATTCAGAGAAAGAAGCTAGATGATAGGGGTGAGAAGTTGATTTTGCTTGGCTATCACTCTACTGAAGCCTATGGAATTTTCAATCCTCTGACTCAGAAGATCATGCTAAGCAGAGATGTGAGGTTTGATGAATCACAAGGCTAGAATTGGGACAACAATACTGTTAACAACTCAGAGAAAACTCATCTAATACACCTTGATGAAGCAGTTGTGGAAGAACCAGCAGTAGTTGATGAGCAACCACCTGAAATTGAGGAGCAGAATCAAAGAAGACCTCATAGGCATAGACAAGCTCCACCAAGGTTGAGTGATTATGAGATCTTTCCAGACTCAGAAATCACAGCAGAGGGTGAACTTGTGCACATGGCTTTACTGGCAGAAATGGAACCTGTAAGCTTTGGTGATGCAATAAAACACAACCAATGGTTAGAGGCAATGAAAGAAGAGCTCAAGTCCATTGAGAAGAATCATACTTGGGAGCTTACTCAATTGTCAAGTGACAAGAAAGCTATCATAGTAAGGTGGGTCTACAAGGCAAAAGTAAATCCAAAAGGTGAAGTAACCAAGTTCAAAGCTAGACTTGTTGCAAAGGGATTTCTGCAAAAACAAGGCCTAGACTATGATGAGGTCTTTGCACCTGTTGCAAGGATGGAAACTATAAGATTAGTAGTAGCTTTGGCAAGTTATTATGGCTGGACTATCCAACAAATGGATGTCAAGTCAGCCTTCCTCAATGGACCTCTAGAAGAAAAAGTATTTGTCTCTCAGCCACCAGGTTTTGAAGTTGCAGGCAAGGAAAACTATGTGTACAGATTGCATAAGGCACTCTATGGGCTCAAACAAGCTCCAAGAGCCTGGAATAAAAGAATAGATGGGTACCTACTACAACTTGGATTTGTAAAATGCACAACTGAGTATGGAGTGTACACAAAAGGATCAAGAGTGAATGAGTTGCTCATAGTCTGTTTGTATGTTGATGATTTGTTGGTAACACGAAGTAGTGTAGATGAAATTGAGGCTTTTAAAGAAAGTATGAAAGCAGAATTTGAGATGAGTGATCTAGGAAACCTTGCCTACTTCCTAGGAATAGAGTTTGTATGAACTGAGGAGGGGATCTTCATGCACCAGAAGAAGTATGGTACTGATATTCTAGAAAGATTTCAGATGCAGAGCTGTAACTCTACTTCAACTCCTATTGAAACAGGGAATTCATCATAAGTCTCTAAACCAGAAGATCAACTTGCAGACAAAACTCTCTATAGGCAGATGATTGGTTGCTTGCGATATGTATGCAATACAAGACCAGACATGGCTTATGGTGTAGGAGTGGTCAGCAGGTATATGGAGACACCAAAGAAGTCTCACTTGCTAACAGTTAAAAGGTTGCTCAGATATCTAAAGGGTACAGTTGAGCTTGGCTTAATGTTTCCCTGCAAAAACAGCAAGCTTAATCATGAAGTGTTTGGATTTAGTGATGCTGATTGGTGTGGAGACAAAGTTGACAGGAAGAGCACAACAGGGTACTTGTTTCTGCTTGGAAATACTCCAATCTCTTGGTGCTCAAAGAAGCAAGATGTGGTTGCCTTATCTTCTTGTGAAGCAGAATATATTGCTGCTTGTATGGCTGCTTGTCAAGTGCTATGGCTTGAGACTCTACTTGAAGAACTGAAGATAAAGAATGACAAGTGTATGGTGTTGTGTGTTGATAACAAATCAGCAATAAACCTTGCTAAAAATCCAGTTTGACATGGGAGGAGTAAACATATTGAAACCATATTTCATTTCTTAAGAAATCAAGTTAGGAAAGGAAGGTTGAAGCTTGAATTTTGTAGAAGTGAAGTGCAATTGGCTGATATTCTAACTAAACCTCTAAAGAAGGACAGATTTGAGAAGCTGAGAATGAAAATAGGGGTAGTAAGAGCAAAAGGAAACTGAATTAAGGAGGGGTGTTAATTCATAATTCAGTTTTGTTAGTTAGTTAGTTTACTTTCTAAATTTAGCAATGAAGTTAGTTGTGAAGCAACTATAAATAGAAATGTAGTTTGCAAATGTAATTCAATCAATTTGATATAGCTTCTTGCCTTTACTTGAATTCATATACTTTTCTCTTCACTCATTCTTCTTCTTCACTCTAATTTCTTTCTGGATTATGCAACAAATATAAATCAAAATGACAAATGCAATTTCTACATGTCAAAGACAATTTTAATACCAACTTTTATAATCTTATCATTATTATTTTCTAAGAAAAAGCAAATTTTAATTTTCATGATTTTTTCATAAACAATTTTACTACCATTTTCATACTCTCTTTTCTGTAATTAACAATTTTATTCTCATAAAAGTGATATTGATCACCTAAATCAAAATTTCATTTTCCTCTATAATAGGTAGTTGATATATATGAGTATACATTTGATAAAGAAATGGATTTGGAGTATTGTGTCTGGAGGAAATTATCTCTTAAAGAGCTGACGTTTGCCTTTTGATGTCTGTTCACAGCATGAAGAAGATTGTCTCATGTGAAAGATAGGCTAGATATAAAATATTTTTTTTGTTACCTATAAGTGGTGTATTGGCATATTAACCCACGAGAAAAAGATGTATGTATGAAATCAAAGATGATGTGGTGTATTGTTACCTATGTGATAATTTGACTTTGTTAGGGGTGAAATCAAAATTTATTTACCAAAAAATATGATTTTTCCCCTCCACATTCCTTAAACCTATTTTTAAAGTGAATACTCATTGGTTCCTCAAATTTTTGTCTATATTAACACGGCTTAAAAAATAAAAACTCAAACTAGTCTCTAAGAATTATGAATTTGAGTCAAAATAGTTCATAATAAAACTAAAGTATCCTAATAAATTATCATATGAATTATCATATGAAGGTTATAAAAATCTAATTTAATTATCATTTAATATATTGGGAGACTAATTTGGATTTTCTAAATTTTGAAAGATGAGATTGACATATACAAAAAATTTAATGATGTAAAGTCTTTTTTAAATGAAATCCCTAAACTTCAAGGTTCAATAGTCCTAACGCGTTTCAAAGTTTGGGTCTCTTTCACAGGCCCAAATGCCCAATCTAGATCAGTCACTTCACTTGTTGCTTCATCATGACCACCTTCACCTCTCACTCTACGCAGTGACTAACTTCCTCAATCTCAATCATGTCTATGTCTTGTTCATCATCTTCTGAGGAAACAACAAGTTGGGGAGAAAGGGTATCCCAAAAGGTTCTTGCTTTGTATAATTCTCTTCCCAAGAAAGGAAAACCTCAAGGCCGTGAAGTTACCGTTTTCTCTGCTTTCCTTCTTTCTTCTCCTTCCAATGGTTCCTTTCCTCATTCTCTTTCTAATAACAATACCCACAATCTAAATTTCATTTTTTCATGACAATATACAAAAAAAATCATTTTTTAAGTTAAGTCATTCAAATATTAATGATTTTTTTGATGGGTTTCAGATTTGGAGGTTGTTGCATTGGGAACTGGAACAAAGTGTATTGGACGTTCTCTGTTACGGCCATGTGGTGATGTTGTCCATGATTCTCATGCTGAAGTTGTAGCTCGAAGAGCTTTGATCAGGTTTCATTTCCATTGTTTTTAGTTAGTATTATTGTTTTTTTGTAATTATGTGTTCATTTTATGTACATTTAAAAGTGAAGTTTTGATTGTGGGTATTTTTAATTGAAAGTTTGCATCCTTTACATATATCAAGTTGGGTATTGATATTGCAGACTTGGCCATGTGTGAGTGTGTCTTATTCATATTCTTTAATCTTTGCATTTAATGTGCATTTTCGAAACCTTTAAGAGTGTGTTCGATTTCTATTTTGTTTTCATTCCCAGCTGGTATGTTTTCACTTTCACCTTGTTTTGTAATTGTTAGGTGAAATGAAAGTATATCAAATGAAAATTGAAGCGCAAAATAAAGTAGGAAAAACCACCCTATAATGTAGTGTAGTAGTCTTTGTTCTTGTGTAATGTAATGTATTTCTATGTGAGGATATATTATTTCATTCATTTCTATTCACACCAGGTTCTTATATACACAGATTCAACATCTGAATGAAACTTGTAGTAAGCATATACCTACCAATGGAAGCAAACGATTCAAAGTTAATGACGATGATGTACCTTTCCAGTTGGATTCAGAGTGTCTTGATAAACGAAAGTATACCATGAAAAGGGGTTGGAAATTACACATGTATATATCACAATTACCATGTAATCTATCTAATCACTTTCTTCCCTTTTCACTAATCGTCAGAATCCACTCTTTATTTGTTACCATTTGCTTTAAATTCAACGGTTAAAGCCTTTTATGTTGCACTATGTAGGTGGAGATGCTTCAGTGTGTTCACTTGTCTCTCCTTTGGAAACTGTACATTTACAAGAAAGTGATTCCCCTTCACCTTCACCTTTGGGCGAGTTAAATGATTCTGTTGGTAAATTTTACATCATCTGAGATTTATATATAAGTAGCTAAAGACAAGGGGCTTCTCAGACAGTTGAGTAAACATTCAACCAAGGGACTGGATCCTGTCATGTGTGGCTTGTGTATGACTACGTCATA
The DNA here is from genome assembly GCF_001865875.1 of Lupinus angustifolius. Lineage (NCBI taxonomy): Eukaryota > Viridiplantae > Streptophyta > Magnoliopsida > Fabales > Fabaceae > Lupinus > Lupinus angustifolius. Next base: position 11,603,692 of record NC_032021.1, read on the forward strand.
TAATGCCTTAATGTCTATCTTTTTCTTCACATGACCATGTGGTCAAAACCAAACATGAGAGGAACCATTCCCTAATATAATGCCTTAATATCTATCTTTTGCTGAACTTACTTTCCTTCTAATCTCCAATATAATGCCTTAAATGCCTTATCGTGATTCTTTTGAATATTAAACTTGATGGACATTTTTAATTAAAACATTACCTGTTGTTTTTTCTGGCCTGTAAAGAAATAATCATGTGTTTGATTCCAGATAATATTTCAAATCTCTATCAAATGGGGGTGGTCCAGAGGAAGCCAGGTCGTGGTGATACAACCTTGTCAGTTAGTTGCTCTGATAAGATAGCTCGTTGGAATGTTGTTGGTGTTCAAGGTTAGATATGCTTAAACCCAGGGCTGTTTATTTGTATCTTGCTTAGAAATCAGTTGTGATGTGACATTTATAAATTCTTATCATAAAGTTAGTGTTTTAATATAGCATGTGAAATGTCATACATGCTGAAGTTCATGCTGCCGTTTGTATGCATGTATATCTTTTGCATCAACTATATTTGGTTGTATTATTTTAGTATTTATTGATTTATTTTTTCACAAAGCTCATATGTTTTTTTCTATGGCTAGTTCCTAAATGTTCATAATTAGATTACAAGTACAAGTTTGAGGATGGAGCTATATCAGTGGGCTAGTTCTATTCAGACACCACATATGCCTAAATGAATTAGAATTTTCTGCTGGTCTTATAATGTTATATATGTGGATGTTCTCATGAGCTTAACTTATAATAGGTGGTTGTTAACTTTTCCATTGTATAAGTCAAGTATAGTGACATTGTTTCTCTTATTTCAGGAGCTTTGCTTTCCTACTTTCTTCAGCCTATATACATTTCTTCAATTAGTATTGGTCTGCCCCATAAGATTCCCAATCCACATAATTTTCATATTGAGGATAACATGAAGAGAGCTTTGTATGATCGTATCTTACCCTTCTCAAATGACCTTATATCTCCGTATCGAGTGAATCAGGTCTGTGGAATATCAGTATCTTTAGTAATATAGAAATGTGGGTTGTTGGATGCTAACTTTTATACGTATTTTGATTTCATAGCCGCTATTTCATGCTGCCCCGGTACCACCAAAGGACTTTCAGCAATGTGAGAGTGCTGCTAACACTTTAACATGCGGGTACTTGCATCAAATGGCAGCAAATTCTCAATATTGTTAACTTTGTCGTTTAACGTCGCATTAATCCAAATGCTTAAATTGGCAGATATTCTATATGTTGGAATAAATGTGGCTTGCATGAAGTCATCCTTGGAACTACCGGAAGAAAGCAAGGCACCTCTGCAAAAGGAGCACTGTTCCCATCATCAGAATCATCTTTATGCAAGTAAGTCAACAAATACCATAGTAGAAATTTCACTTGACAACCACTAATTAAAACTGTATTTTGTCAGAAAGAGGCTGTTAGAAGTGTTCCTTTCATTGAGGATGGAGTGCTTGACCAGTTCTATGGCCGATACGATTACATATCGAGAACTTAAGGTATTCTTACTGTTCTTCATATTCTATTCTTGTGATGATCTAATTTATGGTGTTTTTGCAAGTACTGGGAAAGGAATGTTTATAACCTGTTGTCTCCTGACCTGTTTTGCATGTTAATCCTTTTGCAGGATGAATCTAAAGAATATCATTTAGCTTCCAAAAATTTTAAAGGGAAGCCACCTTTTAACAAATGGTTCTTGAAACCCTTGGACTATGAGGCATTCCCCACCCCAAAATAGTACACTTAGTCTTCTGTAATCCAACATTTGTAATTTGAGAATTTACTCAATTAAATTGAGTAAAATCCAAATTTGGTACTTGAAAATCTTTTGTTGAAACCAATTTGGTATTTTACAAATTAAGAGATGCTCCATGTTTTTCATACTCATGCCGGAGACCAGACTTATCGGAGGGTGACCTAGGGTATCTTAAAAGCAAATTGAGCTTTGCCGAGCCTCCAACTAATTTTGGCAGAGATTCTATTAGATATTTAACATCTGGTTTAAGCTTTGCGGCTTCACAACTCACAAGAGTCTTCGGCTCATTCTTTATCTTTATCTTCTTAGGAAGACTAACATTTACTTTTATAAGCTCATTATTTTTATTTATGAGGAGGGATCCATTTAATTCAAGAAACTTACTCCCCATCTTAGTCATTAATTCTAAGGAAATCCAATGGTTTGACTTAGTGAGTAAATTTAAACCATTCGATTTCCCTAGAATTGATGACTAGGATGAGGAATAAGTTTAAATTCTTGGATTAAGTGGATCCCCACTCATCCGAGTTGTCCCATGCAAACACTTGTTTCAAAAAAATTCTGAGACTTTTACATTCAGGTGATAATATAAATGAGTTATACAATAATTCATCAAAGATTAGATGAGTTAGAGTTTGTTACCTCATCATTAGAATATTCGATATCTATAGTGTTGCCAACCATAAGACAAATGTTGGCATTTTCCTAGATTTCATTCTCTTCATCGGAAAATGAGAGATCCATAGCCTCTCAAGTGGCCTTTCTTCTTCTTGAAGCTATTCTATCACTTGTCCTTTAGGTTAGGACAATCCGCTTTGAAGTGACCCAACTTGTTGCACTCAAAGTGAATAGACACTTTTTTTCCTTGGTTTAAACATAACCAACAAAGATAAGGAAAAGAAAATTACAAAAGGACTTATTATAGGAATGTTAGTCCAATAAAGTCCAAAACACTAAACCTTGTCAAACAAAGTCAATTAGGCACCAAGAAACATTAATCATGCTAAATTAAGGTTATGAATAGTGTGTAATATATTTCTCATCAAATACCTCCACACTTAACCTTTTGCACTCCGGGCAAAATCAAGAAATAAGGTTATGCTAACCGATATGCACCCAATTGAGTCATGTAAGAAGATCACAAAAACTATGAAAATGAAGCACCTAAGAAAATCACATACTTCACAATGAAATCTAGGAAATGTAATGAATTAGGGAAAATCAAACACACAAGAGTGAAAGAATCATATCAAGATATCCATGAACATCATCCAATAAATTCAAGTATGCCAAGAACCCAATCAAACCAAGAGGCGTGTCACAACAATGATAGAACCTCACATGATATGCTCTCTAAAGTGTTTACACTCATGTGTCTTAAGTTGCAAGTGTTTACACTCAAAACACTTCATGAAAACAAACACAACCATCAACATTATAAGCACATGCACATACAGATCAAAAGGACTTTTGAAGGTTATAATGGGATCAAGAACAAGGTAGGATAAATATGGGATATGTAGTTAAAACCAAATGGAATAGAGGAGCAATGGTGAATAAGTAAAAAGTAAGTAAAAATCAACCCCAACATAAGACCAAATCTCCAATTCCAATACTCTTTACCTTACTCAACCTTTTATTCACTTTTATTTCTCTTTTTGTTGTTTTTATTTTTTATTTTTGTTTTTTTATGAACACTTAATTACACAATTGTATCAACCATTAAGACATAACCAAGAAGATACAAGATTTTAAGAAGAATGCACATTTTCTTACTTAATACTCATTCCCAAAACAATTCCACAGCTTCAAAATTCCCTATGGTTAGGACAATCATGGTTTTTCACTTGTAAGCTTGTAATGAGCTAAGTAACAAGGAAATAGGTAAATAGGCTCAACAGGGCTATCAAAGGATAAATTCATTCAAGGTAGGCTTATATGGCTAAGTGGCTTATTCAAAAGAAATGCCTAAATTACTTCAATATGTGCATGTGAATATCAAGTATCAACAAGAAACAAGTCAAGTTCTAGAGTGCAAGTAATCAAGAGTGAAATAACACATGAAAGTATATTAGATGGCATACAGCAATCCATCCACAATTAAGGCTCAAATTTTCACAAGGGACAAGTCTATCACAATTGTTTCAACCTCTCAATTCTCAAAAACAACTTGACACACAAAAATGCATGGATTCACACCACAATATATCATGACTTAAGTGAAAGAAAGTATGAGAGAAAATGCCCAAACCTAAGCAAAACCTAAAAATCAAAGAAAAGCATGCATCAAACTAACCTACGACCTATAATAGTCTCCCCCCACACTTAAACTGCACATTCTCCCAATGTAGCACAATCAGAATATCCAGACATACATACAAATTAATTGAATTGGACAAGTGCCATAAAATGTAGAGAAATAGAGAAAGAAAAACTCCCTGATTCATGGAGGGAGGAAAGTAGGTTCAACCAATGAGTCCTCCTCCATAATTTCATCCACTAAGGAAGAATTTATGAGGAAGGGCTTGAGTCGATTCTCATTAACCTTGAAGCTCTTAATTTTGGATTCACTTTTGATTTCTACAGCACCATAAGGAAACATATTAGTAACAAAAAAGGACCAATCCACCTAGAACGAAGCTTACCACTCATGAGTCCAAGCCTAGAGTTGTACAACAATAATTTTTGGCCAACCAAAAATTCCTTTCTAGAAATCAAGTTATCATGGAATCGTTTGGTCTTCTCTTTTTAGAACTTAGAGTTCTCATAGTCTGCTAAGCGAATCTCATCGAGTTCATTCAGTTGGAGCTTTCTTTCTTCACCAGCTTGATCAAGAACCAAGTTACAAGTTTTCACAGTCCAATATGCACGATGCTCTATCTCTACAGGAAGATGACATGCTTTACCAAAGACAACTCAATAAGGGGACATCCCTATGGGTGCCTTGTAAGTAGTCTTATGTGCCCAAAGAGCATTGTCAAGTCTGTTGCTCCAATCCTTTCTGTTAGGATGTACCATCTTCTCCAAAATCCTTTTTATCTCTCTACTTAAAATCTCAGTTTTCCCATTACATTGAAGGTGATAAGGTGTGGAGATTCTATAAACAACCCCATATATCTTGAAAATAGCTTGCATTGATCTATTGTAGAAATGGGTGCCTTGGTCACTAACAATGGCTCTGGGTATGCCAAACCTACAAAAAATGTCAGACCTAACAAAATCCATAACAACCCGAGCATCATTAGTCTTGGTGGCCTTAGCTTCCACCCATTTAGAAACATAATCAACAACAAGCAGAATATAGTAAAAGCAAGAATAAAGAAACAAGAAATGGACCCATGAAATCAATACCCCAGACAACAAACACCTCACAAAACAACATAGGTTGTTGAGGCATCGCTTATCAGCAAGAAAGAGTACCACACACTCTCTAACACTTCTCACAAGTGCTAAAAATCCTCCACACATATTTGAAGATATTGGGCCAATAAAATCCAGAGTCAAGCACCTTTTGTGTTGTCCTTTGGGTACCAAGATTGTAAGAACAAGATTGCA
>NC_032021.1:11609143-11612378 GCF_001865875.1 Lupinus angustifolius
GGTGAATTAGTTGACTTAAAATTATAGTAACTTTTGCTACAAAATATAAGAGTTAATGTGCAGCGGATAATATTGCAGAAAATAAACAAGTATAAATTAAAGACGAAAGGGAAAGGAGAGTGCACAAGTGTTTTATATTGGTTCACCTTCTTGTCAACCAAAGGCTACATCCAGTACTCTTGCAGCACAAGAGATTTTCCACTTAATATTAAGAGTTGTAATTACATTATCTCACCTCGAGATCTCTCTGTACCTTACACACTCACTAATATTTATACCTTGGAAAACACTTTTCCAAGTCACTGTATCCTCTTTCTATTCACACACCCTGTGAAAGAAAGATTGTTTGCAATGAATGAAGAATTACAACAATGGCTTTGGATTGCCTTTACAAGTATGAAATATTATATCACTTGCAATCCAATCAACTCTCTTTATATGCTTAGTAATAATGCTCAATATATTTGTGAAAACTTTTTGAAGCAATTACTCAGAATAAATTCTCTTTTGAAAGTTTAAGACCTCAGTGCATAAAAATAGTGAGAGAATTTATGAGAGTTGTATAAAAGTTGTATGTTGATGTTGTTAGAGTTAGAGTCTTTATATAGGCTTTCCAAACACCCAAGGTGCCTTTCTGAAAGTGTAGGAGTTGTTTGGAGTGAAGAGATTTTGTTTGGAGTGAAACCATTTCGTTTTGAAATATGAAATCTCATGCAACAGTCCTCAGTAATCGATTACTGACATTGGGTAATCGATTACCCAAACATATTGTCCACTCAGTTTTTAAATTTGAATTTCAGTAATTGATTACACCATTTGGGTAATCGGTTACTCAACTTTTGAAAAACTCGTAATCTGTTACTCAAATGCAGTAATGGATTACTCTGAGCAGTTTTAAGTTGGATAACTCTTTTTCTCTCACATGTAACTTGTTACTTGAATGAAGTAACCCGTTACACATCTTTTCAAAAATTGTTTTAAGTATTTTTAAAGTGTTTCCTTATTCTTTAAAAATAGTTTGAGCATTACTACTTTTCATAAGTATTCTTTGGCACAGTATATTAAAAATTAATGTAGTGCAGAGATAAGATGTTTCAATCAAAATATCAGAAATGGAATAATAAAGCATAAAACATCATAAAGTAATTTGTTCAGAAGTATGCAATAATAACTCAAAAACAAACATCAACTAAGTAACAATTTGTCCGAGATTTTAAAGTAGAATAACCAGAAAATCCTAATAGATATACTAAGATTTAGGCTCCGAGTTATCTTCATCTATATCCATGCTGTCCATCCTAGAGGAGAGGCAATGAAGTTTATATCGGATTTGTTGATTCTGAGAGTCGAGAGCATCCATCCGATTGGTGATGTAGCCTCAGAGAGAAACCAACTCATCCATAATCATTTGGTTTGAGGGCATGGCAGCAGATGAGGACGATTGAGCATGAAACTCAGATGGTTTTGGTTCAGAAGGATTAGGTGCTTCAGGTTTAGATGGTTCAGCATCAGTAGTCGGCTTGTCGATTCTATGAGTATAAGTGCAGGTTCTAAGGTCTTTGGTAAAGCCCATTTTGTGGATCACATATACATCAATGTGGCTTTCTTGAAGATTCATAGGCGTCTCTTTTTCACCAGTCATAGAGACTCCGAAATGCTGAAGAATTTTGGTTACAAAGATAGCATATGGCAAAGGGCTTTGAGTACCTCTAACGGTCAACATTTGTCTCATTATCATGAGAGTCCAATTCATTTTGATATTAAACTTTATGGCATACATCAATTGGAGTTCTATGTCACTTATTTGAGAATGATTTGAAAATTTTCGTATAATGACATAGCTCAAGAAATAACGAATCAAACATTCCTCTAGTTTGAGATATCCAACAGATAGGATGTCTCGGTGTTTGACAGCCTCTCCAAAGCCTTGTTGCTTACGCATTTCTATTTCCCTTTTCGAAAGTCGACATAACGAGTGATAAAAATCATTTCGATCATAATTATCCCATTCACACACAAGGCTGAAACCTATTATGTCACCTTGATAGGGTATGTTACATAACAATGAACTGAAAGTTTTTAGATCTAAAACAATGTCTTTTCCTTTAACATAGGATGTAAGACGATTTTTCCGAAAGTTCATGTTACAATAAAATACTCTCACAAGTTCGGGATAAATGTCGTTTGTTTCAGAACAAAAGTCAAAAAGGTTTTGTTGACGTAAGAGATAAGGAAAAAGAAAATCTTCAAACTCAAAATTATGAACATTACCATATTTAGGAGTAAAAATGGCGCGACCATGGAAGTGTTCCTCAAATATCTTACGTTGCTCATCATTAGCAAGAAGCCTTGTCAAGTCCAGAGGGTTGCATTCCAAAGCAGTTTTTCCTTGACTCCTTTGAGTGGTATTGGAGCGCTGTTTCTTTAATTTAGAAGAGGAAGCCATGAATTTGGGATTTTAGGTTTTTGGGTTTTTCGAGATTTGGGGGTTTTGATTCGAGCCACTAATCATGAAAATGGTTGGTTAGAAGTGTTTAGAATCTAGAATGTGATATGAATGGACACAAAAATCACTCAAAACAGATCAAAAACAAGATTTTTAGAGGTTGGGAAGCTTTGAGAAGAAGAGAACATGAGTTGAGTGAAGAGGATGAGTTGAAAAATGCAGAAATTATATATATAACACCATAGAGTAATCGATTACTCATTTTGAGTAATCGGTTACTCATTTTGAGTAATCGGTTACTCAAAAATGAATTTTTAAAATTTTCAAACAGCAGCTTTGAGTAATCGATTACTCATTGTTGGTAATCGGTTACTGAAACACGTTGTTTCACCCTATAATCGGTTACTCTCCAGTGTAATCGATTACTTACCCCATAAAAACTTATTTTTAGGCAAAATTAAGCTATAAAAATGATTTTTAACCCAAAATTTTAAGTTTTTGAATACAGATATATATATTTAAGATCAAATAGGCATGAGATAATAATAATGAAGCTAACATATAATCATATAAGCATGTTTAAGACAGGTAAACTTCATCAAGAATGCCTAATTCAAGTCTAATTTTGTAAAAAGGTTCTTTTGCCAAAGGTTTAGTGAAAATGTCTGCAAGTTAGTGAAAGTGTGCATGTCAAGAGGAACACTTTGGAAAGCTCTCCTTGAACGTCATGGTTTTGATGAGGACAACTTGTGCTTAAAAGAGCTTGAAGATCACCAACAAATCAACGTG
>NC_032021.1:11612478-11612956 GCF_001865875.1 Lupinus angustifolius
GATAACAAAATTCAGGAGCTGAGGACCATGATTCAGTCTACCGCTGAGGCTCAGAATGCCATGTTCTGCTCAGAATTTCAGAAGCTGTCTGTGCTTATCAGGGGAGATCAGAACACTGCTTTGCCTGATGATCAGACTGACTATCCTCCGCCTCAACCTTAGTTTAGCGGACCTTAGACCTAGGTTATCCTATCCTTAGGTTTATTTTTTATCTTGTAGCACCTTCTGGATTCAGTTATCGTTGTTGCTTTCAGAACTTAGTCATATTTTGCTATTTGTCTTTTATTTGACTTTATAGCCTGTACTATTTCATGACTTTCTTGACTCTTTATGCTATGCAAATGTTTTCTTTTGTTTTTGCTTTAATTATGTCAATAGCTTATTTGCTTTTGTGAATGGTTCTTGATCATTTGAGATTTGATGCTGCTAACATTGCTTAATAGTTGATTAAATCTTGTATGCCATTCTCACTTCCTAT
>NC_032021.1:11613056-11613324 GCF_001865875.1 Lupinus angustifolius
AAACATATAATCATATAAGCATGTTTAAGACAGGTAAGCTTCATCAAGAATGCATAATTCAAGTCTAATCTTGTAAAAAGGTTCTTTTGCCAAGGGTTTAGTGAAAATGTCTGCAAGTTGGTTATGAGTATCAACAAATTCTACAAATACATCTTTCTTTTGAACATGGTCCCTTAGGATTTGATGCCGTATATCTATGTGTTTGGTTCTAGAATGCATAATGGGATTCTTTATAAGGTTTATAGCACTAGTATTATCACATTTCAGT
>NC_032021.1:11613424-11613862 GCF_001865875.1 Lupinus angustifolius
ATCCACATCCTCATCCTCATCCTCATCCTCATCCTCATCCTCATCCCCATCCTAATCCCAATCCCAATCCTAATCCTAACCCAAATCCTAATCCAAATCCTAATCCTAATCAAATTCCTAATCCCAATCCTAATCCTAATCCTAATCCTAATGCTCATCCTCATCCTCATCCTCATCCGCAACCTAATCCTCATCCTCATCCTCATCCTCATCCTAATCCTAATCCAAACCCAAACCCATACCCTAACCCTACTAATCCTAATCCTAATCCTAATCCTATTCCTATTCCTATTCCTCGTCCTCATCCTCATCCTCATCCACATCCTCATCCTAAACCTAACCCTAGCCTTAATCCTAATACTAACCCTAATCCTAGTCCTAATCCTAACCCTAATCCTAATCCTAATCCAAATCCTCATCCTCGTCCTCATCCTCATC
>NC_032021.1:11613962-11614362 GCF_001865875.1 Lupinus angustifolius
ATCCTAATCCTAATCCTAATCCTAATCCTCATCCTAATCCTAACCCTATTCCTATTCCTAATCCTAATCCTAATCCTCATCCTCATCCTCGTCCTCATCCTCCTACCCATCATCATCCTCATCCTCATCCCCATCCTAATCCTAATCCAAATCCTAACCCTACTCCAATTCCTAATCCTAACCCTAATACTAATTCTAATCCTCATCGTCATCCTCATCCTCATCCTCATCCCCCAACCTCATCCCCATCCTAATCCTAATCCTAACCCTAATCCTAATCCTAATCTTGATCCTAATCCTAATCCTAAACCTAATTCTAATCCTCATCCTCATCATCATTCTCACCCTCACCCTCATCCTCATGATTATCCTCATCCTCATCCTCATCCTCATCCCCAAC
>NC_032021.1:11614462-11614914 GCF_001865875.1 Lupinus angustifolius
TCCTAATCCTAATCCTAATCCTCATCCTCATCCTCATCTGCATCCTCATCCTCATCCTCATCCGCATCCTCATCCTCATCCTCATCCGCATCCTCGTTGTCATCCTCATCCCCATCCCCATCCCCATCCCCATCCTCATCCTAATCGTAATCTTAATCCTAAGCCTAATCTTAATCCTAATCCTAATCCTAATCCTAATCCTAACCCTAATCCTAACCCTAATCCTAATCCTAATCCTAGTCCTAATCGTAATCCTAGTCCTAATCCTAGTCCTAATCCTAATTCTAATCCTCATCCTCGTCCTCATCCTCACCCTCACCCTCATCCCCACCCTCACCTTCATCCTCATTCCATCCTCATCCATAGTCTCATCCTCATCCTCATCCTCATCCTCATCCTCATCCTCATCCTCATCCTCATCCTCATCCTCATCCTCATCCTCATCCTCATCC
>NC_032021.1:11615014-11616087 GCF_001865875.1 Lupinus angustifolius
CCTCATCCTCATCCTCATCCTCATCCTCAACCTCATCCTCATCCTCATCCTCATCCTCATCCTCATCCTCATCCTCATCCTCAACCTCATCCCCATCCTAATCCTAATCCTAACCCTAATCCTAATCCTAATCCTAATTCTAATCCTCATCCTCATCATGATCTTCACCCTCACCCTCATCCTCCTCCTCATCCTTGTCCTCATCCTCATCCTCATCCCCAACCTCATCCCCTTCCTAGTCCTAATCCTCATCCTAACCCTAATCCTAATCCTAATAATAATCCTAATCCTAATCCTAATCCTAATGCTAATCCTAATCCTAATCCTCATCCTCATCCCCATCCTCATCCTCATCCTCATCCTCATCCTCATCCTAATCCTAATCCTAATCCTAATCCTAATCCTATTCCTATTTGTAATCCTAATCCTAATCCAAACCCTCATCCTCTTCCACATCCTCATGCCCATCCTCATCTTCATCCTCATCTTCATCCCCGTCCTAATCCCAATCCCAATCTTAAGCCTAATCCTAATCCTAATCCTCATCCTAACCCTATTCCTATTCCTAATCCCAATACTAATACTAATCGTAATCCGCATCCTCATCCTCATCCTCATCCTAACCCTAATCCTAATTCTAATCCTAACCCTAATCCTAATCCTAATCCTAATCCTAATCCTAATCCTTATCCTCATCCTCATCCTCATCCTCATCCTCATCCTCATCCTTATCCTCATGCTAATCCTGATCCTAATCCTAATACTACCCCTGATCCTAATCCTAATCCAAATCCTTATCGTCATCCTCATCCTCACCCTCATCCTCATCCTCATCCTCATCCTCATCCTCATCCTCATCCTCATCCTCATCCTAATCCTAATCCTAATCCTAATCCTAATGCTAATCCTAACCCTAATCCTAATCCTAACCCTACTCCTATTCCTAATCCTAATTCTAATCCCCATCCTCATCCTCATCCTCATCCTCTTCCTCCTCCTCGTCCTCATCCTAATCCTATTCGTAATCCTAACCCTATTCCTAATCCTAATCCTAATCCTAATCCTCATCCTAA
>NC_032021.1:11618796-11619564 GCF_001865875.1 Lupinus angustifolius
ATCCTATTCCTATTCCTAATCCTAATCCTTATCCTAATCCTTATCCTTATCCTAATCCTCATCGTCATCCTCATCCTCATCCCCATCCTCGTCCCTATCCCAATTCTCATCGTAATCCTAACCTTAATCCTAATCCTAATCATAATCCTTATCCCCATCCAAATCCTCATCCTCATTCTCATCCTCATCTCAATGCTAATTCAAATCCAAATCCTAATCTCAATCCTAATACTAATCCTAATCATATTCCTAACGCTAATCCTAATCCTAATCCTAACCCTAATCCTAATCCTGATCCTAATCCTCATCCTGATCCTGATCCTGAACCATATGCTCAGCCTCATCCTCATCCTCATCCTCATCCTCATCCTCATCCTCATCTTCATCATCATCCTCATCCTCATCCTCATCCTAATCCTAATGCTAATCCTAATCCAAATCCTAATCCTAATCCACATCCTCATCCTAATCCTCATCCTCATCCTCATCTCAATGCTAATTCAAATCCAAATCCTAATCTCAATCCTAATCTCAATCCTAATACTAATCCTAATCATATTCCTAACTCTAATCCTAATCCTAATCCTAACCCTAATCCTAATCCTGATCCTGATCCTGATCCTGATCCTGATCCATAGTCTCATCCTCATCCTCATCCTCATCCTCATCCTAATCCTAATTCAAATCCTAATCCAAATTCTAATCCTAATCGTCATCCTCATCCTAATCCTCCTCCTCATCCTCATCCTCCTCCTCATCCTCATCCTC
>NC_032021.1:11619664-11622565 GCF_001865875.1 Lupinus angustifolius
CCTCCTCCTCATCCTCATCCTCATCCTCATCCGCATCCTCATCCTCATCCTCATCCTCATCCTCATCCTCATCCTCATCCTCATCCTCATCCTCATCCGCGTCCTCGTCCTCATCCTCATCCACATCCACATCCACATCCTCATCATCCTCCTCATCCTCATCCTCATGCTCATCCTCTTCCCCCTCCTAATCCTCATCCTAATGCTAATCCAAATCCAAATCCTAATCCTAATCCTAATCCTTTATCCTAATCCTAATGCTAATCCTAATCCTCATCCTCATCCTCATCCTCATCTCATCCTCATATCATTCTCATCCTCATCCTCATCCTCATCCTCAACCTCATCCTCATCCTCATCCTCATTCTCATCATTATCTTCATTCTAATCCTAATCCTCATTCTCATCCTCGTCCTCATCCTCATCCTATTCCTAACCCTAATCCTAATCTTAACCCTAATCCTAACCCTAATCCTAACCATATTCCTACTCCTAGTCGTAATCCTAATCCTAATCCATATCGTCATCCTCATTCTCATCCTCATCGTCATCCACATCCTTATCTTCATCCTCCTCCTCATCCTAATCCTAATCCTAATTCTAACCCAAATCCAAATCCTAATCCTAATCCTAATACTGATCCTCGTCCTCATCCTCGTCCTCATCCTCGTCCTCATCCTCATCCTAATGCAAATCCAAATCCAAATCCTAATTCTATTCCTAATCCTAATCTTAATCCTCATTCTCTTCCATATTCTCATCCTCATCCTCATCATAAGCCTAACGCTAATCCTAACCCTAATCTTAATCCTAATCCCAATTCTAATCCTGATCCTTTTCCTCATTCTCATCCTAATCCTAATCCTAATCCTAATCCTAATCCTCATCCTAATCTTCATCCTCAACCTCATCCTAAGCCTAACCCTAATACTAATCCTAATCCTAAACCATATCCTAACCCTAATCCTAATTTGAATACTAATCCTAATCCTGATCCTATTCGTCATTCTCATCATGACCTTCATTCTCATCCTCATCCTAATCCTAATCCCAATCCATATCCTAACCCTAATCCTAATTTGAATACTAATCCTATTCCTGATCCTATTCGTCATTCTCATCATAATCCTCATTCTCATCCTCATCCTTATCTTCATCCTTATCCTAATCCTAATGCTAATCCTAATCCTCATCCTCATCCTCATCCTAATCATAATCATAATCATAATCCTAATCATAATCCTATTCCTAATCCTAATCCCTATTCCTAATTGTAATCCTAATCCAAATCCTAACCCTCATTCTTATCCTCATCCTCATCCTCATCCTCATCCTGATTCTAATGCCAATCTTAATCCTAGTCCTTTTCCTAATCCTAGTCCTCATTCTAATCCTAATCCTCATCCTCATCTCAACCTCATCCTCACCCTCATCATCATCATCATCCTCATCCTAAGGAAAATCCAATTCCAAATCCTAATCCTAATCCTAATCCTTATCCTCATCCTCATCCTTATCGTCATACTCATCCTCATCATCATCCTCATCCTCATCCTCATCCTTATCCTCATCCTAGTCCTAATCTTAATCCTTATCTGAATCATAATCCTAATCCTAATCCTAATCCAAATCCTAATCCTAATCCTAATCATAATCCTACTCCTGATCATATTCCTCATTATCATCCTAATCCTCATTCTAATCCTCATCCGCATCCTCATCCTCATCCTTATCCTTATCCTCATCCTCATCCTCATCATCATCCTCAACTTCCTCCTCATCCTCATCCTCATCCTCATCTTCATTCTAATGCCAATCCTAATCCTAATCCTAATCCTAATTTAATCCTAATCCTAATCCTAATACTAATACTAACCCTAATCATAATCCTAATCCTGATCCTCATCCTCATCCTCATCCTCATCCCTATCCACATCTTCATCCTAACCCTAGTTATAATCCTAATCCTAATCCTAATCCTGATCATATTCTTCATTCTCATCCTAATCCTCATCCACATCCTCATCCTCATCCTCATCCTCATCCTCATCCTCATCCTCATCCTCATCCTCATCATCATCCTAATCCTAATCGTCATTCTAATCCTCGTCCTCATCCTCATCCCAATCCTACTCATAATCCTAATCCTTATCCTTATCCTAATCCTAATTCTAACCCTAATCCTAATCCTGATCCTAACCTTAATCCTAACCCTAGTCCTAACCCTAATCCTACTCCTACTCCTAGTCATAATCCTAATTCTAATCCTAATCCTAACCCTAACCCTAATCCTAATCCTACTCCTACTCCTAGTCGTAATCTAAATCATAATCCTAATCATAACCCTAATCCTAACCCGAATCCTAACCCTAAACCTAATCCTACTCCTACTCCTAGTAGTAATCCTAATCCTAATCTTGATCCTTTTCCTCATCCTCATCCTCATCCTCATCCTCATCCTCATCCTAATGCTAATCCAAATCTAAATCCTAATCCTAATCCAAATCCTAATCCTAATCCTAATCCTCATCCTCATCCTCATGCTCATCCTCATCCGCATCGTAATCATAATCCTAATCTGAATCATAATCCTAATCCTGATCCTATTTCTCATTCTCATCATAATCCTCATTCTCATCCTCATCCTCATCCTTATCCCCATCCTTAAACTCTTTCTCATTCTCCTCCTCATCCAAATCCTAATCCTAATGCTAATCCTAATCCTATTTCTAATCCTAAATCCTAATCCTAATCTGCGTGCTCATGCTCATCCTCATCCTCATCATCATCCTTATCCTCATCCTCATCCTGATCTTAATGCTAATCTTAATCCTAATCCTATTCTTAATCCTAATCCTAATACTCATCCTCATCCTCATCCTCATCCTAATCCTAATTCAA
>NC_032021.1:11622665-11626592 GCF_001865875.1 Lupinus angustifolius
AATCCTAATCCTAATCCTAATCCTCATCCTCATCCTCATCCTCATCTCATCCTCATATCATTCTCAACCTCATCCTCATCCTCATCCTCATCCTCATCCTCATCCTCAACCTCATCCTCATCCTCATCCTCATTCTCATCATTATCATCATTCTAATCCTAATCCTCATTCTCATCCTCGTCCTCGTCCTCATCCTATTCCTAACCCTAATCCTAATCTTAACCCTAATCCTAATCCTAACCCTAACCATATTCCTACTCCTAGTCGTAATCCTAATCCTAATCCTAATCCATATCGTCATCGTCATCCTCATCCTCATCCTAATCCTAATTCTAACCCAAATCCAAATCCGAATCCTAATCCTAATACTGATCCTCGTCCTCATCCTCGTCCTCATCCTCGTCCTCATCCTCATCCTAATGCTAATCCAAATCCAAATCCTAATTCTAATCCTAATCCTAATCTTAATCCTCATTCTCATCCATATTCTCATCCTCATCCTCATCATAAGCCTAACGCTAATCCTAACCCTAATCTTAATCCTAATCCTAATTCTAATCCTTATCCTTTTCCTCATTCTCATCCTAATCCTAATCCTAATCCTAATCCTAATCCTAATCCTCATCCTAATCATCATCCTCAACCTCATCCTAAGCCTAACCCTAATACTGATCCTAATCCTAATCCTAATCCATATCCTAACCCTAATCCTAATTTGAATACTAATCCTAATCCTAATCCTTTTCGTCATTCTCATCATGACGCTCATTCTCATCCTCATCCTAATCCTAATCCTAATCCTAATCCATATCCTAACCCTAATTCTAATTTGAATACTAATCCTATTCCTGATCCTATTCGTCATTCTCATCATAATCGTCATTCTCTTCCTCATCCTCATCCTCATCCTCATCCTCATCCTTATCCTAATCCTAATGCTAATCCTAATCCTCATCCTCATCCTCATCCTCATCCTCATCCTCACCCTCATCCTCATCCTCACCCTCATCCTCATCCTCACCCTAATGTAAATTCTATTCCTAATTCTAATCCTAATCCAAATCCTAACCCTCATTCTTATCCTCATCCTCATCCTCATCCTGATTCTAATGCCAATCTTAATCCTATTCCTTTTCCTAATCCTAGTCCTAATTCTAATCCTAATCCTCATCCTCATCTCAACCTCATCCTCACCCTCATCATCATCCTCATCCTAAGGAAAATCCTATTCCTAATCCTAATCCTAATCCTAATCCTTATCCTCATCCTTATCCTCATCCTCATCCTCATCATCATCCTCATCCTCATCCTCATCCTTATCCTCATCCTAGTCCTAATCTTAATCCTAATCTGAATCATAATCCTAATCCTAATCCTAATCCAAATCATAATCCTACTCCTGATCATATTCCTCATTATCATCCTAATCCTCATTCTAATCCTCATCCGCATCCTCATCCTCATCCTTATCCTTATCCTCATCCTCATCCTCATCATCATCCTAATCGTCCTCCTCATCCTCATCCTCATCCTCATCCTCATCCTCATCTTCATTCTAATGCCAATCCTAATCCTAATCCTAATCCAAACCCTAATTTAATCCTAATCCTAATCCTAATACTAATACTAACCCTAATCATAATCATAATCCTAATCGTGATCGTCATCCTCGTCCTCATCCTCATCCCTATCCACATTTTCATCCTAACCCTAGTTGTAATCCTAATCCTAATCCTGATCATATTCTTCATTATCATCCTAATCCTCATCCACATCCTCATCCTCATCCTCATCCTCATCCTCATCCTCATCCTCATCCTCATCCTCATCCTCATCCTCATCCTAATCCTAATCCTCATTCTCATCCTCGTCCTCATCCTCATCCCAATCCTAATTCTAACCTTAATCCTAATCCTGATCCTAACCTTAATCCTAACCCTAGTCCTAACTCTAATCCTAATCCTACTCCTACTCCTAGTCATAATCCTAATGCTAATCGTAATCCTAACCCTAACCCTAATCCTAACCCTAATCCTAATCCTACTCCTACTCCTAATCCTAGTCGTAATCCTAATCCAAATCCTAATCTTAATCCTAACCCTAATCCTAACCCTAATCCTAATCCTACTCCTACTCCTAGTCGTGATCTAAATCCTAATCCTAATCATAACCGTAATCCTAACCCGAATCCTAACCCTAAACCTAATCCTACTCCTACTCCTAGTACTAATCCTAATCCTAATCTTGATCCTTTTCCTCATCCTCATCCTCATCCTCATCCTAATGCTAATTCAAATCTAAATCCTAATCCTAATCCAAATCCTAATCCTAATACTAATCCTCATCCTCATCCTCATTCGCATCCTAATCCTAATCCTAATCTGAATCATAATCCTAATCCTGATCCTATTACTCATTCTCATCATAATCCTCATTCTCATCCTCATCCTCATCCTTATCCCCATCCTTATCCTCTTTCTCATCCTCCTCCTCATCCAAATCCTAATCCTAATGCTAATCCTAATCCTATTTCTAATCCAAAATCCTAATCCGCGTGCTCATGCTCATCCTCATCCTCATCCTCAACCTTATCCTCATCCTCATCCTGATCTTAATGCTAATCTTAATCCTAGTCCTACTCTTAATCCTAATCCTAATCCTCATCCTCATCCTCATCCTCATCATAATCCTAATCCTAATCCTATTCCTAATCATCATCCTCATCATACGCCTAACCCTAATACTAAACCTAATCCTAATCCTAATCCATATCCTAACCCTAATCCTAATTTGAATACTAATCCTGATCCTATTCGTCATTCCCAACATAATCCTCATTCTCATCCTCATCCTCATCCTCATCCACATCCTCATCCTCATCCTTATCCTGATCCTAATGCCAATCTTAATCCTAATTTTGCTCCTCATCCTAATCCTAATGCTAATCCTAATCCTCATCCTCATCCTCATCTCATCCTCATCCTCACCCTCATCCTCATCCTCATCCTCATCCTCATCCTCTATGTAAATTCTATTCCTAATTCTAATCCTAATCCAAATCCTAACCCTCATTCTTATCCTCATCCTAATCCTAATGACAATCGTAATCCTAATCCTTATCCTAATCCTAATTCTAATCCTAATACTCATCCTCATCTCATCCTCATCCTCACCCTCATCCTCATCCTCATCCTTAACATCATCCTTATCCTCCTCCTGATCTTATTGCCAATCTTAATCCTAATCCTACTCTTAATCCTAATCCTAACCCTCATTCTCATTTCATCCTCATCCTCATCCTCATCCTCATCCTCGGCCTCATCCTCATCCTCACCCTCATCCTCATCCTCATCCTCATCCAGATGCTTATCCTCATCCTCATCATCATCCTAATCCTAATCCTCATCCTCATCCTAATCCTAATCCTAATGCAAATCCTCATCCTAATCCTAATCCTCATCCTAATCCTAATGCAAATCCTCATCCTAATGCTCATCCTAATCCTAATCCTCATCCTCATCCTAATCCTGATCCTAATCCTAATTCTAATCCCAATCTAAATCCTAAACCTCATCCAAATCCTAAACCTAATCCTAATCCTAATCCTGATCCTCATCCTCATCCTCATTCTAATCCTAATCCTATCCCTAATCGTTATCCTAATCCTAATCCTTATCCTATTTCTTATCCTAATCCTAATGCTAATCCTAATCCTAATCCTAATCCTAATCCTAATCCTAATCCTAATCCTAATATTAATCCTCATCCTCATCCTAATCCACATCCTCATCCTCATTCTCATCCTCATCCTCATCGTCTTCCTCATCCTCAGCCTAATCCTGATCCTAATGCAAATCCTAATCCTAATCCTAATCCTCCTCCTCATCCTCATCCTCATCCTAATCCTCATCCTCATCCTCATCCTCG
>NC_032021.1:11626692-11630341 GCF_001865875.1 Lupinus angustifolius
GTCGTCATCCTCATCCTCATCCTCATCCTCATCCTCATCCTCATCCTCATCCTCATCCTCATCCTCATCCTCTTCCTCTTCCTCATCCTCATCCTAATCCTAATTATAATCCTAGTTCTAATCCTAATCCTAATCCTAAACCTAGTCTTAATCCTCATCCTCATCCTCATCCTCATCCTCATCCTCTTCCTCTTCCTCATCCTCATCCTAATCCTAATCCTCATCCTCATCCTCATCTTCATCCTCATCCTCATCCTCATTCTAATCCTAATCCTAATCCTAATGGAAATCCTCATCCTAATCCTAATCCTCATCCTCATCCTAGTCTTGATCCTAATCCTAATCCTAATCCTAATCCCAATCTTAATCCTAATCCTAATCCTATACCTAATCCTAATCCTAATCCTAATCCTAATCCTAATCTTCATTCTCATCCTCATCCTCATCCTCATTCTAATCCTAATCCTAATCCTATCCGTAATCGTTATCCTAATCCTAATCCATATCCTATTCCTTAGCCTTCCTAATGCTAATCCTAATCGTAATCCTAATCCAAACCATAATCTTAATCCTCATCCTCATCCTAATCCTAATCCACATCCTCATCCTTATTCTCATTCTCTTCCTCCTCGTCTTCCTCGTCCTCATCCTAATCCTCATCCTCATCCTCATCCTCATCCTCATCCTCATCCTCATCCTCATCCTCATCTTCATCCTCCTCATCCTCATGCTCATCCTCATCCTAATCCTAATCTTAAAACAAATCCTAATCCTAGTCCTAACCGTATCCCTAATCCTAATCCTAATCCTATTCCTATTCCTATTCCTAATCCTCGACCTCATCCTCATCCTCATCCAAATCCTAATACTGATCGTAATCCTAATCCTGATCCTAATCCTATTCCTGATCCCAATCCTAATCCCAATCCTAATCCTAATCCAAATCCCAATCTTCTTTCTAATCCTCATCCTCATCCTCATCATGATCCCAATCCTAATCGTAATCCAAATCCTAATACTAATCCTAATCCTAATCGTAATCCAAATCCTAATACTAATCCTAATCCTCACTCTCATCCTCATCCTCATCCTCAGAATGATTTTCATCCTCATCCTCATCCTCAGCATGATTTTCATCCTCATCCTAATCTTAATCCTAATCCTAATCATAATCGTAATCCTCATCCTAATCCTAATTTGAATCCTTATCCTAATCGTATTCCTAATCCTAATCGTAATCTTAATCCTAATCCTCTTAATAATCATAATCATAATCTATATCGTAATCCTAATCCTCATCCTAATTGTAATCCTAATCGTAATCCTAATCGTAATCCTAATCTTAATCCTTATGCTAATCCTAATCCGAATGTGAATCCTAATATAATTCCTAATCCTAATCGAAATCCATATACTCATCCTCATCCTGATCCTAATCCTAATTATAATCAATATTCTAATCCTAATTGTAATCCAATTCCTAATCCTAATCCTAATCCTAATCGTAATCATAATCCTAATGTTTATCCTAATCGTAATCCTAATCCTAATTGTAATCCTATACCAAATCATAATCCTAATCATAATCCTAATGCTCATCCTCCTCCTCTTCCTCAACCTCATTCTCATTCTCATCCTCATCCTAATCCTAATCCTAACCATAACCCTAATCCTAATCCTATTCCTAAAGCAAATTCTAATCCTAATCCTAATCCTAATCCTCATTTCATCCTCATTTCATCCTCATTGTCATCCTCATCCTCATTGTGATCCTAATCCTAATCCTAATCATAAACGTAATCCTAATCTTAATCCTCATCCATACTAATCCTGATTCTTATCCAAATCCTAATCATAATCCTAATTCTCATCCTCATCCCTATCCTCATCCTCGTCCTCATCCTCATCCTCATCCTCATCGTAATCCTAATCATAACCGTAACCCTAATCCTAATCCTAATCCTCCTTCTCTTCCTCATCCTCATCCTCTTTGTCATCCTTATCCTCACCCTCATCCTTATCCTCAACCTCATCCTAATCCTAAAGCAGATCCTAAACCTAATCCTTAATCTAAACCTAATCCAAATGCAGATCCTAAACCTAATCCTTAATCTAAACCTAATCCTAATGCACATCCTAATCCTAATCCTAATCCTAATCCTAATCCTCATTCTCATCCTCGTCCTCATCCTCATTTTCATTGTCATCCTCATCCTCATTCTGATCCTAATCCTAATCCTTATCCTAATCGTAATCGTAATCCTAATCCAAATCCTAATCCTAATCCTAATCCTAATCCTAATCCTAATCATAACCCTTTTCCTAATCCTAATCCTAATCCCAACCCTAACCCTAATGCTAATCCTAATCCTAATCCTATTCTTAATCCTTATCGTAATCCTAATTCTTATCCTAATCCTAATAGTAATCTTAATCCTAATCTTATTAATAATCCTAATCATAATCCTAACCGTAATCCCAATCCTATTCTTAATATTAATCCTCATCCTAATCCTAATCCTAATCCCAATCCTATTCTTAATAGTAATCCTCATCCTAATCCTAATCCTAATCCTAATCCTACTCATCCTAATCCTCATCATATCTCTAATCCTAATAATAATCCTCCTTCTCATGGTCGTCCTCATCCTCATCCTCATCCTCATCTTGATCTTGATCCTAATACTCATCATATTTCTAATCCTAATTATGGTACAAATCCTCGTCCTAATACTAATCCTCCTTCTCATCCTCACACTCATTTTCATCCTCATCCTAATCCTAATCGTTATCCAAATCTTAATCCTAATCCTAATCCCAATCACATTCCTAATCCTATTCCTAATCCTAATCCCAATCCTAATCCTAATCCTAATCATATTCCTAATCCTATTCGTATTCCTAATCATAATCCTAATCCTAGTCCTAATCCTAATCGTCATACTCATCCTCATCTTGATCCTCATCCTAATCCTCATCATATCTCTAATCCTAATAATAATCCTCCTTCTCATCCTTGTCCTCATCCTCATCCTCATCCTCATCTTGATCTTGATCCTAATCCTCATCATATTTCTAATCCTAATTCTGATACAAATCCTCATCCTAATAATAATCCTCCTTCTCATCCTCACACTCATTTTCATCCTCATCCTGATCCTAATCGTTATCCAAATCCTAATCCTAATCCTCGTCCTCATCCTCATCCTAATCCTTATCCCGATGCAAATCCTCAACCTAATCCAAATCCACATTCTCTTCCTCACCCTCATCGTCATCCTAATTCTAATCGTTATCCAAATCTTAATCCTAATCCTAATCCTAATCACATTCCTAATCCTATTCCTAATCCTAATCCCAATCCTAATCCTCATCCTAATCATATTCCTAATCCTATTCGTATTCCTAATCATAATCCTAATCCTAGTCCTAATCCCAATCGTCATACTCATCCTCATCTTGATCCTCATCCTAATCCTCATCATATCTCTAATCCTAATAATAATCCTCCTTCTCATCCTTGTCCTCATCCTCATCCTCATCCTCATCTTGATCTTGATCCTAATACTCATCATATTTCTAATCCTAATTATGGTACAAATCCTCGTCCTAATACTAATCCTCCTTCTCATCCTCACACTCATTTTCA
>NC_032021.1:11630441-11631591 GCF_001865875.1 Lupinus angustifolius
CCAAATCCTAATCCTAATCCTAATCCTAATCCTAATCCTAATCCTAATCCTATCCTAATCCTAATCATAATCATATTCCTAATCCTAATCCTAATCCTTATCCTCCTAAGCCTAATCCTAATCATAATCATAATCCTAATCCTAATCCTATTACTAATCATAATCCTCATCCTCATCCTAATTCTAATCCTAATCCTAATCCTAATCCTAATCCTATTCCTAATCGTAATCCTAATCTGAATCCAAATATATTCCTAATCCTAATCCTAATCCTAATGCTAATCCTAACCCTTATCCTAATCCTAATCCTAATCCCAGCCCTAATCCTAATGCTAATCCTAACCCTTATCCTAATCCTAATCCTAATCCCAGCCCTAACCCTAATGCCAGCCCTAACCCTAATCATATTCCTAATCCTATTCCTATTCCTAGTCCTAATCCTACTCCTAGTCCTAATCCTAATCCTAATCCTCATCCTCATCCTAATCTTCATCCTCATCCTAATCCTCATCCTCATCCTCATCCTCATCCTCATCATCATCCTAATCCTATTCCGAATTCTAATACTAATTGTAATCCTGATCGTAATCCTAATCCTAATCCAAAACTAATCTTAACCCTCATCCTCATCCTAATCCATATCCTAATCCAAATCCAAATCCTAATCATCATTCTCATCCTCTTCATCACCCTCATCCTCATTCTCATCCTGATCCTAATCCTAATCAAAATCCAAATCCTTAACCTAATCCTAATCCTAATCCTAATCATCATCCTGATCCTAATCCTAATCCTAACCCTAGTCCTAATCCTAATCCTAATCGTAATCATATTCCTAATCCTAATCCTAATCCTTATCCTCCCAAGCCTAATCCTTATCCTCCCAAGCCTAATTCTAATCATAATCCTAATCCTAATCCTAATCCTAATCCTAATCCTAATCCATATGCTGATCCTAATCCTAATCCTAATCCTAATCCTCATCCTCATCCTACTCCTCATCCTCATCCTCATCCTCATCTTCATCCTCACCCTCATCGTAATCCTCATCCAAATTCCAATACTCATCCTCATCCTCATCCTCATCCTCATCCTCATCCTCATCCTCATCCTCATCCTCATCCTCATCCTCATCCTCATCCTCATCCTC
>NC_032021.1:11631691-11632736 GCF_001865875.1 Lupinus angustifolius
TCATCCTCATCCTCATCCTCATGCTCGTCCTCATCCTCTTCCTCACCCTTATCCTCATTCTCATCCTAATCCTAATCCTAAATCTAATCCTAATCCTTAATGTAAATCTAATCTTAATGCAAATCCTAATCCTAATTCTAATCCTAATTCTCATCCTAATCCTTATCGTCATTCTCATCCTGATACAATCCAAATCGTAATCCAAATCCTAATCCTAATCCTGATTCTCATGCTCATCGTCATCCTCATCCTTATCCGCATCCTAATCCTCATCATATTTCTAATCTTATTCCTGATGTAAATCCTCATCCTAATACTAGTCCTCCTCGTCATCCTCGTCCTCATCCTCAACCTCATCCTCATCCTAATCCTCATCTTATTTCTAATCATAATCCTGATGCAAATCCTCATCCTAATACTAATCGTCCTTCTCATCCTCACCCTCATCCTCATCATCATCCTCATCCTAATCGTTATCCAAATCCTCATCCTAATCCTGATCCTAATCCTATCCAAATCCTAATCCTAATCATAATCCTAATCCTAATCTTAGTCATAATCCTACTCCTAGTCCTAATCCTAATCCTCATCCTCATCCTCATCCTCATCCTAATCATATTCCAAATCCTAATTCTAATAGTAATCCTAATCCAAATCCAAATACTAATCTTAATCCTCATCCTCATCGTAATCCATATCCTAATCCGAATCCAAATCCTAAT
This sequence comes from Lupinus angustifolius, assembly GCF_001865875.1. NCBI lineage: Eukaryota > Viridiplantae > Streptophyta > Magnoliopsida > Fabales > Fabaceae > Lupinus > Lupinus angustifolius. Next base: position 11,632,414 of record NC_032021.1, read on the forward strand.
CCTCATCCTAATCCTCGTTCTCATTCTCATCCTCATCCTCACCCTCATCCTCATTCTCATCCTGATCCTAATCCTAATCATAATCCAAATCCTGATCCTAATTCTAATCCTAATCCTAATCCAAATCCTAATCCTAATCCTTTTCCTAATCCTTATCATAATCCTAACCCTGGTCCTAATCCTAATCCTAATCTTAATCCTAATCATATTCCTAATCTTAATGCTTATCCTCCCAAGCATAATCCTAATCATAATCCTAATCCTAATCCTAATCATAATCCTCATCCTAATCCTAATTCTAATCCTAATCCTAATCCTAATCG
>NC_032021.1:11632836-11639023 GCF_001865875.1 Lupinus angustifolius
AATCCTAATCCTAATCCTAATCCTAATCCAAATCCTAATCCTAATCCTAATCCTAATGCTAATCCTAATCCTAATCTTAATCCTAATCCTAATCCTTATCATAATCCTAATCCTAATCCTAAGCCTAAGCCTAAGCCTGAGCCTAAGCTTAATCCTAATCATAATCTTAATCCTAATCATAATCCTAATCCTAATCCTAATCCTGATCCTAAGCCTAAGCCTAAGCCTAATCCTAATCCTAATCCTTATGCTAATCCTAATCCTAATCCTAATACTAATCATAAGCCTAATCCTAATCCTAATCCTAATACTAACCCTAATCCTAATCCTAACCTTAACCATAACCCTAACCCCAATCCTTTTGCTAATCCTAATCCTAATTCTAATCCTAATCCTAATCTTAATCCAAATCCTCATCCCCATCCTAATCGTCATCCACATCCTCATCCTCATTCCCAACCTCATCCTAATCATAATCCTGATGCCAATCCTCATCCAAATCCTAATCCTGATCCTAATCCTAATCCTAATCCTAATCCTAATCCTAATCCTAATCCTAATCCTAATCCTAATCCTAATCCTAATCCTAATCCTAACACTGACCATAACCATAACCCCAATCCTTATGCTAATCCTACTCCTAATTCTAATCCTAATCCTAATCCTAATCCTCATCCCCATCCTAATCGTAATCCACATCCACATCCTCATCCATATCCTCATCCTCAACCTAATCCTAATCCTAATCCTAATCATAATCATAATCCTAATCCAAATTGAAATCCGAATCCTAATCATAATCCTCATCCTAATCCTCATCCTAATCCTAATGCTAATCCTAATCCTAATACTAATCCTAATACTAATCATAAGCCTAATCCTAATCCTAATCCTAACACTAACCCTAATCCTAACCTTAACCATAACCCTAACCCCAATCCTTTTGCTAATCCTAATCCTAATTCTAATCCTAATCCTAATCTTAATCCAAATCCTCATCCCCATCCTAATCGTCATCCACATCCTCATCCTCATTCCCAACCTCATCCTAATCATAATCCTGATGCCAATCCTCATCCAAATCCTAATCCTGATCCTAATCCTAAATTTAATCCTAATCCTAATCCTGATCCTAATCCTAATCCTAATCCTGATCCTAATCCTCTTCCTAATCTTAAGCCTAATCCTAATCCTAATCCTAATCCTAATCTTAATCATAATCCTAATCATAATCCTAATCCTAATCCTAATCCTAATCCTAATCATAATAATAATTCTAATCATAATCCTAATCCTAATCCTAATCCTTATGCTAATCCTAATCCTAATCCTATTACTAATCATAAGCATAATCCTAATCCTAATCCTAACAGTAATCCTAGTCCTATTCCTAACCCAAACCATAACCTTAACCCCAATCCTTAAGCTAATCCTAATCCTAATTCTAATCCTATTCCAAATCCTAATCCTCATCCCCATCCTAATCGTCATCCTCATCCTCATCCACATCCTCATCCTCAACCTCATCCACATCAGCATCATCCTCATCCTCATCCTTATCCTCATCCATGCCCTCATCCTTATCTTCATCCTCATCCTCATCCTAATCGTAATCCTGATGTAAATCCTCATCCTAATCATAATCCTAATCCTAATCCTGATCCTCATCCTAATCCTGATCCTCATCCTAATCCTAATCCTCATCGTAATCCTAATCCTCTTCCTAATCTTAATCCTAATCCTAATCCTCATCCTAATCCTAATCCTAATCCTAATTCTCTTCCTCATCCACATCCTCATCCTCAACCTCATCCACATCAGCATCATCCTCATCCTCATCCTTATCCTCATCCTTGCCCTCATCCTTATCCTCATCCTTATCTTCATCCTCATCCTCATCCTCATCGTAATCCTGATGTAAATCCTCATCCTAATCATAATCCTAATCCTAATCCTGATCCTAATCCTAATCCTAATCCTCATCGTAATCCTAATCCTCTTCCTAATCTTAATCCTAATCCTAATCCTAATCCTAAGCCTAAGCCAAAGCCTAATCATTATGATAATCCTAATCCTAATCCTTATGCTAATCCTAATCCTAATACTAATCATAAGCCTAATCCTAACCCTAATCCTAATCCTAATCCTAACCCTAACCTTAAACCTAACCCCAATACTAATCCTAATCCTAATCGTAATTCTAATTCCAATCATCCTCCTCATCCTCTGCCTCATCCACATCGTCATCCTCAACCTCATCCACATCCTCATCCTCATCCTCATCCTAATCAAAATCCTTATGCAAATCCTCATCCTAATTCTAATCCTAAACGTAATCCTCATCCTCATCCTCATCCTCATCCTCATCCTCATCCGAATCCAAGTCCTAATTCTAATCCTAATCCTAATCTTAATCGTTATCCCAATCCTAATCCTAATCCTAATCCTAATCCTTATCCTAATCCTAATCCTAATCCTAATCCTAATCCTAATCCTAATCTTAATCATAATCCTAATCCTAATCCTAGTCCTAATCCTAATCCTAATCGAAATCCTAATGCGAATCATAATACAATTCCTATTCCTAATCACCATCGTCATCCTCATCCTAATTCTAATCCTAATCCTGATCCTAATGCTCATCCTCATCCTCATCCTCATGCTCATCCTATCCTAATATTAATCCTCTTTCTCATCCTCACCCTAATCGTCATCCTAATCCTAAATGTTATCCAAATCCTAATCCTAATCTAAAGCCTAATCCTATTCCTATTCCTAATCCATATCGTAATACTAATCCTAATCCTAATCCTCATCCTTATCCTAATCCTAATCCTTATCAGCATCATCCTCATCCTCATCCTCATTCTCATCCTAATCGTCATCCTAATCCTAATCCTAATCCTAATCGTAATCCTAGTCGTAATCCTAGTCGTAATCCTAATCCTAATCCTAATCCTAATCCTAATCCTAATCCTAATCCTAATCCTAATCCTAATCTTAATCCTCATCCTAATTCTAATCCTAATCCTAATCCTGATTCCAATCCTAATCCTCATCCTAATCCTAATCCTAATCATCATCATAATCCTAATTCTCTTCCTAATTTTAATCCTAATCCTAATCCTTATCCTAATCTTAATCTTAATCCTCATCCTAATCGTAATCCTAATCCTGATCCTAATCCTAATCTTAATTCTCATCTTAATCTTAATCCTTTTCCTAATCTTAATCCTAATCCTAAACGTAATCCTAATCCTAATCCTAATCCTAATCGTAATCGTAATCCTAATCCTAATCCTAATCCTAGTCCTAATCCTAATACTAATCATAATCCTAATCCTAATCCTAATCCTAATCCTAAGCCTAAGCCTAAGCGTAATCATAAGCCTAATCCTAACCCTAATCATAATCCTAATCCTAACCCTAACTTTAAACCTAACCCCAATCTTAATCGTAATCCTCATCCTAATCGTAGTTCTAATTCTAATTCTAATCCTAATCCTAATCCTCATTCCCATCCTAATCATCATCCTCATCCTCTTCCTCATCCACATTGTCATCCTCAACCTCGACCACATCCTCATCCTCAACCTCTTCCTCATCCTCATCCTAATCATAATCTTGATGCAAATCATCATCCTAATCCTAATCCTAATCCTAATCCTCATCCCCATCCTAATCGTAATCCACATCCACATCCTCATCCATATCCTCATCCTCAACCTAATCCTAATCCTAATCCTAATCCTAATCCTAATCCTAATCCTAATCCTAATCCTAATCCTAATCATAATTCTTATCCTAATCCTCATCATAATCCTAATTCACTTCCTAATCTTAATCCTAATCCTAATCCTTATCCTAATCTTAATCTTAATCCTCATCCTAATCGTAATCCAAATCCTAATCATGATCCTAATCCTAATCTTAATTCTCATCTTGATCCTAATCCTAATCGCAATCCTAATCCTAATCCTAAAGCTAATCGTAATCCTAATCCTAATCCTAAGCCTAAGCCTAATCATTATGATAATCCTAATCCTAATCCTAATCCTTATGCTAATCCTAATCCTAAGACTAATCATAAGCCTAATCCTAATCCTAATCCTAATCCTAACCATCACCTTAAACCTAACCCCAATCCTAATCCGAATCGTAATTCTAATTCCAATCATCCTCCTCATCGTCTGCCTCATCCACATCGTCATCCTCATCCTCATCCTCATCCTAATCATAATCCTTATGCAAATCCTCATCCTAATTCTAATCCTAAACCTAATTCTCATCCTCATCCTCATTCTCATCCTCATCCTCATCCTCATCCTTATCCACATCCTCATCCTCATCCTCATCCTCATCCTCATCCTCCTCCTCATCCTATCCTCATCCTCAACCTCATCCTCATCCGAATCCAAGTCCTAATTCTAATCCTAATCCTAATCTTAATCGTTATCCCAATCCTAATCCTAATCCAAATCCTAATCCTAATCCTAATCCTTATTCTAATCCTAATCCTAATCTTAATCATAATCCTAATCCTAATCCTAGTCCTAATCCTAATCCTTACTAATCGAAATCCTAATGCGAATCGTAATACAATTCCTATTCCTAATCCAAATCTCCTAATCCTAATCACCATCGCCATCCTCATCCTAATTCTAATCCTAATCCTGATCCTAATGCTCATCCTCATCCTCATCCTCATGCTCATCCTATCCTAATATTAATCCTCTTTCTCATCCTCACCCTCATCGTCATCCTAATCCTAAATGTTATCCAAATCCAAATCCTAATCTAAAGCCTAATCCTATTCCTATTCCTAATCCATATCATAATACTAATCCTAATCCTCATCCTTATCCTTATCCTAATCCTAATCGTCATCCTAATCATAATCCTAATCCTAATCCTAATCGTAATCCTAGTCGTAATCCTAATCCTAATGCTAATCCTAATCCTAATCCTAATCTTAATCTTAATCTTCATCCTAATTCTAATCCTAATCCTAATCCTGATTCCAATCCTAATCCTCATCCTAATCCTAATCCTAATCATCATCATATCATCATAATCCTAATTCTCTTCCTAATCTAAATCCTAATCCTAATCCTTATCCTAATCTTAATCTTAATCCTCATCCTAATCATAATCCTAATCCTAATCCTGATCCTAATCCTAATCTTAATTCTCATCTTAATCTTAATCCTCTTCCAAATCTTAATCCTAATCCTAAACCTAACCCTAATCCTAATCGTAATCCTAATCCTAATCCTAATCCTGATCCTAATCCTAATCCTAATCCTAATCCTAATCATAATCCTAATTCTAATCGTAATCCTAATTCTAATCCTAAGCCTAAGCCTAGGCCTAAGCCTAAGCCTAATCCTAATCATAATCCTAATCCTAATCCTATTCCTTATGCTAAACCTAATCCTAATACTAATCATAAGCCTAATCCTAACCCTAATCCTAATCCTAACCCTAACCTTAAACCTAACCCCGATGCTTATCCTAATCCTTATCATAATCCTAATCGTAATTCTAATTCTAATCCTAATCCTAATCCTAATAGTAATCCTCATCCTCATCCTAATCGTCATCCTCATCATCTTCCTCATCCTTAACCTCATCCACATCCTCATCCTCATCCTAATCATTATCCTGATGCAAATCCTCATTCTAATCCTAATCCTCATTCGCATCCTCACCCTCACCCTCATCCTCATCCAAATCCTAGTGTAAATTCTCATCCTAAACCTAATACTATCCTAAATGTTATCCAAATCCTAACCCTAATCTGAATCCTATTTCTATTACTATTCGTAATCCTCATGCTCGCCCTCATCATAATCCTAACCCTTACCCTATTCCTAACCCTAATCCTAATCATAGTCCTAATCCCCATCCTCATCCTCATCATCATCCTCATCCTCATCCTCATCCTCATCCTCATCCTCATCCTCATCCTCATCCTCATCCTCATCCTCATCCTTATGCTAATCCTAATCCTAATACTAATCATAAGCCTAATCCTAATCCTAACCCTAACATTAAACCTAACCCCAATCCTTATCATAATCATAATCGTAATTCGTATTCTAATCCTAATCCTAATCCTAATCCTAATCCTCATCCCCATCCTCATCCTCTTACTCATCCTTATCCTCATCCTCATCCTCATCCT
>NC_032021.1:11639123-11640262 GCF_001865875.1 Lupinus angustifolius
CCTCACCCTCATCCTCATCCTCACCCTCATCCTCATCCTCATCCTCATCCTAATCCTGATCCTAATCCTAATCCAAATCCTAAACCTAATGCTGATCCTAATCCTAATCTTAATTCTCATCTTAATCCTAATCCTCTTCCTAATTTTAATCCTAATCCTAATCCTCCCCATAATCCAAATCGTAATTTGTATTCTAATCCTAAGCCTAATCCTAATCGTAATCCTCATCCCCATTGTAATCGTCATCCTCATCCTCATCATCAACCTCATCCTCATCCTCATCTTCATCCTCATCCTCATCCTCATCCTCATCCTCATCCTCATCCTCATCCTCATCATCATCCTCATCCTCATCCTCATCCTCATCCTAATTCTAATCCTAATTCTAATCCTAATTCTAATCTTGATTCTAATCATAATCCTAATCCTAATCCTCATCCTGATCCTCATCCTCATCCTCATCCTAACCCTAACCCTAACCCTAACCGTAATGCTAATCCTAATCCTAATCCTGAACCTCATCCTAATCGTAATCCTAATCCTCATCCCCATCCTAATCGTCATCCTCATCCTATTCCTCATCCTCATCCTCATCCTCATCCCCATCCTCATCCTCATCCTCATCCTCATCCTCATCTTCATCCTAATCCTAATCCTAATCCTAATCCTAATCGTAATCCTCATCCTCATCCTCGACCTCATCATCGTTCTCATCTTCATCCTCATGCTCATCGTAATTCTAATTCTAATCCTAATCCTAATCCTCATCCTCACCAACATACTCACCCTCATCCTCATCCTCATCCTCATCCTCATCCTGATCCTAATCCTAATCCTAATCCTAAACCTAATGCTGATCCTAATCCTAATCTTAATTCTCATCTTAATCCTAATCCACTTCCTAATTTTAATCCTAATCCTCATCCCCATCCTCATCCTCATCCTCATCCTCATCCTCATCCTCATCCTAATCCTGATCCTAATCCTAATCCTAATCCTCATCCCCATCCTAATTCTAATCCTAATCGTAATCCTCATCCTCATCCTCATCCTCGACCTCATCATCGTTCTCATCTTCATCCCCATGCTCATCCTAATTCTAATTCTAATCCTAATCCTAATCCTAATCCTAATCCTCA
>NC_032021.1:11640362-11640783 GCF_001865875.1 Lupinus angustifolius
TCATCCTCATCCTCATTCTCGTCCTCATCCTATCCTCATTCTCGTCCTCATTCTATCCTCATCCTCTTCCTCATCCTCATCCTCGTGCTCATCCTCATCCTCATCCTAATCCACATCCTCATCCTCATCCTATCCTCGTCCTCATCCTATCCTCATCCCCATTCTTGTCGTCATCCTATCCTCATCTGCCTCCTCATCCTCCTCCTCATCCTCCTCCTCATCCTATCCTCATCCTCATCCTCACCCTCGTCCTCATCCTCATCCTATCCTCATCCCCATCCACTTCCTCATCCTCTTCCTCATCCTCATCCTCATCCTCGTCCTCGTCCTCAACCTCATCCTAGTCCACATCCTCATCCTCATCCTCCTCCTCATCCTCATCCTATCCTCATTCTCGTCCTCATCCTTTCCTCTTCCTCAT
>NC_032021.1:11640883-11643072 GCF_001865875.1 Lupinus angustifolius
CTCATCCTCATCCTCATCCTATCCTCATTCTATCCTCATCATCATCCTCATCGTCATCCTAATCAACATCCTCATCCTCTTCCTCATCAGCATCCTCATCCTCTTCCTATCCTCATCCTAACCCTAATCCTAACCCTAATCCTAATCATAATCCTTATCCTAATCCACATCCTAACCCTAATCCTAATCCTAATCAACACACTCATCCTCATCCTCATCCACATCCTAATTGAAATCCTAATCCTAATCCTAATCCTAAACCTAAATCTAATCCTAATCCTAAACCTAATCCTAATCCTAATCCCAGTTCATCATCCTCATCCTCATCCACATGGTCATCTTCATCCCAATCCCCATCCCCAACCTCATCCTTAAGCTCATCCTCATCCTAATTCTAATCGTAATTATAATCCTAATCCTAATCCTAATCCTAATTTTAATCCTCATCCTCATCCTAATTTTAATCCTCATCCTCATCCTATGCACGTCCTAACCCTAATCCTAATCCTAATCTACATCCTCATCCTCGTCTTCATCCTCATCCACATCCTAATGGAAATCCTATTCCTAAACCTATTCCTAATCCTAATCCTCATCCTCTTCCTCATCCTCATCATCCTCATCCTCATCCTCATCCTCATCCTCATCCTCATCCTCATCCTCATCCTCATCCTCCTCCTCAACCTCATCCTCATCCATATCCTCATCCTCATCCTCATCCTCATCCTCTTCCTCATCAGCATCCTCATCCTCTTCCTATCCTCATCCTAACCCTAATCCTAACCCTAATCCTAATCATAATCCTTATCCTAATCCACATCCTAACCCTAATCCTAATCCTCATCCTCATCCTAATCCTAATTTTAATCCTCATCCTCATCCTAATTTTAATCCTCATCCTCATCCTATCCACGTCCTAACCCTAATCCTAATCCTAGTCCTCATCCTCATTCTAGTCCTCATCCTATCCACTACCTCATCCTCATCCTATCCTCGTCCTCATCCTCATCCCCATCCTATGCACGTCCTAACCCTAATCCTCATCGAACCCTAATCCTAATCCTAGTCCTCATCCTCATTCTAGTCCTCATCCTATCCACTACCTCATCCTCATCCTATCCTCGTCCTCATCCTCATCCCCATCCTATGCACGTCCTAACCCTAATCCTCATCGAACCCTAATCCTAATCCTAGTCCTCATCCTCATTCTAGTCCTCATCCTATCCACTACCTCATCCTCATCCTATCCTCGTCCTCATCCTCATCCCCATCCTATGCACGTCCTAACCCTAATCCTCATCGAACCCTAATCCTAATCCTAGTCCTCATCCTCATTCTAGTCCTCATCCTATCCACTACCTCATCCTCATCCTATCCTCGTCCTCATCCTCATCCCCATCCTATGCACGTCCTAACCCTAATCCTCATCGAACCCTAATCCTAATCCTAGTCCTCATCCTCATTCTAGTCCTCATCCTATCCACTACCTCATCCTCATCCTATCCTCGTCCTCATCCTCATCCCCATCCTCATCCTCATGCTCATCCTCATCCTCAACCTCATCCTCATCCTAATCCTAACCCTAATCCTCATCGAACCCTAATCCTAATCCTAGTCCTCATCCTCATTCTCATCCTGATCCTGATCCTCATCCTCATCCTCATCCTCATCCTCATCCTCATCCGCATCCTCATCCTCATCCTCATCCTCATCCCCATCCTCATCCTCATCCTAATGCTAATCCTGACCGTAATCCTAACCCTAATCCTAATAATAATCTGAATCCTCATCTTAACCCTAATCATAATCCTAATCCACATCCTCATCCTCATCCTCATTCTCATCTATATCCTCATCCTCATCCTCATGCTCATCATCCTCATCCTCTAACTCATCCTAATCCTCGTCCTCATCCTAATCCTCATCCTAACCCTATTCCTAACCCTATTCCTAACCCCAATCCTAATACTAATCCTAATCCTAATCCACATCCTAACCCTAATCCTAACCCTAATCCTAATCCTAATCCACATCCTCATCCTCATCCTCATCCTCATCCTCATCCACATCCTAATGGAAATCCTAATCCTAATCCTAATCCTACTCCTAATTCATCATCCTCATCCTCATCCACAACTTCATCATCATCCTCATCCTCATTCTCATCCTCATCCTCATCCGCATCCTCA
>NC_032021.1:11643172-11643577 GCF_001865875.1 Lupinus angustifolius
CCTCATCCTCATCCTCATCCTCATCTTCGTCCTCATCCTCATCTTCATCCTCATCCACATCCTAACCCTAATCCTAATCCTAATACTTATTTTAATCCTCATCCTCATCCTCATCCTCATCCTATCCACGTCCTAACCTTAATCCTAATCCACATCCGCATCCTCATCCTCATCATCATCCTCATCCTAATGGAAAATCTATTCCCAATCCTAATCCTAATCCTAAACCTAATCCTAATCCTAATCCCCATCCTCTTCCTCATCCTCATCATCATCATCATCCTAATCCTCATCCTCGGGCTGATCCTCATCCCCATCCCCATCCTCAACCTCATCCTGATCCTCATCCTCATCCTCATCCTCATCCTCATCCTCATCCTCATCCTCATCCTCATCCTATCCTTA
>NC_032021.1:11643677-11645231 GCF_001865875.1 Lupinus angustifolius
ATCCTCATCCTCATCCTCATCTTCATCCTCATCCACATCCTAATGGAAAATCTATTCCCAATCCTAATCCTAAACCTAATCCTAATCCTAATCCCCATCCTCTTCCTCATCCTCATCATCATCATCATCCTCATCCTCATCCTCGTTCTCATCCTCATCCCCATCCCCATCCTCAACCTCATCCTTATCCTCATCCTCATCCTCATCCTCATCCTCGTCCTCATGCTCACCCTCACTAACATCGAAACCCTAACCCTAACTGTAACCCTAATCCTAATCCTAATCCTCATCCGAACCCTAATCCTAATCCTAATTCTCATTCTCATCCTCATCCTCATCGTAATTCTAATCCTAATCCTAATCCCAATCCTAATCCTCATCCTCATCCTCATCCTCATCCTCAACCTCATCCTCATCCTCATCCTCATCCTCATCCTCATCCTAATCCTAATCATGACCCTAATCCTGACCCTAATCCTAATAATAATTTGAACCCTAATCATAATCCTAATCCACATCATCATCCTCATCCTCATCCTCATCCTCATTCTCATCCATATCCTCATCCTTATCCTCATCCTCATCCTCTTCCTCATCCTAATCCTCATCCTAACCCTAATCCTAACCCTAATCCTAATTATAATCCTAATCCTAATCCACATCCTAACCCTAATCCTAATCCTAATCCACATCCTCATCCTCATCCTCATCCACATCCTAATGGAAATCCTATTCATAATCCTAATCCTAATCCTAATCCTAATTCCTCATCCTCATCCTCATCCTCATCCTCATCCTCATCCTCATCCTCATCCTCATCCTCATCCTCATCCCATTCCCCATCCCCATCCTCATCCTCATCCCTTTCCCCATCCCCATCCCCAACCTTATCCTTATCCTCATCCTCATCTTCATCCTAATTCTAATCGTAATTATATTCCTAATCCTAATCCTAAAGTTTTATGCATATGAGACATGTATTGAGTTTACCTAAGCCTTAAACGCAACCTAAACTAATTACTAGTCTAAGTCTAATACCAATCTGAGACTTAAGCATGCTGATTTGTTGATGATCTTCAAGCTCTTATAATCACAAGTTGTCCTCATCAAAACTAAACACATAGTGAGAAAGCTTTCCAAAGTGCTATCTTGACATGCGCACTTTCAATCTCCCCCTTTTTGATGATGACAAAACACTACATCAATCGTTTGATGAATTAGCTTGAAGATTGTATTGGCACTGATTGATATGATGCGCTAATATTTCGGAAGCAGTTATTACGATCAACCTGCACAATCAAACAACAACAAAACAACCTTTCTCCCCCTTTTGACATTATCAAAAAGATAACCCAGGTCAAAAGTAGGCAGAGATATGTAGTTAAACATAAAACAAAGTTAATGAATTAATTTTGGGATTTAACTTTTAACCTGTTTCATTTTCGGTGGCTTGAACGAATGCGCTTGTTTAGACAATAAAATAACTAAGAGGTAAAGAGAACGACATACAAGATTAACCATATCAATTAGCATGATAAGCAATGTAGTGCAATA
>NC_032021.1:11645331-11645698 GCF_001865875.1 Lupinus angustifolius
AGGTGGAGGAGGATCAATCTCATCATCAGGAATAACAATGTTCTGGTCACCCCTGATCAGCATAGACAACTTCTGAAATTCAGAACAAAACAATGCATTCTGAGCTTCAGCAGTAGATCGAATAAAGGCATTCTGAGCTTCGGCTATTGATTGAATCAGATTTCTCAGCGGCTGATATTGGTTGTCTGAATAGGTAGTTTGACGCTCTTCATACTTTTCCATACCTGCAAAGTATGAGTCCTTCAACCCTTGAAAATGAAGATCCATGTGGTTGTTGAGCCTTTGTTCCATAGCTTCCATCTAAGCCATACCGAAAACAGAATCCTGTTATGCTGTCCTAGAAGGCTCCCCCTGATTTGTAGCATTC
>NC_032021.1:11645798-11646865 GCF_001865875.1 Lupinus angustifolius
AAACGCAAATCATTCACAGTGGGCTGCGCATGATTTGTGTTCCTCTGCACCAGAATATAAGCAATGACATAATGTAGCAGCCTGTTCTCAACAGATAATGACCCAGCCTTGGTCAGTTGACCCGGAATATACAAATGAGGACCTCTAAGAAATGACTTATAAACCTCAGTAGGATCAAATTTATCCTTAACCCATGAGCAATCTCATATTCCATAACCCGAAGATGATAATCCACCGACATTCATAAACAATTCATCACTAATCTCAAACAGTTTACCAGAAATCATAGACCAACATTTACCATCCTTATATCTGAAATTTGCGTAAAATTCCCTAACTGTAGTAGGGTAAACTTGTCCCTTTATTTCCAGAAATTTACCTAAGCCTCCATATCATGCGGAAAACTGAAATTTTGTTCCACCATCCAGGTTAAGTCGACATACCTTACATAAGTGGATTTGTGTCCTTGGAACTTTGCCAAACGGGTTTCTTGCAAAATAAGCGAGTAAAATGGGTCACCGCGATCCCGAGTGGATGATGAGCCAGCTTCCTGTCTTCGTCCACGGTTGGTAGGAGTTTTGAACCTTTTTGCGTGACCTTGCTCCATTTTAGTTGCAGAACCTGAGTTGACGTTGGACTGAGCAGAGAAGGATTAGGCAACCTAACCTAGGGTTTGATTTGGGGAAGAATGGGAATGTGATGGAATGAGGGTAATAATGTGAGATTTCTAGATGGTTTGAGAGGGTTAGGGTGAGGTTTATCTACCTTAGAGCACTTGGATCAGTTAAGTTGCAATTTCAGAGACTCAAAAGTGAAAAGAGGTGGAGAAAATGCCGAAAAAAGCGTGAAACCGAGGTACTGTCTGCACTTAAATTGATGGTTTTAATCGATTAACGGGCATGGTTAATCGATTAAAATCATGTAAAAGTTGATTTTCCAGAAAATAATGCCCAGGTAATCGATTAACACTAAGTGTTTAATCGATTAAACACGGTAAAAATGGTTTTTAGCTAGCAGAATGGTTTCAACTCTTTAGGGCTTATGCATGCATTTTAACGGATTAATCG
>NC_032021.1:11646965-11647276 GCF_001865875.1 Lupinus angustifolius
GATTCTTGGATAGGTTTATGGCACTTGTATTATCGAATTTAATGGGGATCTTTTCCAGTTCAAGACCAAAGTCCTTAAGTTGCTGCTTCATCTAAAGGATTTGAGCGCAACACACACTAGTGGCAATGTACTCCGCTTCAGCGATGGACAAAGCAACACAAGCTTGCTTTTTACTGTGCCATGCAACTAATGAACTGCCCAACAAGTGACAAGTACCACTAGTGCTTTTCCGATCCAATTTACAGCCGGCGAAATCGGAATATCCTACCAAGGATAGTGAGGCGTCCCGAGGATACCATAATCCCATGTTA
>NC_032021.1:11647376-11648066 GCF_001865875.1 Lupinus angustifolius
AGTTTTATTCAAATTAGGCCTTAAGAGTACTCGATTTATAACATAACATGCAGTATGCACTGCATCTGCCCAGAAGTATTTGGGGATATTACTCTCATTAAGCATGGTTCTCGTTAATTCTTCTAACACGCGCTTTTTCCTCTCAACAACTCCATTTTGTTGTGGAGTACGAGGAGCAGAGAATTGATGTAAAATGCCATGCTTATCACAGAATTAGTCGAACTGAAAGTTCTCAAATTCTTCCCCGTGATCACTGCGAATATATACTATTTTCAGGTTAAGTTGGTTTCGGATTTGCTTGGCAAGATTTTTAAAGGATTTGAACGCATCGCTTTTTGCGGATAAAAATAATGTCCATGTAAATCGGGAGAAATCATCAACAATAACTAGAGCATAGTAGCTACTACCAAAACTCACGATTTGTGATGTTCCAAACAAGTCCATATGGAGTAATTCCAAAGGCCTTGAAGTGGAAATCACAATTTTCTTTTTAAAAGAGTTTTTGGTTTGTTTACACTTTTGACAAGTGTCACAAATCTCTTTAGTTTTAAAATTTAGTTTTGGTAGCCCCTCAACTAGTTCGTTTGATGATAATTTATCTAGATGTTTTACATGGATATGTGCAACGCGTCTATGCCAAAGCCAGATGTCATCTTCTTTAGAAATAAAACATTTTGAAAATAAGGTAGT
>NC_032021.1:11648166-11648677 GCF_001865875.1 Lupinus angustifolius
ACGGTTACCTTTGTCGCAGAGTTGGCTTATGCTCAAGAGGTTATGTTCTAATCCTTCAACATAAAGGACATTTTCAATAAGAGTTTGAGATGAGTTACCAACTGTTCCGGTGCCAAAAATCTTTCCCTTGTTGTTGTCTCCGTACGTGACGTATCCTTTACTTTTAAGTGAAAGATCCAAGAAGTTTGATCTGTCACCTGTCATATGTCTCGAACACCCACTCCTCATCCTCATCCTCATCCTATTCCTAATGGAAATCCTATTCCTAATCCTCATCCTCATCCTAATCCACATCCTAATCCTCATCCTAATCCACATCCTACTCCTCATCCTCATCCTCATCCTCATCCTCATCCTCCTACTTATTCTAATTTGAATACTAATCCTAATCCTGATCCTTATCCTAATCCTCATCCTCATCCTAATCCACATCCTAATCCTCATCCTCATCCTCATCCTCATCCTCATCCTCATCCTCATCCTCATCCTCATCCTCATCCTCATCCTCATC
>NC_032021.1:11648777-11649525 GCF_001865875.1 Lupinus angustifolius
CCTCACCCTCATCCTCATCCTCACCCTCATCCTCATCCGCATCCTCACCCTCATCCTCGTCCTCATCCTCATCCTCATCCTCATCCCCATCCCCATCCTGATCCTCATCCTAATCCTAACCCTAACCGTAATCCTAATCCTAATCCTAATCCTAATCCTAATCCTAATCCTTGTCCAAACCCTAACTCTAGCCCTAGCCCTAACCCTAATCCTCATCCTCACCCTCATCCTCATCCTCATCCTCGTCCTCATGCTCATGCTCATCCTAATCCTATCCATAATCCTAATCCTCATCCTCATCCTCATCCTCATCCTCATCCTCATCCTCATCCTCATCCTCATCCTCATCCTCATCCTCAACCTCATCCTCAACCTCATCCTCATCCTCACCCTCATCCTCCTCCGCATCGTCACCCTCATCCTCGTCCTCATCCTCATCCTCATCCCCATCCCCATCCTCATCCTGATCCTAATCCTAACCCAAACCGTAATCCTAATCCTAATCCTGATGCTTGTCCTAACCCTAACCCTAGCACTAACCCTAATCCTCATCCTCACCCTCATCCTCATCCTCATCCTCATCCTCATGCTCATGCTCATCCTAATCCTCACCGTAACCCTAACCCGAACCCTAGTCATCAACCTCATCCTCATCCTCATCTTGATCCTAATCCTAATCTTAATTTTAATCCTAATCCTCAACCTCATCCTCATCCTCATCCTCATCCTCTTCGTCATCCTCATCCTC
>NC_032021.1:11649625-11651930 GCF_001865875.1 Lupinus angustifolius
ATCCTAATCCTAATCCTAATCCTAATCCTCATCCTCATGCGCATCCTCATCCTCATCACCATCCTCATCCTCATCCTCATTCTAATCTTCATCCCCATCATAATTCTAATCCTAATCCTAATCCAAATCCTAATCATAATCCAAATTCTCATCCTCGTCCTCATCCTCATTCTCGTCCTCATACTCATATGCATCCTCATCGTTATCCTCATCCCCATCCTCATACCCATCCTAATCCAAATCCTCATCCAAATCCTCATCCTTATCGTACTCTTAACCCTAATCCTAACCCTAAATCTAATCCTAACCCTAATCCTAATCGCCATCCTCATCCTCATCCTCATCCTCATCCTCATGCTCATCCTCATCGGCATGCTCATCCTCATCGTCATGCTCATCCTCATCCTCATCCCCATTCTTATCCTTGTCCCCATCCTAATTCTAAAGCTAATCCTAATCCAAATCCTAATCCAAATCCTTATTCTCATCCTCTTCCTCATCCTAATCCTCATCCTGATCGTCATCCTCTTCGTCATCCTGATCCTCATCCTCATCCTCATCCTCATCCTCATCCTAATCCTAATCCTAATCCTAATCCTAATCCTCATCCTAATCCTAATCCTTATCCTAAACCTAATCCGAATTCTAATCCTAATCCTCATCCTCATCCTCTTCCTCATCCTCATCCTCATCCTCGTCCTCATCCTCGTCCTCATCCTCATCCTCGTCAACATCCTAATTCTAATCCTAATCCTAATCCTAATCCGAATCATACTCCTCATCCTCATCATCATCCTCAACCTCATCCTCATCCTCATCCTCATCATCATCCTTATGCTCGTCCTCATCCACATCCTCATCCTCATCCTCATCCTCATCCTCTTCCTGATCCTCATCCATATCCTCATCCTCATCATCATCCTCATCATCATCCTTATCCTCATCATCCTCATCATCGTCATCATCCTTATCCTCATCCTCATCCTCATCATCATCCTCATCCTCGTTCTCATCCACATCCTCATCCTCATTCTCATCCTCATCCTCATTTTCATCCTCTTCGTCATCCATATCCTCATCCTCATCCTCATTCCCTCATCCTCATCCTCATCGTCATCCTCATCCTCATCCTCATCCTCATCCTCATCCGCAGCCTCATGCTCATTCTCATCCTCATCCTCATCATCATCCTTATGCTTGTCCTCATCCACATCCTCATCCTCATCCTCATCCTCATCCTCATCCTCATCCTCATCCTCATCCTCATCCTCCTCATCCTCATCCTCATCCTCATGCTCATCATCATCCTCATCCTCATGCTCATCCCCATCCTCATTCTCATCCTCATCCTCATCCTCGTCCTCATCCTCATCCCCATTCCCATCCTCATCCTCATTCTCATCCTCATCCTCATCCCCATCCTAATCCTAATCCCCATCCTAATCCTGACCCTAATCCTAATCCTATTCCTCTTCCTAATCCTATTCCTATTCCTCATCCATCTCATCTTTATCTCCATCCTCATCCTAATTCTAATACTAACCCTAAACCTATTTTTAATCTTAATCCTAATCCGAATCCTATTCCTAATCCTCAACCTTCTCATCTTTATCCGCATCCTCATCCTGATCGTCATCCTCCTCCCCATCCTAATTCTAATCCTAATCCTAATCCTAATCCTGTCCCTAATCCTAATCCTAACCCTAATCCTAATCCTAATCCTCATCCTAACCCTCATCTTCGTCCTCCTACTCGTCCTCGTCCTCATCCTCATCCTCATACTCTTCCTCATCCTCCTCCTCATCCTCATCCTCATACTCATCCTCATCCTCATCCTCATCCTCATCCTCATCCTGATTCTCATCCTCATCCTCATCCTCATCCACATCCTCATCCTCGTCAATATCCTAATTCTAATCCTAATCCGAATCCAAATCCTAATCCTAATCCTAATCGTAATCCTCAACCTAATCCTCATCCTCATCCTAATCCTAATCCACACCCTAACCATAACCATAGCCCTAATCCTAATCCTAATCTTAATCATAATCCTAATCGTAATCCTAATCTTGAATCTCATCCTCATCCTAATGCAAACCCTAATCCTAATCCTAATCCTAATCATAATCCTAATCCTAATCCTCATCCTCATCTCATCCTCATCGTCATCCTCATCCTAACGAAAATCCTATTCCTAATCCTAATCCTAAACCTAATCCTTATCCTCATCCTCATCCTCATCCTCATACTCATCCTTATCCTCATCCTATCTTCATCCTCGTCCTTATCCTCATCCTCCTCCTAT
>NC_032021.1:11652030-11658293 GCF_001865875.1 Lupinus angustifolius
CTCATCCTCATCCTCATCCTCATCCTCATCCTCATCCTCATCCTCATCTTCATCTTCATCCTCATCCTCATCCTAATCCTAATCCTAACCTTAATCCTAACACAAATCCTAATCCTAATCCTAATCGTCATCCTAACCCTAATCCTAATCCTACTCCTCATCCTCATCCTCTTGCTCATCCTCATCCTCATCCTCATCCTCATCCTCATGCTCATCATCATCCTCATCCTCATGCTCATCCCCATCCTCATTCTCATCCTCATCCTCATCCTCATCCTCATCCCCATCCTAATCCCCATCCTAATCCTATTACTAATCCTAACCCCAACCCTAATCCGAATCTTAATCCTAATCCTAATCCTAATCCTTCTAATCTTTATCCGCATCCTCATCCTCATCCCCATCGTAATTCTAATCCTAATCCTAATCCTAATCCTAATCCTCACCCTAATCCTAATCCTAATCCTAACCCTAATCCTAATCCTAATCCTAATCCTTATCCTAACCCTCATCCTCGTCCTCCTCCTCATCCTCGTCCTCATCCTCATACTCTTCCTCATCCTCCTCATCCTCATCCTCATCCTCGTACTCATCGTCATCCTGATACTCATCCTCATCCTCATCCTCATGCTCAGCCACATCCTCATCCTCGTCAATATCTTAATTCTAATCCAAATCCTAATCCAAATCCTACTCCTAATCCTAATCCTAATCCTAATCCAAATCCTAACCTTAATCCTAATCCTAACCCTGATCCTCATCCTAACCCTCATCCTCGTCCTCCTCCTCATCCTCGTCCTCATCCTCATCCTCATACTCTTCCTCATCCTCCTCCTCATCCTCAAACTCATCGTCATCCTGATCCTCATCCTCATCCTCATCCTCATCCTCATCCTTATCCACATCCTTATCCTCGTCAATATCCTAATTCTAATCCAAATCCTAATCCAAATCCTACTTCTAATCCTAATCCTAATCCTAATCCTAATCCTAATCCTCATCCTAATCCTAATCCTAATCCTAATCCTCATCCTAATCCTAATCCTAATCCTAATCCTCACCCTAACCATAACCCTAGTCCTAATCCTAATCCTAATCTTAATCATAATCCTAATTATAATCCTAATCCTCATCCTCATCTCATCGTCCTCCTTATCCTCATCCTCATCCTAACGAAAATCCTATTGCTAATCCTCACCCTCATCCTCATCCTCATCCTCATCCTCATCCTCATCCTCATCCTCATCCTCGTCCTCATCCTCGTCCTCATCATCGTCCTCATCCTTATCCTTATCCTCATCCTCATCCTCCTCGTCCTCATCATCCTCATCCTCATCCTCATCCCCATCCTCATCTTCATCCTCATCCTCATCCTCATCCTAATCCTAATCCTAACACAAATCCTAACCCAAATCCTAATCCAAATCCTAATCCTAATCCTCATCCTAACCCTAATCCTAATCCTAATCCTCATCCTCATCCTAATCCTCAACCTCATCCTCATCCTCTTGCTCATCCCCATCCTCATCCTCATGCTCATCTTCATGCTCATCCTCATCCTCATCCTCATCCCCATCCTAATCCCCATCCTAATCCTAATACTAATCTTAACCCAAATCCTAATCCGAATCTTAATCCTAATTCTAATCCTATTCCTAAGCCTCATCCTTCTCATCCTTATCCGCATCCTCATCATGGTCGTCATCCCCATCCTAATTCTAATCCTAATCCTAATGCTAATCCTAATCCCCATCCTCAACCTCGTCCTCATCGTCATCCTCAACCTCATCCTCATCATCATCACCATCCTAATCCCCATCCTAATCCTATTACTAATCCTAACCCTAAACAGAAAACGAATGTTAATCCTAATCCTATTCCTAATCCTCATCCTTCTCATCTTTATCCGCATCCTCATCCTCATCCCCATCCTAATTCTAATCCTAATCCTAATCCTAATCCTAACTTTAATCCTAATCCTAATGCTAACCCTAATCCTAATCCTAATCCTCATCCTAACCCTCTTCCTCGTCCTCCACCTCATCCTCGTCCTCATCCTCATCCTCATACTCATCCTCATCCCCATCCTAATTCTAATCCTAATCCTAACTTTAATCCTAATCCTAATGCTAACCCTAATCCTAATCCTCATCCTACCCCTCTTCCTCGTCCTCCACCTCATCCTCGTCCTAATCCTCATCCTACCCCTCTTCCTCGTCCTCCACCTCATCCTCGTCCACATCCTCATCCTCATCCTCATACTCATCCTCATCCTCATCTACATCCTCATCCTCGTCAATATCCTAATTCTAATCCAAATCCTAATCGAAATCCAACTCCTAATCCTAATCCTAATCATAATCCTAATCCTTAATCCTAATCCTAATCCTAATCCTCATCCTAATCCTCATCCACATCCTAATCCTAATCCTAATCCTCACCCTAACCATAACCCTAGTCCTAATCCTAATCCTAAACTTAATCATAATCCTAATAATAATCCTAATCTTGATTCTCATCCTCATCCTCATCCTCATCCTAATCCTCATCCTTATCCTCATCCTAATGCAAACCCTAATCCTAATCCTAATCCTAATCCTAATCCTAATCATAATCCTAATCCTCATCCTCATCCTCATCTCAACCTCATCCTCATCCTAATGAAAATCCTATTCCTAATCCTCATCCTCATCCTCATCCTCATCCTCATCCTCATCCTCATCCTCATCCTCATCGTCGTCCTCATCCTCATCCTTATCCTCATCATCATCCTCCTCGTCCTCATCATCCTCATCCACATCCTCATCCTCATCCTCATCCTGATCCTCCTCTTCATCCTCATCCTCATCCTCATCCTCATCCTAATCCTAATCCTAACCCATATCCAAACCCAAATCCTAATCCTAATCCTAATCCTCATCCCAACCCTAATACGAATCCTAATCCTCATCCTCATCCTAATCCTCATCCTCTTGCTCATCCCCATCCTCATCCTCATCCTCATGCTCATCCTCATCGTCGTCCTCATGCTCATCCCCATCCTCATCCTCATCCCCATCCTAATCCCCATCCTAATCCTAATACTAATCCTAACCCAAATCCTAATCTGAATCTTAATCCTAATTCTAATCCTATTCCTAATCCTCATACTTCTCATCCTTATCCGCATCCTCATCCTGGTCCTCACCCCCATCCTAATTCTAATCCTAATCCTAATGTTAATCCTAATCCCCATCCTCATCCTCATCATCATCCTCGTCCTCATCCTCATCCTCATCCACATCACCATCCTAATCCCCATTTTAATCCTATTACTAATCCTAACCCTAAATAGAATACGAATGTTAATCCTAATTCTAATCCTATTCCTAATCCTCATCCTTCTCATCTTTATCCACATCGTCATACCCATCCTAATTCTAATCCTTATCCTAATCCTAATCCTAATCGTAATCCTAATCCTAATCCTCATCCTCATCCTAATCCTAATACTAATCCTAATCCTAACCCTAATCCTTTTCCTAGTCCTAATCCTAATCCTAATCCTAATCCTTTTCCTAATCCTAATCCTAATCCTACTCATAATCCTAATCCTAATCCTAATCCTATTCCTAATCCTAATTCTAATACTAATCCTAATCCTAATCATAATCATAATCCTAATCCTAATCATAATCCTAATCCTAATTCTCATCCTCATCCTCATCCTCTTGCTCATCCTCATCCTCATCCTCATGCTCATCCTCGTCCTTATCTTCATCCTCATCCTCATCCTAATGCAAACCCTAATTCTAATCCTAATCCTAATCATTATCCTCATCCTCATCCTCATCCTTATCCTCATCCTCATCCTCATCCTCGTCCTCATCCTCATCCTTATCCTTATCGTCATCCTCATCCTAATTCTAATCGTCATCCTCACCCTCGTCCTCATCCTCATCCTTTTCCTAATCCTCATCTTCTTCCTCATCATCGTCCTCATCCTCATCCTCATCCTCATCCTCATCCTCATCCTCATCCTCCTGCTCATTGTCATCGTCATCCTCATCCTCATCCTCATCCTCAACCTCATCCTCATCCTCATCCTCGTCCACCTCCTTATCCTCATCCTCATCCTCATCCTCATCCTAATCCTAATCGTAACCCAAATCCTAATCCTCATCCTAACCCTAATCCTAATCCTCATCCTCATCCTAATGCAAATCCTATTCATAATCATAATCCTGAACCTAATCCTAATCCTAATCCTCATCCTCATCCTCATCTTCATCCTCATGCTCATCCTCATCCTCATCCTAATCCTTACCCTCATCCTCATCCTCATCCTAATCCTTATCCTCAACCTCATCCTCATCCTCATCCTCATCCTTATCCTCATCCTTATCCTCATCCTCATCCTCATCCTCATCCTCATCCTCTAACTAATCCTGATCCTCATCCTTATCCTCATTCTCATCCTAATCCTCATCCTCATCCTTAACCTAATCCTCATCCTCATCCTTATCCTCATCCTCATCCTCACACGCATCCTCATCCTCATCGTCATCCTCATCCTCATCCGCATCCTCATCCTCATCCTCATCCCCATCCCCATCCTCATGCTCATCCTCATCCTCATCCCCATCCCCATCCTCATCCTCATCCTCATCCTCATCCTCATCCTCATCCTCATCTTCATTCTCATCCTCATCCTCATCCTCATCCTCCTTCTCATCCTCATCCTAATCGCCATCCTCATCCCCATCCTCGTCCCCATCCTCATCCTCATCCCCTTCCTATTCCTAATCTTAACCCTAATCCTAATCATAATCCTAATCCTGATCCTCATCACCATCCTAATTCTAATCCTAACCCTAATTCTAATCCTAACCCTAATCCTAATCCTCATCCTAACCCAAATCCTAATCCAAATCCTCATCCTCATCCTTGTCCTCATCCACATCCTCATCCTCTTCCTCAGCCTTATCCTCATCCTTATCCTCATACTCATCCTCATACTCATCCTCATCATCATCCTCATTTTATGGCACTTATCCTATGCAAATTATAGAAAACCAATTTAAATGAACAGTTTTTAGATAAAATATTTCAATTTTGTATATATGTGTTTTGTATTTCTCTTTAATGAAAAAGAAAAGAGAATAAAGACTCATGGTCCAAGAAGAAAAAGAAGTCAAACTCAAGGTGTTCAAGCAGGCAGCTGAGCGTGGACCAAGCCACGCTGAGCTGACTTGGACACCAGCCTGACCTGGACACTAACCTGGCACAGACCAAGCTGCTCAAGCAAGCAGCTGAGCGGACTTGCTTGACCGCTCAGCCTAGCACTAGACAAAACCTGACACGGTCAGAACTCAAGCTTGGCACGGTCAGAGACAAGTCTGGCACACGCCCAAGGTGCTCAAGCAGCAGCTCAGCGGTGACACATGTGTGCTTAGTGGTGAACTAGACACCTGACTAGGTCAGCAAGCACCAAGCCATGTTTCAGTCAGCACGGTCAAAGCTGCTCAACAAGTAGCTTAGCGATGTCACATGTGTGCTTAGCAGTGTGCACCCAAAATTTACTTAGCCATCAAGAAACCATGAAGTCATGCATTACCTCACTTCAAGTAGCCCACCATAGGCTTTTCAGAGTAGCTCACCATAGCTGGTCCCAGAGCTCACAACTAGCCTTGGTGATTCAAGCTTACGGAGGTGACCAAGCTACTTGACCAAGTGACCAAACCCATGCTGAAGGGTTTGGTCAGCTGCTGAGCGGTGCAAACAACCTGCGGAGCTCCCAACACCTTGGCCTATATAAAGGCATGCAATTCTCGTTTGAAAGACATTGTACATACATTCTGAATTGTACATTCTTTCTAAATTCTTCCTAGTTTATTCCTATTCTTTCCTCCATATTTTCCTTTCATTTTAGGTAGTTTTTAGGGTAGTTTTAGAGTAGTTTTTTTTTATATAATTCAAGAGGAGAAAGGCGAAGGCAAATGAGATGCAAAAATCCATTTTGTAATCTCATTTGGAAATTAAAGCATCCAATCCTTGGATGGATGGCTCATGCTCCTAACAATTTCATTTGAAGGTTGATCATGTATTTCTTCTTCTTCTTTTATTCTATGTTTGAATTTTAATCATTCAAGTTGGTGCTTTGGTTAATTTTATTTGTTTAAGAAGTTCTTAATGCTCTTTTTAGATTGATCACCTAAAACCTAATTTCAAGTCATAAAAATTACTTGTCTCAAACACTTAACAAACAAAACTAAGAAGTAGTT
>NC_032021.1:11658393-11660012 GCF_001865875.1 Lupinus angustifolius
ACTAAAAGGAGGATTTCAGACCTTGGTGTTTGGAGTTAATCAAAGTAAAACATAAGAACTTGTCTAAGTAGTTCAAATTCATAAGAAGTTGTGAAATATTTTCCTTATTCAAAATGATCTTGACTCCTCAAGAATTTGTTAATATTTAGTTTATGTTTCTTGTTAATTGTTTATATGCAATTCAATTCAACAAAACCAAAATATGTTTAACTCATTATTTGTGCATTGGCATGTTCATATGATTCATTCTATTAGGCAATTCCTTGTGGTTCGAGATAACCCTATACTATACTACAATTGAATCTTGAAAGAGGTGTAAATTTTAAAATAGTAAAGTGTTATCAATGAATTTATTTGTTGAAACACCTTTTAAAATACAAAATTGATGAAACTAACTTACTAACTTTTATTTATTGTTATTTACATTCCGCAATTTATATATTCTTCAATACCAACCTTAGCTTAAGGAAGAAGTTTGGCTTGTTAATAAAAGGAACCCGAAGCTGAGTCAATAAATAAAGGTCACTTAACTTTATTATTCGTTTGTTCTTTATTTATTTATTTGTTTCTAACAACTAACTATTCATCACTTTTGTACATTAGAATACCATTAAACCGGTGTTGGAATTTATTCCACAAAACCGAGATGGTATTCAAAGGTACTTAATAATTATGTAATAGGGGATTGCTTCGATACCATTGTACCGGCGTTAGAATTTATTCTAACAAAGCCGAGATGGGGCAAAGAAGGAATAACTTATTCACATGATTATTAGAAGTAAGTTGTAACTGGAATATTCTTGAAACCATTATACCAGCCTTGGAATTTATTACAACAAAGTCGAGATGGCGAACAAAGAATAAAATCGAGTTCACTTTACCAAATAAAAAGAGAACACACAGAAGAGAAATTTTTGCTTTCAACAAATAGGCGCTGCTGCCGGGGACAATTTGTTGAGGGGGAAAACCTCCTCTCCTTCTAAGAAAAATATTTCAACACTCATCCTCATCCTCACCCTCATCCTCATCCTAATCCTCATCCTCATCCTCATCCTATTCCTATTCCTCATCCTCATCCTAATCCTAATCCTAACCCTAATCTTAACCCTAATCAATCCTAATCCTAATTCTCATCTTACCCTAATCCTAATCCTAAAACTAATCCTCATCCTCATGCTCATCCTTATCCACATCATCATCCTCATACTCATACTCAAACTCATCCTCATACTCATCCTCATCCTCATCCTCATCCTGATACGGATCCTGATCCTAATCCTGATCCTAATCCTCATCCTCTTTCTCATTCTCATCCTCATCCTCATCCCCATTCTCTTCCTCTTCCTCATCCTCATCCCCATCCTAATCCAAATCCTAATCCTAATCCTAACCCTAATCCTAATCTTAATCCTAATCCTATTCCTAACCCTCATCCTCCTCATCCTTATCGTCATCCTCATCCTTATCCTGATCTTCATCCTCATCCTCAACCCCATCCTCATCCTAATCCTAATTCTAACCCTAATCCTAATCCTAATCGTCATCGTCATCGTCATCCTCATCCTCATCCTCATCCTCATCCTCATCCTCATCCTCATCCTCATCCTCATCCTAATCCT
>NC_032021.1:11660112-11662612 GCF_001865875.1 Lupinus angustifolius
CCTATTCCTAGTCCTAATCCTAATCCTTATCCTAATCTTAACCCTAATCCTATTCCTATTCATAATCCTCATCCTAATCGTCATCTTCATCCCCATCCTCATCCTTATCCTCATCCTCATCCTCATCCTCATCCCCATCCTAATTCTAATCCTAACCCTAATACTAATCCTAACCCTAATTCTAATCCTAATCCTAATCCTCATCCTAATCCTCATCCTCATCATCATCTTCATCCTCATTCTCATCCTCATCCTCCTCCTCATCCTCATTCTCATCCTCAACCTAATCCTAATCCTTATCCTAATCCTAATCCTAATCTGAATCCTAATCTGAATCCTAACACTAATCATAATCTTAATCCTAATCCTAATCTGATTCATATTCCTAATCCTCAATCTGATCCTCCTCCCATCCTAATTCTAATCGTAATCCTAATCCTAATCCTAATCCTAATCATAATCCTAATCCTCATCCTCATCTCATCCTCATCCGCATCCTCAATCTGATCCTCATTCTCATCCTAATGTAAATCCTATTCCTAATCCTAATCCTAAAACTATTCCTAATCCTAATCCTAATCCTAATCCTAATCCTCATCCTCATCCTCATCCATATCCACATCCATATCCTCATCCTAATCCTTATCGTCATCCTCATCCTCATCCTAATCCTAATGCTAACCCTAATCCTAATCCTAACCCTAATCATAATCCTAATCTTAATACTCATCATAACACTAATCCTAATCCTAATCCTCATCCTCATCTTAATCCTCATCCTCATCCTCATCCTCATCCCCATCCTAATCCTAATTCTAATCCTAACCCTAATCCTAATCGTAATCGTAATCCTAATCCTAATCCTATTCCTAATCGTCATCCTCCTCATCCTTATCCGCATCATTATCCTGATCCTCATCCTCATCCCCATCCCAATTCTAATCCTAATCCTAATCCTAATTCTAATCCTCATCCTCATCCTCCTCCTCCTCTTCATCCTCATTCTCATCCTTTTCCTCATCCTCATCCTCATCCTAATGCAAACCCTAATCCTAATCCTAATCATAATCCTCATCCTCATCCTCATCCTCATCCTCCTCCTCATCCTCATCCTCATCCTAAACATAATCTTCATCCTCATCCTCATCATCATCCTCATCCTCATCCTAATCCTCATCCTAATCCTATTGCTAATCCTAAGCCAAATCCTAACCCTAAGCAATCCTAATATTAATCCTCATCTAACCCTAGTCTTAATCCGAAAACTAATCCTCATCCTCATCCTCGTCGTCATCCTTATCAACATCATCATCCTCATTCTCATCCTCATCCTCATCCTTATCCCCATCCTCATCCTCATCCTCATCCTAATGCACATCCTAATCCTAATCCTAATCCTAATCCTATTCTTATTAATAATTCTCATCCTCCTCATTCTTATCCGCATCCTCATCCTGATCCTCATCCCGATACTCATTCCCATCCTAATTCTAATCCTAATCCTAATCCTGGTCCTCATCCTCATCCTCATCCTCAACCTCATCCTCAACCTCATCCTCAACCTCATCCTCATCCTTATCCATATCCTCATTCTCATCATTATCCTAATCCTAATCCTAGTCCTAATCCTAACCCTAATCCTAACCCTAACCCTAATCCTGATCCTGATCCTCATCCTAATCCTCATCCTAAACGTCATCTTCATCCTCGTCTTCCTCCTCATCCTCATTCCCGTCCTACTCCTCATCCTCATTCTCATCCTTACCCTCATCCTCATCCTCATCCTAATGCAAACCCTAATCCTAATCCTAATCCTAATCATAATTCTCATCCGCATCCTCATCCTCATCTTCATCCGCATCCTCATCCTCATCCTAAACATAATCTTCATCCTCATCCTCATCCTCATCATCATCCTCATGCTCATTCTCATCCACATCCTAATCCTAATCCTCATCCTCATCCTCGTCGTGATCCACATCATTGTCCTCATACTCACACTCATCCCCATCCTCATCCTCATCTTCATCTTCATCCTCATCCTCATCCTCATCTTAATCCCCATCCTAATCCTAATCCTAATCTTAACCCTAATCCTATTCCTATTCATAATCCTCATCCTAATCGTCATCTTCATCCCCATCCTCATCCTTATCCTCATCCGCATCCTCATCCTCATCCTCAACTTTATCCTCATTCGCAACCTCATCCTCATTCTCATCCTTGTCCTCATCATCATCTGCATCCTCATCATTATCCTCATCCTAATGCTAAACCTAATCCTCATCTCTCTCATCATCATCCTCATCCTCATCCTTTGCCTCATCCTTATCCTCATCCTTATCCTCTGCCTCATCCTTATCCTCATCCTCATCCACATCCAAATCCTCATCCTCATCATCATCCTCATGCTCATCCTCATCCTCCTTCTCATCCTCATCCTCATCCTCATCCTCATCATCATCCTCATCCTAATCCTAATCTTAATTCTAACCCTAAC
>NC_032021.1:11667612-11672198 GCF_001865875.1 Lupinus angustifolius
CCTAATCCTCATCCTCATCCTCATCCTCATCCTCATCCTCATCCTCATCCCCATCCCCATCCCCATCCTCATCCTAATCCTAATCCTAACTGAAATCCTAATCCTAACCCTAACCATGACCTTAACCCTAACCCTAACCCTGACCCTGACCCTAACCTAATCATAATCCTAATCTTAATCCTAATCCACATCCTCCACCTCATCCTCCACCTCATGCTCATCCTCATCCCCATTCTCATCTTCATCCTCATCCTAATTCTAATCCTAATTCAAATCCTAGCCCTAATCGTAATCCAAATTCTCATCCTCATCCTCATCCTAATCCTCATCCGCATCCTCATCGTTATCCTCATCCACATCCCCATCCTCATCCCTATCCTAATCGTCATCGTCATCCTCATCCTCATCCTCATCATCTTCCTCACCTGGTCCTCATCCTCATCCCCATCCCCATCCTAATCCTTATCCTCATTCTCATCGTAATCCTAACCCTAAATCTAATCCTAATTCTCATCCTCATCCTCATCCTAATCCTCAACCTCATCCTCATCCTCCTCTTGATTCTGAGCCTCATCCTCATCCTAATCCTCATCCGCATCCTCATCCACATCCTCATCTTCATCCTCATCTTCATCCTCATCCTCATCCTCATCCTAATCCTTATCCTCATCGTCGTCCTCGTACTCATCCTCATCCTCATCCTCGTCCTCACACTCATCCTCATACTCATCCTCATACTCATTCTAATCCTAATCCTAATGCTAACCCTAATACTAATGCTAATCCTAATCCTCATTGTCATCCTAATCCTCATCCTCATCTCTATTCCCATCCTCATTCTAATCCTAATCCTAATCCTAACTGAAATCCTAATCCTAATCCTAATCCTACCCCTAACCCTTACCTTAACCCTAACTCTGACCCTGTCCCTGACCCTGACACTACACTAACCCTAATCATAATCCTAATCCTAATCCTAATCCACATCCTCAACCTCATCCTCATCCTCCTCTTGATTCGGAGCCTCATCCTCATCCTAATCCTCAACCTCATCCTCATCCTCCTCTTGATTCGGAGCCTCATCCTCATCCTAATCCTCAACCTCATCCTCATCCTCCTCTTGATTCGGAGCCTCATCCTCATCCTAATCCTCAACCTCATCCTCATCCTCCTCTTGATTCGGAGCCTCATCCTCATCCTAATCCTCAACCTCATCCTCATCCTCCTCTTGATTCGGAGCCTCATCCTCATCCTAATCCTCAACCTCATCCTCATCCTCCTCTTGATTCGGAGCCTCATCCTCATCCTAATCCTCAACCTCATCCTCATCCTCCTCTTGATTCGGAGCCTCATCCTCATCCTAATCCTCAACCTCATCCTCATCCTCCTCTTGATTCGGAGCCTCATCCTCATCCTAATCCTCAACCTCATCCTCATCCT
This sequence comes from Lupinus angustifolius, assembly GCF_001865875.1. Classification (NCBI taxonomy): domain Eukaryota; kingdom Viridiplantae; phylum Streptophyta; class Magnoliopsida; order Fabales; family Fabaceae; genus Lupinus; species Lupinus angustifolius. Next base: position 11,669,053 of record NC_032021.1, read on the forward strand.
CCTCTTGATTCGGAGCCTCATCCTCATCCTAATCCTCAACCTCATCCTCATCCTCCTCTTGATTCGGAGCCTCATCCTCATCCTAATCCTCAACCTCATCCTCATCCTCCTCTTGATTCGGAGCCTCATCCTCATCCTAATCCTCAACCTCATCCTCATCCTCCTCTTGATTCGGAGCCTCATCCTCATCCTAATCCTCAACCTCATCCTCATCCTCCTCTTGATTCGGAGCCTCATCCTCATCCTAATCCTCAACCTCATCCTCATCCTCCTCTTGATTCGGAGCCTCATCCTCATCCTAATCCTCAACCTCATCCTCATCCTCCTCTTGATTCGGAGCCTCATCCTCATCCTAATCCTCAACCTCATCCTCATCCTCCTCTTGATTCGGAGCCTCATCCTCATCCTAATCCTCAACCTCATCCTCATCCTCCTCTTGATTCGGAGCCTCATCCTCATCCTAATCCTCAACCTCATCCTCATCCTCCTCTTGATTCGGAGCCTCATCCTCATCCTAATCCTCAACCTCATCCTCATCCTCCTCTTGATTCGGAGCCTCATCCTCATCCTAATCCTCAACCTCATCCTCATCCTCATCCCCATCCTCATCCCCATTCTTATCTTCATCCCCATCCTAATTCTAATCCTAATCCTAATCCAAATCCAAACCCTAATTCTAATCCAAATTCTCATCCCCATCCTCATCCGCATCCTCATCGTTATCCTCATCCTCATCCCCATCCTAATCCTAATCGTCATCCTCATCCTCATCCTCATCTTGATCCGCATCACCATGCCCATCCTAATCCTAATCCTCATCCTCATGCTCATCCTCATCGTAATCTAACCCTAATCCTAACCCTAAATCTAATCCTAATCCTAACCTTAACCATGACCTTAACCCTAACCCTAACCCTAACCCTAATCATAATCCTAATCCTAATCCTAATCCACATCCTCCACCTCGTCCTCATCCTCATCCCCATTATCATCTTCATCCCCATCCTAATTCTAAACCTAATTCAAATCCTAACCCTAATCCTAATCCAAACTCTCATCCTCGTCCTCATCCTTATCGTCATCCGCATCCTCATCGTTATCCTCATCCTCATCCCCATCCTCATCCCCATCCTAATCCTAATTGTCATTGCCAATCTCATCCTCATCCTCATCCTCGTCCTCATCCTCATCTACATCCCCATCCTAATCCTAATCCTCATCCTCATCCTCATCGTAATCCTAACCCTACTCCTAGTCCTAATCCTAACCCTAATCCTTATCCTCATTGTCATCCTCATCCCCATCCTCGTCCGAATCCAAATTGTAATCCTAATCACAATCCTAAACCTAATACTAATCCTAATGCTAATCCTAATCCTAATCCTAATCCTAATCCTAATGATAAACTTAATCATAATCCTAATCTTAATCCTAATTGTAATCCTAATCATAATTGTAATCCTAATCGTAATCCTTATGAAAATCCTAATCCTGAAAGTGCGCATGTCAAGAGGAGCACTTTGGAAAGCTTTCTCACTATATGTTTTGGTTTTGATGAGGACAACTTGTGTTTATAAGAGCTTGAAGATCGTCAACAAATCAACATGCTTAAGTCTCAAGATTGGTATTAGACTTAGACTAGTGATTAGTTTAGGTTGAGTCTAAGGCTTAGGTAAACTCAATACATGTCTCATATGCATAAAACTTTAAATCATTTTAGTTTTGAGATATGTCATTTATAATATGCTCATGCATCACATAAATACATGTAATATGTGCATCCTAGGCATAAACTTAGTGTTGAACATGTATAAATTAAGTGCATAACGTATTTGAGTTTTGCAATTTGAAAATACACTTGGAAATATGCAGTTAATCGATTAAGGTATGTTTTAATCGATTAACATAAGTTTTTGAAAAGCTGTTGATGATTCTTTATAAACTGTGTTTTCAGAACTGAAGTCATAACTTGCATGTTGTATTTTTTAGAGAGTTAGAGCATATTTCGTGTTAATTGTTGCATCTATATGACATTGCATTTGTGAGATTAGAAAAGAGAGAATTCTATGCTTTAGGATTGAGAGGCATTTCATGTTTAATTTCTCACTATTTCACCTCACATGTTCATGCATTCATTGATGTTTTTGTGAAGATTTTGCATTCTGTAAAAACTGTTTTCAACTAATACATTGTCATGTTATATGAGACTTGTGTTAGAGTTTTAGAGTAAGATCTTAATTGTCTATTTTGAGCATCTTAATTGCTTTAGATTACTCTATGTTTTTGTTGTAAAAAGTGTTGTAACTTTGGGAATCTCAAGGTGTCTTACCACCAACGAGATTGTGTTGTATCTTCATTAGCTTAGTGTTCTTGATAAAAAGAATAGGTTCTTGGCTGGGGCTACACCGCAAGAAAGGTTTTCTTGGGCGGTAGGAAGGGAGTCAAACCAAGGGATAAGGTTCTTTAGTTTCAAGTAAGAGTCTAAGTGTTGTAATTGGAAGAATTGCTTGTAAAACATTATTTCAATTATAGTGAAGAAAAATCTCCCAAATCAGCCAGGAGGCATGGATGTAGTTTGCAAGTGGACACGCAAACGAACCAGGATAAAAACCTTGTTGTAAGCTTTTTCTTTCCCTCGCTCTCTTTATTGCTTTAATCGATTACTTTGTATAGTTGTTTTAATTGCAATACTCTGTTTCTATACTATGCTGTTGTAACTCTAATATATCTGTTGGCTTTGTATATTCGTTTCAATCTCGGTTGATTGTCGTGCAAGAAACCGAATCTGTTTGTGTAATCTGAGTTATTTTAATCGATTAAATTGCTTGCGTAATCGATTATTTCTACTCTGTTAATCGATTAATCTGGGGTTATTTTAGCATTAATTTTGGTTTTTGAAAAGCGGATACTCTGACCGCTACACCTATTCAACCCCCCCCATTCTAGGTGTATTTTAGCCACTGATACCTAACAAGTGGTATCAGAGCTAGGACGAAGTGCTAGCTCAACCGTGTATTTGTGATCCTAAGGGAAATATAATGAGTTCTATAAACCCGTTTGGTGGTGATGGTTCATCCATTAACCGACCACCTATATTCAGTGGTGAAGGGTATGGCTACTGGAAAGTCCGCATGCAAATTTTTATA
>NC_032021.1:11672298-11672779 GCF_001865875.1 Lupinus angustifolius
TGGGACACTTTACAAGTGACGCACGAAGGCACCAGCGAAGTCAAGCGCGCTAGATTAAATGCGCTGACCCACGAGTATGAGCTATTTCGCATGTTACCTAGCGAATCAATCGGTGATATGCAAAAGCGATTTACTCATATCGTGAATCATTTAGTTGCTCTAGATAAATATTTTTCCAGTGGAGAATTAACTAATAAAGTTTTACGTTATCTTGACAGGAAATGGCAACCGAAAGTGACTGCAATTGTGGAATCCAAAGATTTGGACTCTATGCCTCTAGCTACATTGTTTGGAAAGCTTCAAGAGCATGAAATGGAATTGGGTCACTTGACGATGCATGAGGATTCATACCGGAAGAAGAAGAGCATCACATTGAAGGCTACGACCTCCAAGACAAAAGAAGATAAAGATGATGATGAATCTGACTCCGATCTGGATGATGAAACAATGAGTCTCCTTGTTCGAAAATTCAGTAAATTCA
>NC_032021.1:11672879-11673764 GCF_001865875.1 Lupinus angustifolius
TTAATGAAAGTAATATCCCCAAATACTTCTGGGAAGATGCAGTGCATACTGCATGCTATGTTATAAATCGAGTACTTTTAAGGCCTAATATAAATAACACTCCTTATGAACTTTTGAAAGGCCGTAAACCAAACATATCCCATCTTCACGCTTTCGGATGCAAATGTTTTATATTAAATAATGGAAAGCGGGCTTTAGGAAAATTTGATTCAAAAGCCGATGAAGGAATATTTTTGGGGTACTCGATGCATAGCAAAGCCTTTAGAGTGTTTAATAAATATTCAATGCAAGTAGAAGAGTCTATCCATGTTCAATTTGACGAATCTTCTCCAAAAAAGAAGAGAAAGGTCGTGTCTGATGATGTTGCAGGTGCTTTAGAGGAAGCATACTCAAAGGACATGGATAATGAGAAAGCAACCGATAAAGAAGTTCAGACCAGATCTGAGGATCATTCGGATATGCCAGCTGTCTGGAAAACCAAGAAAGCTCACCTAATTGATAAAGTAATAGGTGACATATCTACGGGAGTGGTAACCCGTAGTTCCTTACGAAATTTTTGTAACTTTGTAGCGTTTGTATCTCAAATTGAGCCTAAGACCATTGATGAGGCCATTGAGGATGTTCACTGGCGTATAACTATGCAAGAAAAGCTAAACCAGTTCGAACATAATGATGTTTGGGACTTGGTCCCTAAACCTAAAGATCAGGCTTAATCATTCGAAATAAGGCACGCTTGGTGGCCAAAGGCTACAACCAGGAGGAAGGTATCGACTATGACGAAACCTATGCCCCTTTAGCCAGATTAGAAGCCATCAGGATGCTTCTCTCCTTTGCATCTATTATGAATTTCAATTTATTTCAAATGGACGTAAAAAGCGCCTTCTT
>NC_032021.1:11673864-11675391 GCF_001865875.1 Lupinus angustifolius
ACGATATCTTGATTAAAACTGTTTAGTTGTTTGGTTTATGTCTTGCCTCTATATGTTTATTAGTCTCTTGATTTAAATGAAATTTGTTGAAATGCAAAATGATATCTCATGATAACTTCTTTTCGTGATTACAAATGTTTAGATTAATCCGTTAAAATGCAACCGTAAGTACTAAAGAGTTCAAACCGTACTCCTAACAAAAAACCATTTTTTACCGTGTTTAATCAATTAAACACTTATTGTTAATCGATTACCTGGGCATCAGTTTCTGAAAAATCAATTTTTACATGATTTTAATCGATTAACCATGCCCGTTAGTCGATTAAAACCATCAGTTTAAGTGCAGACAGCACCTCAGTGTCACGCTTTTTCGGCATTTTTCTCCATCTCTTCTTGCTTTTGAGTCTCTGAAATTGTAACTCAACTGACCCAAGTGCACTAAGCTAGATAAACCTCACCCCTAACCCTCTCAAACCCCCTAGAAATCTCAAATTTCATCCATATTCCACTACATTCCCATTTTCCCGGGGGAGTTCGAAATGTCAATGATGGGAGAACTCACATTCTTTCTAGGGCTTCAAATAAAGTAGCTAGAAAGTGGGATATTCATTCATCAGACGAAATATTGCAAAGAGCTACTTAAGAAATTTGATATGGGTAAATGTAAGGAAGCCTCCACTCCTATGGCATCTGCTTGCTACCTAGATAAGGACGAAAAAGGAAAAGCAATAGAGGTAACAAAATATCGTGGTATAATTGGGTCATTACTTTACTAAACTGCAAGTCGACCTGATATTATGTTTAGTGTATGCATGTGTGTGAGATTTCAGTCTAGGCTCAGGGAGCCGTTAAATTTCTGGAATTAAAAGGACAAGTTTAACCTGCTCTAGTTAGGGAACTTTATGCAAATTTCAGATATAAGGATGGTAAATACTGGTCTATGATTTCTGGTAAATTGTTTGAGATTAGTGCTGAACTGTTTATGAATGTCGGTGGGTTATCATCTTCAGGTTATGGAATAGAAGATTGCTCATGGGTTAAGGATAATTTTGATCCAACTGAGGTGTATAAGTCATTTCTTAGAGGACCTCATTTGTATATTCAGGGTCAACTGACCAAGGCTGGGTCTTTATCTGTTGAGAACAGGCTGCTGCATTATATCATTGCTTATATTCTGATGCAGATGAACACAAATCATGCACAGCCTACTATGAATGATTTGAGTTTCATGTACGCTGTTAAGAATAATGTAATGATTAATTGGCCTGAGGAAATATTGAAGATTATGAACAGTGTGTCTCTGTCTCAGTCAAAGCTGCTTCCCTACATTATCTTCATTTCACAGATTGTGGATTATTTGCATATTGATGTTTCTGACACCATTATGGTTGAGGATACTGATAAGGATCATTTGGTTGGTGAGAGTCTGATTCATAAAATGGGTATATGCAAGTACGACACTAGTTGGCAATACCAGGAGGACTACACTACTATTGATCTGGAGCTGTCCAGTGATGATGATTAGGG
>NC_032021.1:11675491-11676277 GCF_001865875.1 Lupinus angustifolius
AGATGGAGGCTATGGAACAAAGGCTCAACAACCGCATGGATCTTCACTTTCAAGGGTTGAAGGACTCATACTTTGCAGGTATGGAACAGTATGAAGAGCGTCAAACTGCTTATTCAGACAATCAATATCAATCTGTGAGGAATCTGATCCAATCAACAGCCGAAGCTCAGAATGCCTTCATTCGCTCTACAACTGAAGCTCAGAATGCGCTGTTTTGTTCTGAATTTCAGAAGTTGTCCATGCTGATCAGGGGTGACCAGAATATTGCTATTCCTGATAATGATATTGATCTTCCTCCACCTCAACCATAGTTTAGAAGACTTTAGACCTAGGACATCTTACCCTTAGGTTTATTTCTTCATTATTGCACTTTATGGATTCAGTTGTTGTTCCTATTTCCAGACTTATTTGTGCATCTTTATTTGTCTCTACTTGTTTTCTGTCTCTGTTTGACATTTTATGGTTTGTATGGTTGCTAAATATTTTTACTCTTTATGCTATGTTCTTATTTTTGTGTTTAATTATGACAAAATAACTTATTTGGTTATTTGAATGGTTATTGATCATATGAGATTTTATGGTGTATAAATTAAGCTGGGTATTGCACTACATTGCTTATTATGCTAATTAATTCATTCACTTCGTTTTATGTTTAACTACATATCTCTGCCTACTTTTGACATGGGTTATCTTTTTGATAATGTCAAAAGGGGGAGAAAGGTTGTTTTGTTGTTGTTTGATTGTGCAGGTTGATCGTAATAACTGCTTCCGAAATATTAGCGCATC
>NC_032021.1:11676377-11676602 GCF_001865875.1 Lupinus angustifolius
GAAATTGCAGTTAATCGATTAAGGTATGTTTTAATCGATTAACATAAGTTTTTGAAAAGCTATTGATACAAAAAACTTGGAAAAATAGAATCAGTTACGTTTTTGAAACACGTTAATCGATTAACCAAGGTTTTAATCGATTAACTGCGTTGCGGAAGTGATTCTTTATAAACTGCGTTTTCAGAACTTAAGCCATAACTTGCATGTTAGATTTTAAGAGAGTTA
>NC_032021.1:11676702-11679837 GCF_001865875.1 Lupinus angustifolius
TATTGTTGTAAAAAGTGTTTTAACTTTGGGAATCTCAAGGTGTCTTACCACCAACGAGATGGTGTTGTATCTTCATTAGCTTAGAGTTCTTGATAGAAAGAATAGGTTCTTGGCCGGGGCTACACGCAAGAAAGATTTTCTTCGGCGGTAGGAAGGGAGTCAAACAAAGGGATAAGGTTCTTTAGTTTCAAGTAAGAGTCTAAGTGTTGTAATTGGAAGAATTGCTTGCAAAACATTATTTCAATTATAGTGAAGAAAAATCTCCCATATCAGCTGGAAGGCCTGCATGTAGTTTGCAAGTGGACACGCAAACGAACCAGGATAAAAACCTTGTTGCATGCTTTTTCTTTCCCTCTCTCTCTCTTTATTGCTTTAATCGATTACTTTGTATAGTTGTTTTAATTGCAATATTCTGTTTCTATACTATACTATTGTAACTCTGATATATTTGTTAGCTTTGTATATTCGTTTCAATCTCGGTTGATTGTCATGCAAGAAACCGAATCTGTTTGTGTAATCTGAGCTATTTTAATCAATTAAATTGCTTGCATTAATCGATTATTTATACTGTGTTAATCGATTAATCTGGGGTTATATCAGCATTAATTGTTGTTATCGAAAAGCGGATACTCTGACCGCTACACCTATTCATCCCCCCTTCTAAGTGTATTTTAGCCACAGATACCTAACAAATCCTAATCCTATTCTTAATCCTAATTTTCATCCTAATCGTAATCCTAATCGTAATCCTAATCCTAATACTAACCTTAATCCTATTCTTAATCATAATCCTCATCTTAATCCTAATCCTGAACCTAATCCTAATCCGAATCCTAATTCTGATCCTTATCCTAATCCTAATCCTAATCGTCATCCAAATCGTAATCCTTATCCTAATCCTATGCCTAATCCTAATCCTAATCCTTATGCTAATCCTAATCCTAATACTAATCTTAATTCTAATCTTAATTCTAATCCTAAGCCTAATCCTAATCCTAATACTAATCCAAATCCTAATCCTAATCCTAATCCTAATCCTAATCCTAATCCTAATCCTAATCCTAATCCTAATCCTAATCCTAATCATATTCATGTTCCTAATCATAATCATAATCCAAGTCGTAATCCTAATCCTAATTCTAATCCTCATCCTCTTCCTCACTCTCATCCTAATCGTAATTCTAATCATAGTCGTAATCTTAATCCTAATCCTAAACCTAATACTATTCCTAATCCTAATCGTAATTGTAATCCTAATCCTAATCCATATGAAAATCCTAATCCTAATCATATTCTTAATCCTAATTTTCATCCTAATCCTAATCCTAATCCTAATCCTAATCCACATCCTCATCCTAATCCTAATACTAACCCTAATCCTATTCTTAATCATGATCCTCATCTTAATCCTAATCCTGATCCTAATCCTAATCCTGATCCTTATCCTAATCCTAATCCTAATCGTAATCCAAATCCTAATCCTTATCCTAATCCTATGCCTAATCCTAATCATAATCCTAACCCAAACCCAAATGCTTATGCTAATCCTAATCCTAATCTTAATTCTAATCCTAAGCCTATTCCTAATCCTAATCTTAATCCTAATCCTAATCTTAATACTAATCCAAATCCTAATTGTAATCGTAATCGTAATCCTAATCCTAATCCTAATCCTAATCGTATTCCTGTTCCTAATCTTAATCCTAATCCTAGTCGTAATCCTAATCCTAATTCTAATCCTCATCCTCATTGTCATCCTCATCCTCATCCTCATCCTCATCCTAATCCTAATCGTAATTCTAATCCTAGTCGTAATCTTAATCCTAATCCTAAACCTAATACTAATCCTAATCCTAATCGTAATTGTAATCCTAATCCTAATCCTTATGAAAACCCTAATCCTAATCCTAATCGTAATCCTAATCCACATCCTCATCCTAATCCTAATACTGACCCTAATCCTATTCTTAATCATCACCATCAGCATAATCCTAATCCTGATCCTAATCCTAATCCTAATCCTAATCGTAATGCACATCCTAATCCTGATCCTAATCCTATGCCTAATCCTAATCATAATCCTAATCCAAATCCTTATGGTAATCCTAATCCTAATCCTAATCTTAATTCTAATCCTAAGCCTAATCCTAATTCGAATACTAATCCTAATCCTAATACTAATCCAAATCCTAATCGTAATCCTAATCCTAATCCTAACCCATATTGTATTCCTGTTCCTACTCTTAATCCTAATCCTAGTCGTAATCGTAATCCTAATTCTAATCCTCATCCTCATCGTCATCCTCATCCACATCCTCTTCCTCATCCTAATTGTAATTCTAATCCTAGTCGTAATCCTAATCCTAATCGTAAACCTAATATTAATCCTAGTGCTAATCCTTATCCTAATCCTAATTCTAATCTTAATCCTAATCCTAATCCTAATCCTAATAGTAATCCTAATCCTAATCAAATTCCAAATCTTAATTCTAATACTAATGCAAATCCTAAGCCTAATCCTAATCCTAATCCTAATCCTAATCATAATACTAATCCAAATCCTAATCGTAATCCTAATCCTAATCCTAACCCATATTGTATTCCTGTTCCTAATCTTAATCCTAGTCGTAATCGTAATCTTAATTCTAATCCTCATCCTCATCGTCATCCTCATCCACATCCTCTTCCGCATCCAAATTGTAAATCTAATCCTAGTCGTAATCCTAATCCTAATCGTAAACCTAATATTAATCCTAGTGCTAATCCTTATCCTAATCATAATTCTAATCTTAATCCTAATCCTAATCCCAATCCTAATCCTAATCCTAATCGTAGTCCTAATCCTAATCCTCATCCTCATCCTTATCCTCATCCTAATCCTAATTCCATTCCTAATCGTAATCCTAATCCTAATCGTAAACCTAATACTAATCCTAATCCTAATCCTAATCCAAATCCTAATGCTAATCTTAATCCTAATCATCATCCTAATCCTAATACTAATCTTAATCATAATCCTAATCCTAATCCTAATTCAAATCCTAATCCTAATCCTAATCCTTATGAATATCCTAATCCTAATCCTAATCCTCATCGTCATCCACATTCGCATCCTTATCCTGATCCTCATCCTCA
>NC_032021.1:11679937-11680746 GCF_001865875.1 Lupinus angustifolius
ATCCTCATGCTCATCCTAATCCTCATCCTCATCCTAATCCTAATCCAAACCCTAAACCAAATCCTAATCCTAATCCTATTCCTCATGCTCATCCTCATCTTCATCCTCATCCTCAACATCGTCCTCGTCCTCGTCCTCATCCTCATCCTCATCCTGAACCTCATCCTAATCCCAATCCAAATCCTAATGCTAACCCTAACCTTAACCCTAATCCTTATCCTAATCCTAACCCTAATCATCGTCCGCATCCTCATCCTTATCCTCATGCTCATCCTCCTCCTCATCCTCATGCTCATCCTCATCCTCATCCTCATCCTCATCCTCATCTTCATCCTCATCATCGTCCTCATCCTTAACCAAATCCCAATCCCAATTCTAACCCTAATCCTAACCCTAACCCTCATCCTAGTCTTCATGATCATCCTCATCCTCATCCTCATCCTCATCCTCATCCTCATCCTCATCCTCCTCCTCATCCTCATCCTCATTCTCATCCTTATCCTAATCCTCATCCTCATCCTCATCCTCATCCTCATCCTCATCCACATCATCAACCTCATCCTGATCCTGATCCTCATTATCATCCTCATCCTAATCCTAATCCAAACCCTAATCCAAACCCTAACCCTAACCCTAACCCAAACCCTAATCCTAAGCCTACTCTTAATCCTACTCCTCGTCCTCATCCTCATCCTAATCCTAATCCAAACCCTAACCCTAACCCTAATCTTAATCCTAATCCTATTCCTTATCCTCATCCTCATCCACATCCTCATGCTCATCCTCATCCTCATCCTCATCCTTATCCT
>NC_032021.1:11680846-11681246 GCF_001865875.1 Lupinus angustifolius
CATCCTCATCCTCATCCTCATCTTCATCCTCATCCTCATCCTCATCCTCATCCTCATCCTCATCCTCATCCTCATCCTCATCCTCATCCTAATCGAAACCCTAACCCTAACCCTAATCTTAATCCTAATCCTATTCCTCATTCTCATCCTCATCCTCATCCTAATCATATTCCTAATTCTAATCCTAATCCTAGTCCTTTTCCTCATCCTCATCCTCATCCTCATCCTCATCCTAATCCCAATCCCAATCCTATTCCTAACCCTAACCCTAACCATAATCCTTGTCCTAATCCTAACCCTAACCCTATCCCTCATCCTCATCCTCATCCTCATCCTCATCCTCATCCTCATCCTCATGCTCATCCTCATCCTCATCCTCATCCTCATCCTCATCCTCATC
>NC_032021.1:11681346-11682058 GCF_001865875.1 Lupinus angustifolius
TCATCCGCATCATCATCCTCATCCTCATCCTCATCCTCATCCTCATCCTCATCCCCATCCTCATCCTCATCCTCATCCTCATTCTCATCCTCATCCTCATCCTCCTTCTCATCCTCTTCCTCATCCTCATCCTAATCCTAATCCTAATCCTATTCCTCATGCTCAAGCTCTTGCTAATCCTAATCCTAATCCTAATCCTAATCCTAATCCTAATCCTAATCCTAATCGTAATCTTATTCCTAATCCTACTCCTATTCCTCATTCTCATCCTCATCCTAATCCTAATCCTAACCCTAACAGTAATCCTAATCGTACTCTTATTCCTAATCCTAATCCTGTTCCTATTCCTATCCGTAATCGTTATTCTAATCCTAATCCTAATTCATCCTCATCCTCATCCTCATCCTCATCCTCATCCTCATCCTCATCCTCATCCTCATCCTCATCGTCATCCTCATCCTCAACCTCATTCTCATCCTCATCCTCATCCAATACTCATCCTCATCCATTCCTAATCCTCATCCTATCCTCGTCCTCATCCTCATCCTATCCACGTCGTCATGCTCATCTTCATACTCATCCTATCCTCCTCCTCATATTCCACCTATCCTCACCCTCATCCTCATCCTCATCCTCATCCTCATCCTCATCCTATCCTCATCCTCATCCTCATCCTCATCCTCATCCTCATCCTCATCCTCATCCTCTTCCT
>NC_032021.1:11682590-11683384 GCF_001865875.1 Lupinus angustifolius
CATCCTCATCTTCATCCAATCCTCATCCTCATCCTCATCCTCATCTTCATCCTCATCCTCCTCCACATACTCATCCTCTACCTCACCCTCTTCCTCATCCTCATCCTCATCCTCATTCTCATCTTTATCCTCATCCTCCTCCACATCCTCTTCCTCGTCCTCATTCTCATCATCATCCTCATCCTCATCTTCATCGTATGCTCATCCTCATCCTCATCCTCATCTTCATCCTCATCCTCCTCCACATACTCATCCTCTACCTCACCCTCTTCCTCATCCTCATCCTCATCCTCATTCTCATCTTTATCCTCATCCTCCTCCACATCCTCTTCCTCGTCCTCATTCTCATCATCATCCTCATCCTCATCTTCATCGTATGCTCATCCTCATCCTCATCCTCATCTTCATCCTCATCCTCCTTCACATCCTCATCCTCTTCCTCACCCTCTTCCTCATATGAGGAAGAGGAGTAGGATGAGGAAGAGGATGAGGATGAGGATGAGGAAGAGGGTGAGGATGAGGATAAGGATGAGGATGAGGAAGAGGATGAGGATCATGATGAGGACGAGGATGAGGATGAGGAGTAGGATGAGGATGAGGAGGAGGATGAGGATGAGGATGAGGATAGGATGAGGAAGAGGGGGAGGAAGAGGAGTAGGAATAGGAAGAGGATGAGGATCAGATGAGGAAGAGGATGAGGAAGAAGATGAGGGTGTGGAGGACGATGGGGATGAACATGAGGATGAGGATGAGGACGAGGGTGAGGATGAGCATGAGGATGAGGATGAGGATGA
>NC_032021.1:11683484-11685653 GCF_001865875.1 Lupinus angustifolius
AGGAAGAGGATGAGGATGAGGATGAGGATGAGGATGAGGATTGGATGAGGATAAGGACGAGGGTAGAATGAGGAAGAGGATGAGGATAGGATAGGGATGAGGATGAGGACGTGGATAGGATGAGGATAGGGACGTGGATAGGATGAGGATGAGGATGAGGATAGGATGAGGATGAGAAAGAGGGTAGGATGAGGAGGAGGATGAGGATAGGATGGTGATGAGGATGAGGATAGGATGAGGATGAGGAGGAGGATAGGATGAGGAAGAGGATGTGGATAGGATGATGATGAGGATTAGGATGAGGACGAGGATAGGATGAGGATGAGGAAGAGGATGAGGATGAGGATGAGGATGAAGATGAGGATTAGGATGAGGATGAGGATGAGGATCAGGATATGATGAGGATGTGGATGAGGATAGGAGAGGAGGAGGATAGGATGAGGATGAGGTCGTGGATAGGATGAGGATGAGGATTAGGATATAGGATGAGGGTGAGGAAGAAGATGGGATGAGGAAGAGATTAGGATGAAGATGAGGATGAAGATGAGGATTAGGATGAGGATAGGATGACGACTAGGATAGGATTCGGAAGAGGATGTGGATGAGGATGAGGATGAGGATGAGGACGAGGATGAGGATAGGATGAGGACGAGGAGGAGGATAGGATGAGGATGAGGACTTAGATAGAATGAGGATGAGGATAGGATGAGTAGGAGGATGAGGTTGAGGATGAGGAGGAGGATAGTATGAGAATGAGTATAGGATGAGGATGAGGATAGGATGAGGACGAGGAGGAGGATAGGATGAGGATAAGGATGAGGATAGGATGAGGAGGAGGATAGGATGAGGATGAGGACTTAGATAGAATGAGGATGAGGATAGGATGAGTATGAGGATGAGGTTGAGGATGAGGAGGAGGATAGTATGAGAATGAGTATAGGATGAGGATGAGGATAGGATGAGGATGAGGATTAGGATGAGGATGAGAATAGGACGAGGATGAGGGATAGGATGAGGATGAGGATGAGGACGTGGACAGGATGAGGATGAGGATGAGGATAGGATGAGGATAGGATGAGGATAGGACGAGGATAGGATGATGAAGAGGATGAGGAGGAGGATGAGGATGAGAATAGGATGAGGATGAGGACGAGGATAGGATGAGGAAGAGGATGAGGATAGGATGAGGATTACGACGAGGATAGGAAGAGAATGAGGAGTAGGATGACGAGGAGGATGAGGATTAGGATGACGGGGAGGATAAGGATGAGGATTAGGATGAGGATGAGGATGAGTATGAGGATGAGGAGGAGGATGAGGATGAGGAGGAGGATGAGGATGAGGAGGAGGATGAGGATGAGGAGGAGGATGAGGATGAGGAGGAGGATGAGGATGAGGAGGAGGACGAGGATGAGGATGAGGATGAGGATGAGGATAGGATGAGGATAGGACGAGGATAGGATGATGAAGAGGATGAGGAGGAGGATGAGGATGAGGAGGAGGACGAGGATGAGGATGAGGATGAGGATGAGGATAGGATGAGGATAGGACGAGGATAGGATGATGAAGAGGATGAGGAGGAGGATGAGGATGAGGAGGAGGACGAGGATGAGGATGAGGATGAGGATGAGGATAGGATGAGGATAGGACGAGGATAGGATGATGAAGAGGATGAGGAGGAGGATGAGGATGAGGAGGAGGACGAGGATGAGGATGAGGATGAGGATGAGGATAGGATGAGGATAGGACGAGGATAGGATGATGAAGAGGATGAGGAGGAGGATGAGGATGAGGAGGAGGACGAGGATGAGGATGAGGATGAGGATGAGGATAGGATGAGGATAGGACGAGGATAGGATGATGAAGAGGATGAGGAGGAGGATGAGGATGAGGTTGAGGATAGGATGAGGAGGAGGATAGGATGAGGATGAGGATGTGCATGAGGATAGGATGAGGACGAGGATAGGATGTGGAAGAAGATGAGGATGAGGATGGGGATAGGATGAGGATGACGAGGAGGACGAGGACGAGGATAGGATGAGGATATGATGGGAATGGGGATGGGGATGGGGATGGGATAGTAGGAGGAAGAGGATGAGGATGAGGATGAGGATGAGGATAGGAGGAGCATGAAGATGAGGGTGCGGATGAGGATGAGGAGAGGATGAG
>NC_032021.1:11685753-11686081 GCF_001865875.1 Lupinus angustifolius
GGATGAGGCTAGGATGAGGATGAGGATGAGGATGATGATTGGATGATGATGAGGATGGGGACGATGATAAGATGAGGAGGAGGATAGGATGAGAATGAGGATAGGATGATGATGATGACGAGGATAGGATGAGGAAGAGTACGAGGATAGGATGAGGATTACGACGAGGATAGGAAGAGGATGAGGATTAGGATGACGAGGAGGATGAGGATGAGGATTAGGATGACGAGGAGGATAAGGATGAGGATTAGGATGAGGATGAGGATGAGTATGAGGATGAGGAGGAGGATGAGGATGAGGAGGAGGAGGAGGATGAGGATGAGGATGA
>NC_032021.1:11686181-11686662 GCF_001865875.1 Lupinus angustifolius
ATGAGGAGCAGGATAGGATGAGGATGAGGATGAGGATAGGATGTGGATGAGGATAGTGACGAGGATAGTAGGAGGAAGAGGATGAGGATAGGAGGAGCATGAAGATGAGGGTGAGGATGAGGATGAGGATGAGGACGAGGACATGGATAGGATGAGGATGAGGACGTAGATAGGATGAGGATGACGATGAGGATGAGGACGTGGATAGGATGTGGATGAGGAGGAGGATACGAAGAGGATGAGGATGAGGATGATGATTGGATGATGATGAGGATGAGGACGATGATAAGATGAGGAGGAGGATAGGATGAGAATGAGGATAGGATGAGGATGATGACGAGGATAGGATGAGGATAGGATGTGGACGAGGATAGTAGGAGGAAGAAGATGAGGATGAGGATGAGGATGAGGATGAGGATAGGAGGAGCATGAGGATGAGGGTGAGGATGAGGATGAGGACGAGCGCGTGGATAGGATGAGG
>NC_032021.1:11686762-11687206 GCF_001865875.1 Lupinus angustifolius
ATGAGGATTGGATGAGGACGAGGATAGGATGAGGATGAGGATGAGGATAGGATGAGGATGAGGACAAGGATTGGACGAGGATGAGGACGAGGATAAGGATGAGGATGACGACGAGGATAGGATGAGGATGAGGATGTGGATTGTGGATGAGGATGAGGGTAAGATAAGGATCACGATGAGGATGAGGATGTGGATGTGGATGAGGATGACGATGAGGATAAGATGAGGATGACGATGAGGATAGAATGAGGATGAGGACAAGGATAGGATGAGGAAGTGGATGAGGTTGAGGTCGTGGATAGGATGAGGATGAGGATGAGGATGAGGATGAGGGTAGGATGAGGATGAGGACGAGGATAGGGTGACGAAGAGGATGAGGATGGGATGAGGATGAGGACGAGGATAGGAAGAGGATAAGGATTAGGATGAGTAGGAGGATGAGGA
>NC_032021.1:11687306-11688308 GCF_001865875.1 Lupinus angustifolius
CGTGGATAGGATGAGGATGAGGACGTGGATAGGATGAGGATGACGATGAGGATGAGGACGTGGATAGGATGAAGATGAGGAGGTGGATAGGAAGTGGATGAGGACGAGGATAGGATGAGGATGAGGACGAGGATAGGATGAGGATGAGGATAGGATGAGGATAGGGTGAGGATGAGGACGAGGATGAGGATGTGGATGTGGATGAGTATGAGGATGAGGATAAGATGAGGATGACGATGAGGATAGGATGAAGATCAGGACGAGGATAGGATGAGGATGAGGACGAGGATAGGATGAGGATAGGGGGAGGATGAGGACGAGGATGAGGATGAGGATGAGGGTAGGATGAGGATGAGGAGGAGGATATGATGAGGATGAGGATGAGAATGAGGACGTCGATGATAGGATGAGGAAGAGGAAGAGGATAGGATGAGGATGGGGATAGGATGAGGATGAGGACGAGGATAGGATGAGGAAGAGGATGAGGACGAGACTAGGATGAGGATGAGCACGAGGATAGGATGAGGAAGAGGATGAGGATAGGATGAAGATGAGGATAAGGATAGGACGAGGATGAGGATGAGGATGAGGACGAGGATAGGATGAGGATGAGGATGAGGATGCGGATGTGGATGAGGATGAGGATAAGATGAGCATGACGATGAGGATGAGGATGTGGATGAGGATGAGGATAAGATGAGGATGACGATGAGGATATGATGAGGATGAGGACAAGGATAGGATGAGGACAAGGATAGGATGAGGAAGAGGATGAGGACAAGGTTGAGGACGTGGATAGGATGAGGATGAGGATGAGGGTAGGATGAGGATGAGGAGGAGGATAGGATGACGAAGAGGATGAGGAGGAGGATTAGGAGGAGAATAGGATGAGGATGAGGACGAGGATAGGATGAGGAAGAGGATGAGGATAGGATGAGGATGAGGACGAGGATAGGAAGAGGATAAGGATTAGTGTAGCATGAGGATGAGGACGAGGATGAG
>NC_032021.1:11688408-11688661 GCF_001865875.1 Lupinus angustifolius
TGAGGATGAGGATGAGGATAGGATGAGGATGAGGACGAGGATAGGATGAGGATAACGATGAGGATGAGTATAGGATGAGGATGTGGATAGTATGAGGATAGGGTGAGGATGAGGATGAGAATGAGGATGAGGATGTGGATGTGGATGAGGATGAAGATTAGGATGAGGATGAAGATTAGGATGAGGATAAGATGAGGATGACGATGAGGATAGGATGAAGATGAGGACGGGGATAGGATGAGGAAGAGGATGA
>NC_032021.1:11688761-11690272 GCF_001865875.1 Lupinus angustifolius
CTATATCTGTGCTATACTGTTAATACTCTGATAAAATTGTAAGCTCTGTGTATTCATTTCATTATCAGTTAATTGTCGTGCAAGAAACCGAATCTGTATGAGCTTGCAATTCTGTTTTAATCGATTAAGTCAAGTGCGTTAATCGATTATCATCATTCCTTTAATCGATTAAATTGGGGTAACTCAGCATTAACTGTTGATTTTCGAAACGCGGATATTCTAACCGCTACACCTATTCAACCCCCCCTTCTAGGTGTATTGTAACCACTGATACCTAACAAGAGGATGAGGATAGGGTGAGGATGAGGATGAGGATGAGGATGAGGACGAGGATAGGATGAGGATGAGGATAGGATGTGGATGAGGATAGGATGTGGACAAGGATAGTAGGAGGAAGAGTATGAGGATGAGGATGAGGATGAGGATAGGAGGAGCATGAGGACGAGGGTGAGGATGAGGATGAGGATGAGGACGAGGACGTGGATAGGATGAGGATGAGGACGTGGATAGGATGAGGATGAGGAGGAGGATAGGATGAAAATGAGGACGAGGATAGGATGAAGATGAGGACGAGGATAGGATGAGGATGATGATGAGGATGAGGATAGGATGAGGACGAGGATAGGATGAGGATGGGGTGAGGATGAGGATGAGGACGAGGATGAGAATGAGGCTGAGGATGTGGATGTGGATGAGGATGAAGATGAGGATGAGGATAAAATGAGGATGACAGAGGATAGGATGAAGATGAGGACAAGGATAGGATGAGGAAGAGGATGAGGATGAGGATTAGGATAGGATGAGGATGAGGATGAGGATGAGGACGTTGTTAGGATGAGGATGAGGAGGAGGATATGATGAGGATGTGGATAAGGATGAGGGTAGGATGAGGATGAGGACGAGGATAGGATGAGGATGAGGATAGGAAGGATGAGGATGAGGATAGGATGAGGATGAGGACATGGATAGGAGGACGACGATGATAGGATGAGGATAGGATGAGGATGAGGACGAGGAAGAGGATGAGGACGAGGATAGGAGGATGAGGAAGAGGATGAGGATGAGGATGTGGATGTGGATGACGATGAGGATAAGATGAGGATGAGGATGAGGATGAGGATGTGGATGTGGATGAGGATGAGGATGAGGATAAGATGAGGATGACGATGAGGATAGGATGAGGACAAGGATAGGATGAGGAAGAGGATGAGGATGAGGACGAGGACGTGGATGGGATGAGGATGAGGACGTGGATAGGATGAGGATGATGATGAGGATGAGGACTTGGATAGCATGAGGATGAGGAGGAGGTTAGGATGAGGATGAGGTGAGGGTAGGATGAGGATGAGGACGAGGATAGGATGAGGAAGAGAATAGGATGAGGATGAGGAGTCGTGGATAGGATGAGGATGAGGATGAGGATAAGATGAGGATGAGGATGAGGATAAGATGAGGATGAGGATGAGGATAAGATGAGGATGAGGATGAGGATGAGGATGAGGACGAGAATA
>NC_032021.1:11690372-11690797 GCF_001865875.1 Lupinus angustifolius
AGGATGAGGATGAGGAGGACGATAGGATGAGGATGAGGATAGGATGAGGATGAGGAGGAGGATAGGATGACGATAGGATGAGGAGGTGGATAGGATGAGGATGTGGATAGGATGAGGATGAGGATAGGATGAGGATGAGGATGATGATTGGATGATGATGAGGATGAGGACGATGATAAGATGAGGAAGAGGATGTGGATGAGGATAGGGTAAGGATGATGACGAGGATATGATGAGGATAGGATGAGAATGAGGATAGGATGAGGATGATGACGAGGATAGGATGAGGATAGGATAAGGATGAGGATGAGGATACGATATGGACGAGGATAGTAGGAGGAAGAGGATGAGGATGAGGATGAGGATATGAGGAGCATCAGGATGAGGGTGAGGATGAGGATGAGGATGAGGACGAGGACGTGGAT
>NC_032021.1:11690897-11693644 GCF_001865875.1 Lupinus angustifolius
GGATGAGGGTGAGGATAGGATGAGGATAGGATGAGGACGCGGATGAGGATAGGATGAGGAATAGAATGTGGAAGAGGATGAGGATGAGGATAGCATGAGGATGACCAAGAGGATGATGACGAGGATGAGGATAGGAGGAGGACGTCAACGAGGATGAGGATTAGGATGAGGATGAGGATGAGGATGAGGATGAGCATGAGGATGAGGATGAGGATGTGGATGAGGATGAGGATGAGGATAAGATGAGGATGAGGACGAGGATAGGATGCGGATGAGGATCTGGATGAGGACGAGGATAGGAGGAGGAAGAGGATGATGATGAGGATGAGGATAAGAGCAGGATAAATATGAGGGTGAGGATGAGGATTAGGATAGGATGAGGATGAGGACGTGGATAGGATGAGGCTGAGGATGAAGATGAGCATGAGGATGGGATGAGGATGAGGACGAGGATTAGGATGAGGGTAGGATGAGGATGAGGATGAGGACGAGCATAGGATGAGGATAGGATGATGATGAGGACGAGAATAGGATGAGGACGAGAATACGATGAGGACGAGAATAGGATGAGGATGAGGATTGAAGATGATGAGGATGAGGGTGAGGACGTGGATAAGTTGAGGATGAGGATGAGGATGAGAATAAGGATAAGGATAGGATGAGGATAGGATGAGGACGATGACGAGGATGAGCATAGGATGAGGATGAGGATGACGAAGAGGATCAGGATGAGGATAGGATGAGGATGAGGATGAGCATGAGGGTTGGATGAGGATGAAGATGAGGACGAGGATAGAATGAAGATGAGGATATGATGAGGATGTGGATGAGGATAAGGACGAGGATAGGATGAGGATGAGGACGAGGATAAGATGAGGAAAAGGAGGAGGATAGCTTGAGGATGAGGATGATGATGAGGATGAGGACGAGGATAGGATGAGGATGAGGACGAGGATAAGATGAGGAAAAGGAGGAGGATAGCTTGAGGATGAGGATGATGATGAGGATGAGGACGAGGATAGGATGAGGATGAGGACGAGGATAAGATGAGGAAAAGGAGGAGGATAGCTTGAGGATGAGGATGATGATGAGGATGAGGACGAGGATAGGATGAGGATGAGGACGAGGATAAGATGAGGAAAAGGAGGAGGATAGCTTGAGGATGAGGATGATGATGAGGATGAGGACGAGGATAGGATGAGGATGAGGACGAGGACGTGGATAGGATGAGGATGAGGATGAGGATGAGGATGAGGATGAGGATGAGGATGCGGATGAGGATGAGGATGAAGATGAGGATGAGGATGAGGATGCGGATGAGGATGAGGATGAAGATGAGGATGAGGATGAGGATGCGGATGAGGATGAGGATGAAGATGAGGATGAGGATGAGGATGCGGATGAGGATGAGGATGAAGATGAGGATGAGGATGAGGATGCGGATGAGGATGAGGATGAAGATGAGGATGAGGATGAGGATGCGGATGAGGATGAGGATGAAGATGAGGATGAGGATGAGGATAAGGATAGGATAAGGATGAGGATGAGGAAAAGGATAAGATGAGGATGAGGACGAGGTGATGAGGTTGATGAGGAGGATAGGATGAGGAAAAGGAGGAGGATGAGGATGAGGATATGATGAGGAAGAGGATGAGGTCGAGGATGAGGATGAGGACGAGGATAGGATGAGGATGAGGATTGGATGAGAAAGAGGACGAGGATGAGGATGAGACTGAGGAGGAGGAGGAGGATGAGGATGAGGATGAGGATAGGACGAGGACGAGGATAGGAGGAGGACGAGGATGATGATGAGGATGAGGATATGAGGAGGATGAAGATGAGGGTGAGGATGAGGATTAGGATAGGCTGAGAATGAGGACGTGGATAGGATGAGGCTGAGGATGAGGATGAGACGAGGATGAGGATGAGGACGAGGATGAGGATGAGGGTAGGATGTGGATGAGGAAGAGGACGAGCATAGGATGAGGATAGGAGTAGGATGAGGACGAGAATAGGATGAGGATGAGGATGAGGACGTGGAGAGGATGAGGAGGAGAGTGAGGACGTGGATAGGATGAGGATGAGGTCGTGGATAGGATGAGGATGAGGATGAGGATAAGGATAGGATGAGGATAGGATGAGGATGATGACGAGGATGAGCATAGGAAGAAGATGAGGATGAGGATGAGGATAGGATTAGGACGAGGATAGGATGAGGAAGAGGTTGAGGATAGGATGAGGATGAGGATAGGATGAGGATGAGGACGAAGATAAGATGAGGAAGATGATGAGGAAGAGGATAGGATGAGTATGAGGAAGAGGATGAGGATGAGGAGGAGGATGAGGATGAGGAGGAGGAGGATGAGGAGGAGGAGGAGGATGAGGATGAGGATGAAGATGAGGATGAGGAGGAGGATATGATGAGGATGAGGATGAGGTTGATGAGGAGGATAGGATGAGGAAAAGGAGGAGGATGAGGATGAGGATATGATGAGGAAGAGGATGAGGTCGAGGATGAGGATGAGGACGAGGATAGGATGAAGATTAGGATGAGGATAGGATTAGGACGAGGATAGTATGAGCATGAGGATGAGGGTAGGATGAAGACGAGGATAGGAGGAGGAAAAGGATGACGATGAGGATAGGAGGAGGATGAGGATGAGGGTGAGGGTGAGGATGAGGATGAGGATTAGGATAGGATAAGGATGAGGATGAGGATGAGGACGTGGATAGGATGAGGATGAGGA
>NC_032021.1:11693744-11696556 GCF_001865875.1 Lupinus angustifolius
AGGATGAGGACGAAGATAGGATGAGGATGAGGATGCTGATGGGATGAGGAGGAGGATGAGGAGGAGGATAGGATGATGAAGAGGATGAAGATGAGGATGAGGATGAGAAGGAGGATGAGGATAAGATGAGGATGAGGACGAGGATAAATGAGGATGAGGATAGGATGAGGATGAGGATAGGATGAGGACGAGGATAGGATGAGGATGAGGGTAGGATGAGGACGAGGATAGGAGGAGGAAGAGGATGAGGATGTGGATAGGAGGAGGATGACGATGAGGGTGAGGATGAGGATGAGGATTAGGATAGGATGAGGATTTGGATGAGGATGTGCATAGGATGAGGATGAGGACGTGGATAGGATGAGGATGACGATGAGGATGAGGATGAGGATGAGGATGAGGATGAGGACAAGGACAGGATCAGGATGAGGATATGGATAGGATGAGGATGAGGACGAGTATAGGATAAGGATGATGATGAGGATGAGGACGAGGATAAGATGAGGAAGAGGAGGAGGATAGGTTGAGGGATAGGATGAGGATGAGGATAGGATGAGGAAGAGGATGAGGATGAAGATGAGGATAAGAGGAGGATGAAGATGAGGGTGAGGATGAGGATTAGGATAGGATGAGGATGAGGACATGGATAGGATGAGGTAGAGCATGAGGATGAAGATGAGGATGAAGATAGGATGAGGATGAGGACAAGGATGAGGGTAGGATGAGGATGAGGATGAGGACTAGGATTGGATGAGGATAGGATGAGGATGACGACGAGAACAGGATGAGGATGAGGATGAGGAGAGGATGAGGATGATGATGAGGATGAGGATAGGATGAGGATGAGGACGAGGATGAGGATGAGGACGAGGATGAGGATGAGGACGAGGATGAGGATGAGGACGAGGATGAGGATGAGGACGAGGATGAGGATGAGGACAAGGATGAGGGTAGGATGAGGATGAGGAAGAGGATAGGATGAGGATGAGGACGTGGATAGTATGAGGATGAGGACGAAGATATGATGAGGATGTGGATGAGGATGTGGATGAGGATGCTGATTGGATGAGGTTGAGGATGAGGATGAGGATAGGATGAGGATGAGGAAGAGGATAGGATGAGGATGAGGATAAGATGAGGATTAGGACGAGGATAGAATGGGATGAGGATAGGATGAGGATGAGGATGAGGACGAGGATATGATAAGGAAGAAGATGAGGAGGAGGAGGAGGATAGGGTGAGGATGAGGATAGGATGAGGACGAGGATAGGATGAGGATGAGGATAGGAGGAGGAAGAGCATGAAGATGAGGATAGGAGGAGGATGAGGATGAGGGTGAGGGTGAGGGTGAGGATGAGGATTACGATAGGATGAGGATTAGGATGAGGACGTGGATATGATGAGGATGAGGATGAGGATGAGGGTGAGGGTGAGGGTGAGGATGAGGATTACGATAGGATGAGGATTAGGATGAGGACGTGGATATGATGAGGATGAGGATGAGGATGAGGGTGAGGGTGAGGGTGAGGATGAGGATTACGATAGGATGAGGAGAATGTGGAAGAGGATGAGGATGAGGATAAGGATAGGATGAGGATGAGGACGAGGATAGGATAAGAATGATGATGAGGTTAGGATGAGGATGAGGAGGAGGATAGGATGAGGATGAGGATTGGATGAGGATGAGGATAAGATGTGGAAGAGGATGAGGATAGGTTGAGGATGAGTATGAGGACGAGGATAGGATGAGGGTGAGGATAGGATAAGGATGAGGATGAGCATGAGGATGAGGATGAGGAGGAGGATGAGGATAGGATGAGGACGAGTATAGGAGGAGGAAGAGAATGAGGATGAGGATAAGGACGAGGATAGGATGAGGATAGGATGACGACGAAAATAGGATAAGGACGAGAACATGATGAGGATGAGGAGGACAACGTGGAGAGGATGAGGATGAGGGTGAGGACATGGATAGGATGAGGATGAGGACGTGGAGGATGATGATGAGGATGAGCATAGGATGAGGATGAGGATGAGGATGAGGATAGGATGAGGAGGAGGATAGGATGAGGAAGAGGTTGAGGATAGGATGAGGATGAGGATAGGATGAGGATGAGGATGAGGATAGGATGAGGAAGAGGAGGAGGATGAGAATAGGTTGAGGATGAGGATGAGGATGTGGACGAGGATAGAATGAGGATGAGGATGAGGATGAGGCTGAGGATAGGATAAGGATGATGACGAGGATGAGGATATGATGTGGATGAGGAGAGGATGAGGATGAGGATGAGGATAAGATGAGGATAGGTTGAGGATGAGGATGAGGACGAGGATAGGATGAGGATGAGGATTGGATGAGAAAGTGGATGAGGATGAGAATGAGGATGAGGACTAGGATAGGATGAGGATGAGGATAGGATGAGGACGAGGACAGGAGGAGGAAGAGGATGATGATGAGGATGAGGATAAGAGGAGGATGAAGATGAGGCTGAGGATGAGGATTAGGATAGGAGGAGGATGAGGACGTGGATAGGATGAGACTGAGGATGAGGATAGGATGAGGATGAGGACGAGGATGAGGCTGAGGGTAGGATGAGGATGAGGATGAGGCTGAGGATGAGGATGAGGATGAGGATAGGATGAGGATGAGTTCGACGATGAGGATGAGAGTAGAATGAGGATGAGGGTGAGGATGAGGATTTGGATAGGATGAGGATGAG
Organism: Lupinus angustifolius; assembly: GCF_001865875.1. Lineage (NCBI taxonomy): Eukaryota > Viridiplantae > Streptophyta > Magnoliopsida > Fabales > Fabaceae > Lupinus > Lupinus angustifolius. The sequence goes on from NC_032021.1 coordinate 11,696,465, forward strand.
GATGTGGATAGGATGAGGCTGAGGATGAGGGTGAAGATGAGGATGAGGATAGGATGAAGATGAGGATGAGGATGAGGATAAGGGTAGGATGA
>NC_032021.1:11696656-11697072 GCF_001865875.1 Lupinus angustifolius
GGAGGAGGATGAGGATGAGGAGGAGGATGAGGAGGAAGATGAGGATGAGGACGAAGATGAGGATGAGGATGACGATGAGGAGGAGGATAGGATGAGCATGAGGTTGATGACGAGGATAGGATGAGGAAGAGGAGGAGGATGAGAATAGGTTGAGGATGAGGATGAGGATGTGGACGAGGATAGAATGAGGATGAGGATGAGGATGAGGCTGAGGATAGGATAAGGATGATGACGAGGATGAGATGAGGATGAGGGTGAGGACGTGGATAGGATGAGGATGAGGATGTGGATAGGATGAGGTAAGGATGAGGATGAAGTTGAGGACGTGGATAGGATGAGGTGAGGATGAGGATGAGGATGAGGATAAGGATAGGATGAGGATGAGGAAGAGGACGCGGATAGGATGAGGACGAGAA
>NC_032021.1:11697172-11697419 GCF_001865875.1 Lupinus angustifolius
AGGATGAGGATGAGGGTAGGATGAGGACGAGGATAGGAGGAGGAAGAGGATGATGATGAGGATAGGAGGAGGATGAGGATGAGGGTAAGGATGAGGATCAGGATTAGGATAGGATGAGGACTAGGATGAGGACGTGGATAGGATGAGGATGAGGACATGGATAGGATGAGGATGAGGATGTGGATAGGATGAGGATGAGGATGAGGACGTGGATAGGATGAGGATGAGGATGAGGATGAGGATGAGG
>NC_032021.1:11697519-11698152 GCF_001865875.1 Lupinus angustifolius
AGGACGAGGATAGGATGAGGATGAGGATGAGGATGCTGATGGGATGAGGATGAGGATGAGGAGGAGGAGGAGGATAGGATGAGGATGAGGATGAGGGTGAGGATGAGGATGAGGATGAGGATGAGGATTAGGATAGGATGAGGATTAGGATGAGGACTGGATAGGATGAGGATGAGGACGTGGATAGGATGTGGATGACGACGTGGATAGGATGAGGCTGAGGATGAGGACGTGGATAGGATGAGGATGAGGATGAGGATGACGATGACGATGAGGATGAGGACAAGGACAGGATGAGGATGAGGATGAGGATAGGCATAGGATGAGGGTGAGGACGAGGATAGGATAAGGATGATGATGAGGATGAGGACGAGGATAAGATGAGGAAGAGGAGGAGGATAGGTTGAGGTTGAGGATGAGGACGAGGATATGATGAGGAAGAGAATGAGGAAGAGAATGAGGATGAGGACGATGATGAGGAGGAGGATGAGGATGAGGACAAGGATAGGATGAGGAAGAGGATGAGGATAGGATGAGGACGAGGATAGGAGGAGGAAATGGAAGAGGAAGAGGATGAGGATAAAGGAGGATGAAGATGAGGGTGAGGATGAGGATTAGGATAGGATGAGGATG
>NC_032021.1:11698252-11700308 GCF_001865875.1 Lupinus angustifolius
TGAGGATGAGGACGAGGATAGGATGAGGGTAGGATGAGGATGAGGATGACGACGAGAATAGGATGAGGATGAGGATGAGGAGAGGATGAGGATGAGGACGTGGATAGGATGAGGATGGGGATGACGATGAGGACGAAGATAGGATGAGGATGAGGATGCGGATTGGACGAGGATGAGGATGAGGAGGAGGATAGGATGGGGAAGAGGATGAGGAAGAGGAAGAGGATAGGATGAGGATTAGGACGAGGATAGAATGGGATGAGGATAGCATGAGGATGATGATGAGGACGAGGATAGGATAAGGAAGAGCATGACGATGAGGATAGGGATAGGATGAGGATGAGGATAGGATGAGGACGTGGATAGGATGAGGATGAGGATGAGGACGTGGATGAGGATGAGGACGTGGATGAGGATGAGGACGTGGATGAGGATGAGGACGTGGATAGGATGAAGATGAGGATGAGGATGAGGATAAGGACATGATAAGGATGAGGATGAGGATGAGGATGAGGATAAGGATAGGATGAGGATGAGGACGAGGATAGGATAAGGATAATGATGAGGATGAGGATAGGATAAGGATGAGGATAGGATGAGGATGAGGACGAGGATAAGATGTGGAAGAGGATGAGGATAGGTTGAGGATGAGGATAAGGACGAGGATAGGATGAGGGTGACGATAGGATACGGATGAAAATGAGCATGAGGATGAGGATGAGGAGGAGGATGAGGATGAGGACGAGGATAGGAGGAGGAGGAGAATGAGGATGAGGATGAGGACGAGGACAGGATGAGGATGAGGACGAGGATTGGATGAGGATGAGGACGAGAATAGGATAAGGACGAGAACATGATGAGGATGAGGAGGAGGACGTCGAAGAGGAGGGTAGGATGAGGATGAGGATAGGATGAGGACGTGGATAGGATGAGGATGAGGATGAGGATAGGATGAGGATAGGATGAGGATCATGATGAGGATGAGCATAGGATGAGGATGAGGATAGGATGAGGACGAGGATAGGATGAGGAAGAGGTTGAGGATAGGATGAGGATGAGGATAGGATGAAGATGAGGACAAGGATAGAATGAGGATGAGGATAAGATGAGGATGAGGATGAGGACGAGGATAGGATGAGGAAGAGGATGAGGATGAGGAGGAGGATAGGATGAGGATGAGGATTAGGATGAGGACGTGGATAGGATGAGGATGAGGGCGCGGATAGGATGAGGATGAGGACGTGGATAGGATGAGGATGACGACGTGAAGAGGATGAGGATGAGGATGAGGACGTGGATAGGATGCGGATGAGGATGAGGATGAGGATGAGGATGACGATGAGGACAAGGATAGGATGAGGATAAGGATGAGGATGAGAAAAGGGATAGGATGAGGACAATGATAGGATAAGGATGATGATGAGGATGAGGATTGGATGAGGATGAGGATGAGGACGAGGATAATATGAGGAAGAGGACGAGGATAGGATGAGGATGAGGACAAGGATAAGATGAGGATGAGGACGTGGATAGGTTGGGGTTGAGGATGAGGATGAGGATGAGGATGAGGATCAGGATAAGGATAGGTTAAGGATGAGGATGACGATGAGGATAGGGATAGGACGAGGATGAGGACGAGGATAGGATAAGGATGATGATGAGGATAGGATGAGGATGAGGATAGGATAAGGATGAGGATGAGGATGAGGTAGGATGAGGATGATGAGAAGGAGGAGGATGAGGATGAGGGTAGGATGAGGACGAGGATAGGAGGAGGAAGAGGAAGAGGATGAGGATGAGGATGAGGATAAGAGGAGGATGATGATGACGGTGAGGATGAGTATTAGGATAGGACGAGGATGAGGACGTGGATAGGATGACGCTGAGGATGATGATGAAGATGAGGATGAGGATAGGTTGAGGATGAGGACGAGCATGAGGATGAGGGTAGGATGAGGATGAGGATGAGGACGAGGATAGGATGAGGATAGGATGAGGATAAGGATGAGGACGAGAAGAGGTTGAGGATGAGGATAGGATGAGGATGAGGGTGAGG
>NC_032021.1:11700408-11703735 GCF_001865875.1 Lupinus angustifolius
AGGATGAGGATGAGGAAGAGGATGAGGACGAGGATGAGGACGAGGATAGGATGAGGAAGAGGTTGAGGAAGAGGTTGAGGATAGGATGAGGATGAGGATAGGAGTGGATTAGGACAATGATAGGATGAGGAAGAAGAAGAGGATGAGAACAGGTTGATGTTGAGGTTGAGGATGAGGATGAGGATGAGGATAGGATGAGGACGAGGATAGGAGGAGGAAGAGGATGAAGATGAGGATGAGGATGACGATGAGGACGTGGATAGGATGAGGATTTGGACGTGGATAGGATGAGGATGAGGACGTGGATAGGATGAGGATGAGGATGAGGATGAGGATAAGGATAGGAGGAGGATGAGGATCAGGATCAGGATCAGGATACGATGAGGATGAGGACGAGCATATGATAAGGATGAGGATGAGGATAGGATGAGGAGGACGAGTAGGAGGAGGACGAGGATAGGAGGAGGATGAGGATGAGGATGAGGATAGGATAAGGACGAGGATAGGAGAAGGATGAGGATGAGGATGAGGATAAAAGGCGGATGAAGATGAGGGTGAGGATGAGAATTAGGAAAGGATGAGGATTAGGACGTGGATGAGGATGAGCAAGAGGATGAGGATGAGGATGAGGATGAAGATGAGGATGAAGATAGGATGAGGATAAGGACGAGGATAGGATGAGGAAGAGGATAGGATGAGGAAGAGGATAAGGATAGGTTGAGGATGAGGATGAGGATGAAGACGAGTATAGGATGAGGATGAGGATGAGGATGAGGATGAGGAGGATGAGGAGGAGGAAGAGGATGAGGATGAGGAGGAGGATGAGGATGAGTATGAGGATCAGGTTGAAGATGAGGATGAGGATGAGGATGAAGATGAGGGTGAGGATGAGGACGAGGACGAGGACGAGGATAGGATGAGGATTATGATGAGGATGACGAACGGATGAGGATGAGGATAGGATGAGGATGAGGATGAGGATATGATGAGGATGAGGATAGGATGGGGATAGGATGAGGATGAGCACAATGATAGGAGAAGGATAGGTTGAGGATGACAATGAGGACGAGGATAGGATGAGGATGAGGATGAGGATAGGATGAGGAAGAGGATGAGGATGAGGATGAGGACGAGGAGGAGGATGACGACGAGGATTGGATGAGGAAGATGATGAGGATGATGATAGGATGATGAAGAGGATGAGGATGAGGAAGAGGAGGAGGATGAGGAGGAGGATAGTATGAGGATGAGGATAGAATGAGGATAGGATAAGGATGAGGACGAGGATAGGATGAGGATGAGGATGTGGATTATGATAAGGATGAGGATAGGATGAGGATAAGGATGAGGACGAGGATAGGATGAGGATCTGGATGAGGATGAGGATAGGATGAGGAAGAGGATGTGGGTGAGGATTAGGAGGAGGATGACGACGAGGATTGGATGAGGAAGAGGACGAGAATAGGATGAGGATGAGGATGAGGAAGAAGATGAGGACGAGGATAGGATGAGGATGAGGATGAGGATGATGATGAGCATGGACGAGGATAGGATTAGGATTAGGAAGAGGATGAGGACGAGGATGAGGAGGAGGATAGGATGAGGATGAGGATGAGGCAAGATGAGGATGAGGATAGGATGAGGAAGAGGCTGAGGATGAGGATGAGGAGGAGGATAGGATGAGGAGAGGACGAGAATGAGAATGAGGATAGGATGAGGATGAGGACGAGGATATGATGAGGATTATGATGAGGATGAGGATAGGATGAGGATAAGATGAGGATGAGGATAGGATGAGGATGAGGATGAGGATGAGGATACAATGAGGAAGAGGATGATGATAGGATGAGGATGAGAATGAGGATAGGATGGGGATAGGATGTGGATGAGGACGAGGACAAGAGGAGGATAGGTTGAGGATGAGGATGAGGATAGGATGAGGATGAGGAAGAGGATGACGACGACGATTGGATGAGGAAGAGGATGAGGATGAAGATAGGATGATGAAGAAAACGAGGATGAGGATGAGGATGAGGATAGGATGAGGATGAGGAGGAGGAGAGGATGAGGATGAGGATAGGATGAGGAAGAGGATGAGGATAGGATGAGGATGAGGACGAGGAAAGGATGAGGATAGCATGAGGATGAGGATAGGATTAGGACGAGGATAGGAGGAAGAAGAGGATGAGGATGTGGATGAGGATGAGGATGAGGGTGAGGATGAGGATGAGGAGATGGATAGGATGAGGATGAGGACGTGGATACGATGAGGAGGAGGATGAGGATGAGGATAGGATGAGGATAAGGACGAGGATAGGATGCGGATAAGGTTGAGGATGAAGATAGGATGACGACATGGATAGGAGGAGGAAGAGGATGAGGATGAGGATGAAGAGGAGGATAGGATATGATGAGGAAGAGGATGAGGATAGGTTGAGGATGAGGATGAGGAGGAGGATAGGATGAGGAAAAGGATGAGGAAGAGGATGAGGAGGAGGATAGGATGAGGATGAGGTTAGGATGAGGATGAGGATGTGGATAGGATGAGGAAGAGGATGAGGATAAGGATGAGGACGATGATAGGATGAGGATTAGTATAGGATGAGGATGAAAACGAGGATAGGATGAGGATGAGAATGAGGATAAGGACGAGGATAAGGACGAGGATAGGATGAGGATGAGGATAAGGATGAGGATAGGACAAGGATGAGGATGAGGATAGGATGAGGAAGAGGATGAGGATAGGATGGGGATGAGGATGATTATGAGGATAGGATGACGACGAGGATAGGAGGTGGAAGAGGATGAGGATGAGGATGAGGAGGAGGATAGGATGAGGATGAGGATGAGAACGAGTATAGGAGGACGAGGATAGGATGAGGATGAGGATAGGATTAGGACGAGGATAGGAGGAAGAAGAGGATGAGGATGCAGATGAGGGTGAGGATGAGGATGAGGGTGAGGATGAGGATAGGATGAGGATGAGGACATGGATATGATGAGGATGAGGACGTGGATAGGATGAGGAGGTCGATGAGGATGAGGATGAGGACGAGGACAGAATGAAGAAGAGGATTAGGATAGATTGAGTAGGAGGATAGGATGAGGATGATGATGAGGAAGAGGACGAGGATATGATGAGGATGAGGATGAGGATAGGAGGAGGGAGAGGATGAAGAAGAGGATGAGGAAGAGGACGAGGAAGAGGATGAGGATGAGGATAGGATAAGGACGAGCATGAGGTGAGGATGAGTAGGAGGATAGGATGAGGATGAGGACGAGGATGAGGACGAGGATCAGGATGAGCATGAGGATGAGGATGAGGAG
>NC_032021.1:11703835-11705816 GCF_001865875.1 Lupinus angustifolius
GGATGAGGATGAGGATGAGGATGAGGACGAGGATACGATTAGGATAAGGATGAGGAAGAGGATAGGATGAGGATGAGGATAGGATGAGGATGAGGAATAGGATGAGGATAGGATGGGGATTAGGATGAGGATGAGGATGAGGATGACGACGAGGATTGGATGAGGAAGAGGATGAGGATGAAGACAGGATGATGAAGAGATTGAGGATGAGGATGAGGATGAGGATAGGATAAGGATGAGGATGAGGAGGAGGATAGGATGATGATGAGGAGGAGGAGGAGGAGGATAGGATGAGGATGAGGTGGAGGAGAAGGATGAGGATGAGGAGGAGGATAGGATGAGGATGATGTTAGGATGAGGAGGATGATAGGATGAGGAGGAGGATAGGATAGGTGGAGGAAAAGGATGAGGATGAGGATGAGGAGGAGGATAGGACGAGGATGAGGTTAGGATGAGGATGAGGACGAGGATAGGATGAGGAAGATAGTGAGGAGGAGGACGAGGAGGAGGATAGGATGAGGATGAGGATGAGGATAGGATGAGGATGAGGACGGGGATGAGGATAGGAGGAGGATGAGGATGAGGACAGGATGAGGATTGGAAAACTATGAGGACGAGGACGTGGATAGGATGAGGATAGGATATGGACAGAATGAGGATGAGGATGAGGATAGGATGAAGATGAGGATAAGGATAGGAGGAGGATGAGGATGGCGATAGGATGAGGATAGGATGAGGATTAGGACGAGGGTAGGATGAGGATGAGCACGATGATAGGATGAGTTAAAGGATGACGAAGAGGATGAGGTTGAGGATAGGATGAGGAAGAGTAGGAGGATAGGATGAGGATGAGGATAAGGAGGAGGACGTGGATAGGATGATGATGAGGATGAGGAGAGGATGAGGATGAGGAGGAGGATAGAATGAGGATAGGATGAGGAAGAGGATGAGGACGAGGATAGGATGAGAAAGAGGCTTGAGGATAGGAGGAGGATGAGGATGAGGACGAGGATATGATGAGGATGAGGATAGGAAGAGAACGTGGATAGGATGAGGATGAGGATGAGGATAGGATGAGGATGAGGATGAGGATATGAGAAAGATGAGGACAAGGACGTGGATAGGATGAGGATGAGGACGTGCATAGGATGAGGACATGGATAGGATGAGAATGAGGACAAGGATAGGATGAGGATGATGATGAGGATGATGATGAGGATGAGGGTAGGATGAGGATGAGGATAGGATGAGGATGAGGACGAGGATAGGATTAGGATGAGGATGAGGACATGATAAGGATTGGAAAACGATGAGGACGAGGACGTGGATAGGATGAGGATGAGGACGTGGACAGGATGAGGATGAGGATGGGGATAGGATGAAGATGAGGATAAGGATAGGATGAGGATCAGCACGATGATAGGATGCGTAAAAGGATGAGGACGAGGATGAGGTTGAGGATAGGATGAGGAAGAGGAGGAGGGTAGGATGAGGATGAGGATAAGCAGGAGGACGTGGATAGGATGAGGATGAGGATGAGGATAGGATGAGGATGAGGACATCAATAGGATGATGATGAGGACGTGGATAGGATGAGAAAGAGGATGAGGATATGATGAGGATGAGGACGAGGATAGGATGAGGAAGAGGATGAGGATGAGGATAGGATGAGGATGAGGACATCAATAGGATGATGATGAGGACGTGGATAGGATGAGAAAGAGGATGAGGATATGATGAGGATGAGGACGAGGATAGGATGAGGAAGAGGATGAGGATGAGGATAGGATGAGGATGAGGACATCAATAGGATGATGATGAGGACGTGGATAGGATGAGAAAGAGGATGAGGATATGATGAGGATGAGGACGAGGATAGGATGAGGAAGAGGATGAGGATAGGATGAGGGCTGGAAGGAGGAACACGATGAGGATGAGGATTGGAGGAGGATGAGGATAGGAGGAGGATGAGGGTGAGGAT
>NC_032021.1:11705916-11707327 GCF_001865875.1 Lupinus angustifolius
ATGAGGATAGGATTAGGATGAGGATAAGGATGAGGATGAGGATGAGGACGAGGATATGAGGAGGAAGAGGATGAGGATGAGGATGAAGTTCGGAGGAGGATAAGGATGAGGATGATGATGAGTATTGGATGAGGATAAGGAAGAGGATAGGATGAGGATGAAGATAAGAACGGGGATACGATGAGGAAGAAGATGAGGATGAGGATAGGATAAGGAGGAGGATAGGATGAGGAATAGGATGAGGATGAGGATGAGGATGAGGATTGGATGAGGAAGAGGATGAGGATGAGGATGAGGATGAGGATTGGATGAGGAAGAGGATGAGGATGAGGATGAGGATGAGGATTGGATGAGGAAGAGGATGAGGATGAGGATGAGGAGGAGGATAGGATGAGGATAGGATGAGGATGGGGATAGGATGAGGATATGATGAGGATGAGGATTTAATGAGGATGGGGACGAGGATAGGATGAGGAAGAGGATGAGGATGAGGATGAGGAGGAGGATAGGATGAGGATAGGATGAGGATGGGGATAGGATGAGGATATGATGAGGATGAGGATTTAATGAGGATGGGGACGAGGATAGGATGAGGAAGAGGATGAGGATGAGGATGAGGAGGAGGATAGGATGAGGATAGGATGAGGATGGGGATAGGATGAGGATATGATGAGGATGAGGATTTAATGAGGATGGGGACGAGGATAGGATGAGGAAGAGGATGAGGATAGGATGAGGATAGGATGAGGATGGGGATAGGATGAGGATATGATGAGGATGAGGATTTAATGAGGATGGGGACGAGGATAGGATGAGGAAGAGGATGAGGATAGGATGAGGATTCGAAGAGGATAGGATGAGGATGCGGGCAAGGATGAGGATGAGGATGAGGATAGGGTGAGGATGAGGATGAGGACGAGGATAGGATGAGGATGAAGATAGGATGAGGAAGAAGATGAGGACGAGGATGAGGAGAGGATGAAGAAGAGGATGATGATGAGGATGGATAGGATGAGGATGAGGACATGGATAGGATGAGGATAGGTAGAGGACTGGAAGAAGATAGGATGAGGATGAGGGCGAGGATGAGGATGAGGATGAGGATGAGGATGAGGATGGGGATGAGGAAGAGGATAGGATGAGGATGAGGACGAAGATAGGATGAGGATGACGATGAGGATATTAGGAGGATAGGATGAGGATGATGATGAGTATTGGATGAGGATCAGGATGAGGATAGGATGAGGATGAAGATGAGAACGGGGATAGGATGAGGAAGAAGATGAGGATGAGGATAGGATAAGAAGGAGGATAGGATGAGGAATAGGATGAGGATGAGGATGAGGATAGGATGAGAATGAGGATGAGGATGAGGATGAGGACGAGGATGAGGACGAGGATAAGGATAAAA
>NC_032021.1:11707427-11708468 GCF_001865875.1 Lupinus angustifolius
GAGGATAGGATGAGGATGAGGATAGGATGAGGATGAGGATGATGATAGGATGAGGATGAGGTTGAGAACGAGGATAGGAGGAGGAAGAAGATGAGGATTAGGATAGGATGAGGAGAGGATGAGGATTGGATGAGGATAGGATGAGGATACGATGAGGATGAGGAATGGATGACGATGAGGGCGAGGATAGGATGAGGATAGGATGACGATAGGATGAGGACTAGAAGAGGATAGGATGAGGATGAGGGCGAGGATGAGGATGAGGATGAGGATGAGGATGAGGATTGGATGAGGAAGAGGATGAGGATGAGGATGAGGATGAGGATGAGGATGAGGAGGAGGATAGGATGAGGAGAGGATGAGGATAGGATGAGGAGAGGATGAGGATAGGATGAGGATATGATGAGGATATGATGAGGATGAGGATTTAATGAGGATGGGGACGAGGATTGGATGAGGAAGAGGATGAGGATAGGAAGAGGACTGGAAGTGGATAGGATGAGGATGCGGGCAAGGATGACGATGAGGATGAGGATAGGGTGAGGATGAGGACGAGGACGAGGATAGGATGAGGATGAAGATAGGATGAGGAAGAAGATGAGGACGAGGATGAGGAGAGGATGAGGAAGAGGATGATGATGAGGATGGATAGGATGAGGATGAGGACGTGGATAGGATGAGGATAGGATGAGGACAGGAAGAGGATAGGATGAGGATGAGGGCAAGGATGAGGATGAGGATGAGGATGAGGATGAGGAGGAGGATAGGATGAGGATGAGGACGAAGATAGGATGAGGATGACGATGAGGATAGGAGGAGGATAGGATGAGGATGATGATGAGTATTGGATGAGGATTAGGAAGAGGATAGGATGAGGATGAAAATGAGAACGGGGATAGGATTAGGAAGAAGATGAGGAAGAGGATAGGATAAGGAGGAGGATAGGATGAGGAATAGGATGAGGATGAGGATAGGATGAGAATCAGGATGAGGATAGGATGAGGATGACAATGAGGATAGGATGAGGATGAGGATGAGGAT
>NC_032021.1:11708568-11710457 GCF_001865875.1 Lupinus angustifolius
TGAGGATAGGATGAGGATGAGGATGAGGAGGAGGACCAAGATAGGATGAGGAAGAGGATGAGGATGAGGATGAGGATAGGAGGAGGAAGAGGATAGGATGGGGATGAGAATAGGAAAAAGATGAGGACGAGGACGTGGATAGGATGAGGATGAGGATGAGGAGAGGATGAGGATTGGAGAAAGATGAGGACAAGGACGTGGATAGGATGAGGATGAGGACGTGGATAGGATGAGGAGGAGGATGAGGAGGAGGATGGGGATGAAGATGAGGATGAGGATAGGATGAGAATGAGGATGAGGATGAGGATAGGATAAGGATAGGATGAGGATGAGGATAGGATGAGGATAAGGATTGGATGAGGATTAGGGCGAGGATAGGATGAGGAAGAGGGTGAGGAGGAGGAGGATAGGATGAGGACGAGGACGAGGATAGGATGAGGATGAGGATGAGGACGAGGATGAGGATAGGAGTAGGATGAGGATGAGGACAGGATGAGAATTTGAAAACGATGAGGACGAGGACGTGGATAGGATGAGGAGGAGGATGAGGATAGGATGAGGATGAGCATGAGGATAGGATGAGGATAAAGATGAGGATAGGATGAGGATGAGGACGAGGATAGAAAGAGGAAGAGGATGACGAAGTGGATGAGGTTGAGGATAGGATGAGGAAGACGAGGAGGATAGGATGAGGATGAGGATAAGGAGGAGGTCGTGGATAGGATGAGGATGAGGATGAGGACGAGGAGGAGGATAGAATGAGGATTGGATGAGGAAGAGGATGAGGACGAGGAAAGGATGAGAAAGAGGATGAGGATAAGGATGAGGAGGAGGATAGGATGAGGATGAGGTTGAGGATGATGATAGGATGAGGATGAGGACGTCGATTGGATGAGGATGAGGACATCGATAGGATGAGAAAGAGGATGAGGATATGATGAGGATAAGGACGAGGATAGGATGAGGAAGAGGATGACCATAGGATGAGGATGAGGATGAGGACGATGATAGAATGAGGAGGAGGATGAGGAGGAGGATGAGGATAGGATGAGGATGAGGATGAGGATAGAATTAGGATGAGGATAGGATGAGGATGAGGACGTGGAGGGGATGAGGATAATGAGGAGGATGAGGATGATATTGAGGATATGATGAGGATGAGGACGAGGATAGGAGGAGGAAGAGCATACGATGAGGATGAGGATGAGGAGGAGGATGCGGATGAGATTGAGGATAGGATGAGGATGAGGATAGGATGATGAAGAGGATGAGGATGAGGATGAGGATGATGATGAGGATGAGGATACAATGAGGATGAAGACGAGGATAGGAGGAGGATGAGGATGATATTGAGGATAGGATGAGGACGAGGATAGGTTAAGGAAGAGGATGAGGATAGGATGAGGATGAGGATGAGGATGAGGACGAGGACTAGGATAGGATGACGAAGAGGATGAGCATAGGATGAGGATAGGATGAGGATGAGGATTAGGATGAGGATAGGATGAGGACGAGGATAGTAGGAGGAACAGGAAGAGGATGAGGATAGGAGGAGGATGAGGATGAGGTGAGGGAGATGATGAGGAGGAGGATAGGATGAGGACGAGGAAGAGGATGAGGATGACGATGACGATGAGGATGAGAGGAGGATAGGATGAGGATGAGGATAGGATGAGGACGAGGATAGTAGGAAGAACAGGAAGAGGATGAGGATAGGAGGAGCATGAGGATGAGGGTGAGGATGAGGACGTGGATAGGATGGGGATGAGGATGAGGATGAGGACGAGGATAAGATAAGGATGATGATGAGGATATGATGAGGATGAGGTTATGATGAGGATGAGGATAGGATGAGGAGGAGGAGGATAGGATGAGGATGAGGATGAGGA
>NC_032021.1:11710557-11712542 GCF_001865875.1 Lupinus angustifolius
ATGAGGACGAGCATGGGATGAGGAAGAGGATGGGGATGAAGATGAGGGTAGGATGAGGAGGAGGATAGGATGAGGAAGAGGATAGGATGAGGAAGAGGAGGAGGAGGAGGATAGGAGGAGGATGAGGATATGGGGGAGGACGTGGATAGGATGAGGATGAGGACAGGATGGGGAAGTGGAGGAGGATAGGATGAGAAAGAGGATGAGGATGAGGATGAGGACGAGGATGAGGATGAGAATGAGGACATGGAAAGGATGAGGATGAGGAGGAGGATAGGATGAGGATGAGGAGGAGGAGGAGGATAGGAGGAGGATGAGGATGAGGATGAGGATAGGATGAGGAAGAGGATGAGGATGAGGATAGGATGAGGAAGAGGATGAGGATGAGGATAGGATGAGGAAGAGGATGAGGATGAGGATAGGATGAGGAAGAGGATGAGGATGAGGATAGGATGAGGAAGAGGATGAGGATGAGGATAGGATGAGGAAGAGGATGAGGATGAGGATAGGATGAGGAAGAGGATGAGGATGAGGATAGGATGAGGAAGAGGATGAGGATGAGGATAGGATGAGGAAGAGGATGAGGATGAGGATAGGATGAGGAAGAGGATGAGGATGAGGATAGGATGAGGAAGAGGATGAGGATGAGGATAGGATGAGGAAGAGGATGAGGATGAGGATAGGATGAGGAAGAGGATGAGGATGAGGATAGGATGAGGAAGAGGATGAGGATGAGGATAGGATGAGGAAGAGGATGAGGATGAGGATAGGATGAGGAAGAGGATGAGGATGAGGATAGGATGAGGAAGAGGATGAGGATGAGGATAGGATGAGGAAGAGGATGAGGATGAGGATAGGATGAGGAAGAGGATGAGGATGAGGATAGGAGGAGGATGAGGATGAGGATGAGGATCAGGGTGAGGATGAGGACGTGGAAAGGATGTGGATGAGGATGAGGATGAGGACGAGGATAGGATGAGGATGTTGATGAGGATAGGATGAGGAGGAGGATAGGATGAGGAAGAGGATGAGGAAGAGGATAGGATGAGGAAGAGGATGAGGAAGAGGATAGGATGAGGAAGAGGATGAGGAAGAGGATAGGATGAGGAAGAGGATGAGGAAGAGGATAGGATGAGGAAGAGGATGAGGAAGAGGATAGGATGAGGAAGAGGATGAGGAAGAGGATAGGATGAGGAAGAGGATGAGGAAGAGGATAGGATGAGGAAGAGGATGAGGAAGAGGATAGGATGAGGAAGAGGATGAGGAAGAGGATAGGATGAGGAAGAGGATGAGGAAGAGGATAGGATGAGGAAGAGGATGAGGAAGAGGATAGGATGAGGAAGAGGAGGAGGAGGAGGATAGGATGAGGATGAGGATGAGAATATGGAGGAGGACGTGGATAGGATGAGGATGAGGATAGGATGGGGAAGAGGAGGAGGATAGGATGAGGATGAGGATGAGGAAGAGGATGAGGATGAGGAGGAGGATAGGATGAGGATGAGGATGAGGATGAGGAGGAGGATAGGATGAGGATGAGGATAGGATGAGGATGAGGACGAGGATAGAATGAGGACGAGGATAGGATGAGGATGAGGATGAGTATAGGATGAGGATGACGATAGGATGAGGATGAGGACGTGAATAGGATGAGGATAGGATGAGATTGAGGATAGGATGAGGACGAGGATGACGATAGGAGGAGGATGAGGACGTGAATAGGATGAGGACGTGGATTGGATGAGGATGAGGAGGAGGATGAGGATGAGATTGAGGATAGGATGAGGACGAGGATAGGACGAGGAGAGGATAAGGATAGGATGAGTATAGGATGCGGATCAGGATGAGGACGAGGATAGGATGAACAAGAGGATGAAAAAGAGGTTGAGCATAGGATGAGGATAGGATGAGGATGAGGATGAGGAGGAGGATGAGGATAGGATTAGGATGAGGATGAGGATTAGGATAGGATGACGATGAAGATGAGG
>NC_032021.1:11712642-11713437 GCF_001865875.1 Lupinus angustifolius
ATGAGGGTGAGGATGAGGACGTGGATAGGATGTGGATGAGGATGAAGACGAGGATAGGATGAGGATGACGATGAGGATAAGATGAGGATGAGGTTAGGATGAGGACGAGGATAGGATGAGGATGAGGATAGGATGAGGACGAGGACGAGGATAGTAGGAGCAACAGAAGAGGATGAGTATAGGAGGAGGATGAGGATGAGGATGAGGGTGAGGATGAGGACGTGGATAGGATGTGGATGAGGATGAAGACGAGGATAGGATGAGGATGACGATGAGGATAAGATGAGGATGAGGTTAGGATGAGGACGAGGATAGGATGAGGATGAGGATAGGATGAGGACGAGGACGAGGATAGTAGGAGCAACAGAAGAGGATGAGTATAGGAGGAGGATGAGGATGAGGATGAGGGTGAGGATGAGGACGTGGATAGGATGTGGATGAGGATGAAGACGAGGATAGGATGAGGATGACGATGAGGATAAGATGAGGATGAGGTTAGGATGAGGACGAGGATAGGATGAGGATGAGGATAGGATGAGGACGAGGACGAGGATAGTAGGAGCAACAGAAGAGGATGAGTATAGGAGGAGGATGAGGATGAGGATGAGGGTGAGGATGAGGACGTGGATAGGATGTGGATGAGGATGAAGACGAGGATAGGATGAGGATGACGATGAGGATAAGATGAGGATGAGGTTAGGATGAGGACGAGGATAGGATGAGGATGAGGATGAGGAGGAGGATAGGATGAGGATGAGGATGAGGAGGAGGATAGGATGAGGATGAGGATGAGGA
>NC_032021.1:11713537-11716580 GCF_001865875.1 Lupinus angustifolius
TAGGATGAGGAGGAGGATAGGATGAGGATGAGGACGAGAATAGGATGAGGATGAGGTTAGGATGCGGATGAGGATGAGGAGGAGGATGAGAATGAGGATTAGGATGAGCATAGGATGAGGATGACGATGAGGACGAGGATAGGATGAGGAAGAGGATGAGGATGAGGAAGAGGATGAGGATAGGATGAGGATGAGGATAGGATGAGGAGGGGGACGTGGATAGCATGAGGATGTGGACGTGGATAGGTTGAGGATGAGGACAAGGATAGGATGAGGATGATGATGAGGATAAGGATAGGATGAGGATGAGGATAAGGATAGGGTGAGCATGAGGATAGGATGACAAAGATAATGAGGATAGGATGAGGATAAGTATGATGATGAGGATAGGATGAGGAAGAGGGTGAGGATGAGGATGAGGAGGAGGAGAGGATGAGGATAGGATGAGGATGAGGACGAGGATAGGAGGAGGAAGAGCATAGGATGAGTATGATGATGAGGATTGGAAAACGATGAGGACGAGGGCGTGGATAGGATGAGGACGGCGATGTGGATAGGATGAGGATGAGGATGAGGATAGGATGAGGATGAGGATTGGATGATGATGAGGACGAAGGTAGAATGAGGAAGAGGATAAGGATGAGGACGAGGATAGGATGAGGACGAGGATGAGGTTGATGATAGGATGAGGGTGAGGATGGGGACATGGATAGGATGAGGACGAGGATAGGAGGAGGATGATGATGAGGATGATGATGAGGATGAGGATAGGAGGAGGATCAGGATGAGGACGAGGATCGGATGAGGATGAGGAGGAGGATAGAATGAGGATGAGGAGGAGGATAGGATGAGGATGAGAATAGGATGAGGATTAGGACGAGGATAGGAGGAGGAAGAGGATGAGGACGAGGATAGGAGGAGGATGAGGATAGGATGTGGATGATGATGAGTATTGGATGAGGATGAGGATGAGGATGAGGATGAGACCGAGGATAGGATGAGGATGAGACCGAGGATAGGATGAGGAGGAAGATGAGGACGAGGATAGGATAAGGAGGAGGATAGGGTGAGGATGAGGATAGGATGACAATGAGGATGAGGATGACAATCAGGATAGGATGAGGATGAGGATGAGGATATGATGAGGATGAGGATAGGATGAGGATGAGGATGAGGACGAGTATTGGATGAGGAAGAGGATGAGGATGAGGATGAGGATAGGAGGAGGATAGGATGAGGATGATGATGAGTATTGGATGTGGATCAGGATGCGGATAGGATGAGGATGAAGATGAGAACGAGGATAGGATGGGGAAGAAGATGAGGATGAGGATAGGATAAGGAGGAGGATAAGATTAGGAATAGGATGAGGATGAGGATGAGGACGAGGATATGAGGAGGAAGAGGATGAGGATGAATATAGGAGGAGGATGAGGACGTGGTAAGGATGAGGATGAGGATGTGGATAGGATGAGGATGAGGAGGAGGATGACGATGAGGATGAGGATGATGATGAGGATGCGGATAGGATGAGGATGAGGACTAGGATTGGATGAGGAAGAGGATGAGGAGGACGATAGAATGAGGATGAGGACGAGGATAGGATGAGGATAAAGATAGGATGAGGATGAGGACGAGGATAGGAGGAGGAAGAGGATGAGGACGAGGATATGAGGAGGATGAGGATAGGATGTGGATGATAATGAGTATTGGATGAGGATGAGGATGAGGATAGGATGAGGATGAGACCGAGGATAGGATGAGGAGAAAGATTAAGAGGAGGATGCGGATGAGGATGATGAAGAGGAAAGGATGAGGATGAGAATGAGGATGAGGATAGGATGAGAATGAGGATGAGGATAGGATGAGAATGAGGATGAGGATAGGATGAGAATGAGGATGAGGATGACAATCAGGATAGGATGAGGATGAGGATGACGAAGAGGATGAGGATGAGGATGAGGATAGGATGAGGATGAAGACGAGAATAGGAGTAGGAAGAGGATGAGGATGAGGATAGGATGAGGACGAGTATTGGATGAGGATGAGGATGAGGAGGAGGATAGGATGAGGAAGAGGATGAGGATAGGATGAGGAAGAGGAGGAGGACGTGCATAGGATGAGGATGAGGATGAGGAGGAGGATAGGATGAGGAAGAGGATGAGGATAGGATGAGGAAGAGGAGGAGGACGTGCATAGGATGAGGATGAGGATGAGGAGGAGGATAGGATGAGGAAGAGGATGAGGATAGGATGAGGAAGAGGAGGAGGACGTGCATAGGATGAGGATGAGGATGAGGAGGAGGATAGGATGAGGAAGAGGATGAGGATAGGATGAGGAAGAGGAGGAGGACGTGCATAGGATGAGGATGAGGATGAGGAGGAGGATAGGATGAGGAAGAGGATGAGGATGAAGATGAGGACGAGGATGAGGATGAGGATGACGACGTGGATAGGATGAGGATGAGGACGTGGATAGGATGAGGATGAGGACGAGGATAGGAGGAGGATATGGAAGAGTATGAGAGTGGCGAGGAGTATATGATGAGGCTGAGGTAGAGGAGGAGGATAGGATGAGGATGAGGATAAGGAGGAGGACGTGGATAGGATCAGGATGAGGATAGAATGAGGATGAGGAGGAGGATGAGAATGAGGAAGGAGATGAGGATGAGGATGAGGATGAGGATGAGGACGAGGATGAGGATAAGGATGAGGATAAGGACGAGGATAGGATGAGCATAGGATGAGTTTGAGGATGAGGATACGATGAGGATGAGAATGTGAACGAGGATAGGATGAGGAAGATGATAAGGAAGAGGATGAGGATGAGGAAGTGGATGAGGATGAGGATGGGATGAGGATGAAGATGAGGATGAGGGTGGGAATAGGATGAGGATGACGATGAGGATAGGATAAGGATGCAGACGAGGATGAGGATGAGGACGCGGATAGGATGAGGATGAGGACGAGGATAGGATGAGGATGAGGAGGAGGATGAGGATGAGGATGAGGATAGGATGAGGAAGAGGATGAGGATGAGGATG
>NC_032021.1:11716680-11717301 GCF_001865875.1 Lupinus angustifolius
GAGGATGAGGATGAGGATAGGATGAGGAAGAGGATGAGGAGGAGGATAGGATGAGGATGAGGACGAGGATAGGATGAGGATGAGGATGAGGATGAGGACGAGGATGAGGACGAGGATGAGGATAAGGATGAGGATAAGATGAGGAAGAGGATGAGGATTAGGATGAGGACGACCATGAGGATGATGATGAGGATGAGGACGTGGATAGGATGAGGATGAGGACGAGGATAGGATGAGGAAGAGGATGAGGTTGAGGACGTGGATAGGATGAGGATGATGACGAGGATAGGATGAGGAAGAGGATGAGGATGAGGATAGGATGAGGATGAGGACATGGATAGGATGAGGATGAGGACGTGGACAGGATGAGGATGAGGAGGAGGATGAGGATGTTATCGAGGATAGGATGAGGATGAGGATATGAGGAGGAAGAGGATAGGATGAGGATGAGGATGAGGTGGAGGATGCGGATTATCCTCATCCTCATCCTATCCTCATCCTCATCCTCATCCTCATCCTCCTCCTCCTCCTCATTCCCATCGTCATCCTCATCCTCATCCTTATCCTCATCCCATCCTCCTCCTCATCGTCATCCTCATCCTCATCCTCATCTTCCTCCTC
>NC_032021.1:11717401-11717639 GCF_001865875.1 Lupinus angustifolius
GATGAGGACAAGGATAGGATGAGGATGGGGATGAGGATAGGATGAGGACCAGGATAGGAGGAGGAACAGCATGAGAATGTGGATAGGAGGAGGATGAGGATAACGGTGAGGGTGAGAATGAGGATAGGATGAGGATGAGGGCGAGGGTGAGGATGAGGATAGGATGAGGGTGAGGATGAGGATGAGGATGAGGATGAGGACGAGGATCGGATGAGGATGAGGATGAGGACGAGGATAG
>NC_032021.1:11717739-11719006 GCF_001865875.1 Lupinus angustifolius
AGGATGAGCATAGGATGAGGATGAGGACGAGGATAGGATGAGGAGGAGGATGAGATTGAGGATAGGATGAGGACGAGGAAGAGCATGAGGATAGGATGAGGATGAGGATGAGGATTGGATGATGAGGAGGACGAGGATAAAATGAGGAAGAGGAGGAGGATAGGATTAAGATGAGGACGAGGATAGGATGAGGATGAGGACAAGGATAGGAGGAGGAACAGGATGAGGATGACGATAGGATGAGGGTGTGGATGAGGACGTGGAAGGATGAGGATGAGGACGAGGATAGGAGGAGGATGATGATGAGGATGAGGATGAGCACGAGTATAGGATGAGGATGAGGAAAGGATGAGGAAGAGGATGAGGATAGGATGAGCACGAGGATAAGATGAGGATGAGGAAAGGATGAGGATGAGGAAAGGATGAGGAAGAGGATGAGGATGAGGAGGAGGATAGGACGAGGACGAGGATGAGGATGAGGATAGGATGAGGATTAGGATGAGGATGAGGATGAGCATGAGGATGAGGATGAGGAGGAGGATGAGGATGAGGATTAGGATGAGGATGATGATGAGGACGAGGATGAGGAGTAGGATGAGGATAAGGATGAGGATGAGGAAGAGGAGGAGGATAGGATGAGGATGAGGATGAGGATGAAGATAGGATGAGGATGAGGATAAGGAGGAGGACGTTGATAGGACGAGGATGAGGATGAGGATGAGGAGGAGGATAGAATGAGGATATGATGAGGAGGAGGATAAGGATGAGGATGAGCATGAGCATGAGGACGTGGATAGGATGAGGATGAGGATGTGGATCGGATGAGGAAGAGGATGAGGTTGAGGATAGGATGAGGAAGAGGATGAGGATGAGGATGAGGATAGGATGAGATGAGGATGAGAACACGGATAGGATGAGGATGAGGAGGACGATGAGGATGATATTGAGGATAGGATGAGGATGAGGATATGATGAGGGTGAGGATGAGGACGACGAAGAGGATGAGGATGAGGAGGAGGATAGGATGAGAAGGAGGATGAGGATGAGGATCGGATGAGGATGAGGATTGAATGAGGATGAGGATTGGATGATGATGAGGACGAGGATAGAATGAGGAAGAGGATGAGGATGAGGAGGTGGATAGTTTTAGGATGAGGAGGAGGTTAGGATGGGGATGAGGATGAGGATAGGATGTGGATGAGGATCAGGATAGGATGAGGAAGAGGATAGGATGAGGATGAGGATGAGGATAGGATGAGGATGAGGA
>NC_032021.1:11719106-11719955 GCF_001865875.1 Lupinus angustifolius
AGGATGAGGATAGGATGAGGATGAGGATAGGTTAAGGATAGGATGAGGAGTAGAATGAGGGTGAGGATAAGGATGAGGACGAGGATAGGATGAGGAGGAGGATGAGGATGAGGATAGGATGAGGATAAGGACGAGGATAGGATGAGGATGAGGATGTGGATGAGGACGAGGATATGATGAGGAAGAGGATGGGATGAGGAAGAGGATGAGGATGAGGATTGCATGAGGATGAGGATTGGATGATGATGTGGACGAGGATAGAATGAAGAAGAGGATGAGGATGAGGAGGAGGATAGGATTAGGATGAGGACGAGGATAGGATGAGGATGAGGATGAGGACAAGGATAGAAGGAGGAACAAGATGAGGATGATGATAGGATGAGGATGAGCATGAGGACGTGGATAGGATAAGGATGATGATGAGGATGAGGATGAGCACGAAGATAGGATGAGGATTAGGAAACGATGAGGAAGAGGATGAGGATGAGGAGGAGGATGAGGATGAGGAGGAGGATAGGATGAGCACGAGGATAGGATGAGGATGAGTATGAGGATGAGGAGAAGGATAGGATGAGGACGAGGATGATGATGAGGATATGATGAGGATGAGGATGAGGCTGAGGCTGAGGCTGAGGATGAGGATGAGGATGAGGATGAGGATGAGGATAAGGAGGAGGACGTGGATGAGGACAAGAATAGGATGAGGATGAGGATAGTATGAGGATGTGGATGTGGATAGGATGAGGATGAGGAGGACGATGAGGATGAGATTGACGATAGGATTAGGAAGAGGATGAGGATATGATGAGGATGAGGATGAGGACGAGGAAGAGGATGAGGATGAGGAGG
>NC_032021.1:11720055-11721213 GCF_001865875.1 Lupinus angustifolius
ATGAGGATAGGATGGGGATGAGGATGAGGATAAGACGGGGATGAGGACGAGGATAGCGTGAGGACGAGGATAGGATGAGGAAGAGGATAGGATCAGGATGACGATAGGAGGAGTATGAGGATGAGGATGAGGATGAGTATGAGGATGAGGATGAGGATGAGGATGAGCATGAGAATGAGATTGAGGATGAGGATGAGGATGAGGATAAGGAGGAGGACATGGATATGATGAGGATGAGGATGAGGATGAGGAGGAGGATAGAATGAGGATAGGATGAGGAAGAGGATGAGGATGAGGACGAGGAAGAGGATGAGGATGAGGATAGTATGAGGAGGAGGAGGAGGATAGGATGACGATAGGTTGAGGACGAGGATGACGATGTGGACGAGGATAGGATGTGGATAGGATGAGGATGAGGACGTGGATAGGATGAGCATGAGGATTAGGAGGAGGAGGATGAGGATGAGATTGAGGATAGGTTGAGGACGAGGATAGGATGAGGAAGAGGATGAGGTTGAGGACGAGGATAAGATGAGAAAGAGGATGAGGATGAGGAGGGGGATATGTTTAGGATGAGGACGAGGATAGGATGGGTATGAGGATGAGGATAGGATGGGGATGACAACGAGGATAGGATGAGCAAGAGGATAGGATGAGGAAGAGGAAGAGGATAGGATCAGGATGAGGATAGGAAGAGTATGAGGATGAGGATGAGGATGAGGATGAGGATGAGAATGAGAATTAGAATGAGGATGGGGATGAGGATGAGGAGGAGGATGAGGATGAGGATAAGGAGGAGGACGTGGATATGATGAGGATGAGGATGAGGATAGAATGAGGATAGGATGAGGAAGAGGATGAGGATAGGATGAGGAGGAAGAGGAGGATAGGATGAGGATAGGTCGATGATGAGGACGACGATGTGGACGAGGATAGGATGAGGATGAGGACTTGGATAGGATGAGTATGACGATGAGGAGGAGGAGGAGGATAAGATTGAGGATTGGATGAGGACGAGGATAGGATGAGGAAGAGGATGAGCATATGAGGATAGGATGAGGATGAGGATAAAGATGTGTACGAGGATAGGATGAGTATAGGATGAGGATGTGTACGAGGATAGGATGAGGATGAGGACGAGGATAGGAGGAGGATGAT
>NC_032021.1:11722336-11725775 GCF_001865875.1 Lupinus angustifolius
GATGAGGATGAGGATAGGATGTGGACGATAATGAGGATGAGGATGGGGATAGGATTAGGATGAGGACGAGATAGGATGAGGACGAGAATGAGGATGAGGATAAGAAGACGAGGAGAATGAGGATGAGGATAGGATGAGGACGAGGATAAGGATAGGATGGGGATGAGGAAATGGATTAGGATGAGGATGATGATGAAGATAAGGAAGAGGAGGAGAATGAGGATGAGGAGGAGGATGAGGATGAGGATAAGGATGAGGACGAGAATGAGGATGAGGAGGAGGATGAGGATGAGGATAAGGATGAGGACGAGAATGAGGATGAGGAGGAGGATGAGGATGAGGATAAGGATGAGGACGAGAATGAGGATGAGGAGGAGGATGAGGATGAGGATAAGGATGAGGACGAGAATGAGGATGAGGAGGAGGATGAGGATGAGGATAAGGATGAGGACGAGAATGAGGATGAGGAGGAGGATGAGGATGAGGATAAGGATGAGGACGAGAATGAGGATGAGGAGGAGGATGAGGATGAGGATAAGGATGAGGACGAGAATGAGGATGAGGAGGAGGATGAGGATGAGGATAAGGATGAGGACGAGAATGAGGATGAGGAGGAGGATGAGGATGAGGATAAGGATGAGGACGAGAATGAGGATGAGGAGGAGGATGAGGATGAGGATAAGGATGAGGACGAGAATGAGGATGAGGAGGAGGATGAGGATGAGGATAAGGATGAGGACGAGAATGAGGATGAGGAGGAGGATGAGGATGAGGATAAGGATGAGGACGAGAATGAGGATGAGGAGGAGGATGAGGATGAGGATAAGGATGAGGACGAGAATGAGGATGAGGAGGAGGATGAGGATGAGGATAAGGATGAGGACGAGAATGAGGATGAGGAGGAGGATGAGGATGAGGATAAGGATGAGGACGAGAATGAGGATGAGGAGGAGGATGAGGATGAGGATAAGGATGAGGACGAGAATGAGGATGAGGAGGAGGATGAGGATGAGGATAAGGATGAGGACGAGAATGAGGATGAGGAGGAGGATGAGGATGAGGATAAGGATGAGGACGAGAATGAGGATGAGGAGGAGGATGAGGATGAGGATAAGGATGAGGACGAGAATGAGGATGAGGAGGAGGATGAGGATGAGGATAAGGATGAGGACGAGAATGAGGATGAGGAGGAGGATGAGGATGAGGATAAGGATGAGGACGAGAATGAGGATGAGGAGGAGGATGAGGATGAGGATAAGGATGAGGACGAGAATGAGGATGAGGAGGAGGATGAGGATGAGGATAAGGATGAGGACGAGAATGAGGATGAGGAGGAGGATGAGGATGAGGATAAGGATGAGGACGAGAATGAGGATGAGGAGGAGGATGAGGATGAGGATAAGGATGAGGACGAGAATGAGGATGAGGAGGAGGATGAGGATGAGGATAAGGATGAGGACGAGAATGAGGATGAGGAGGAGGATGAGGATGAGGATAAGGATGAGGACGAGAATGAGGATGAGGAGGAGGATGAGGATGAGGATAAGGATGAGGACGAGAATGAGGATGAGGAGGAGGATGAGGATGAGGATAAGGATGAGGACGAGAATGAGGATGAGGAGGAGGATGAGGATGAGGATAAGGATGAGGACGAGAATGAGGATGAGGAGGAGGATGAGGATGAGGATAAGGATGAGGACGAGAATGAGGATGAGGAGGAGGATGAGGATGAGGATAAGGATGAGGACGAGAATGAGGATGAGGAGGAGGATGAGGATGAGGATAAGGATGAGGACGAGAATGAGGATGAGGAGGAGGATGAGGATGAGGATAAGGATGAGGACGAGAATGAGGATGAGGAGGAGGATGAGGATGAGGATAAGGATGAGGACGAGAATGAGGATGAGGAGGAGGATGAGGATGAGGATAAGGATGAGGACGAGAATGAGGATGAGGAGGAGGATGAGGATGAGGATAAGGATGAGGACGAGAATGAGGATGAGGAGGAGGATGAGGATGAGGATAAGGATGAGGACGAGAATGAGGATGAGGAGGAGGATGAGGATGAGGATAAGGATGAGGACGAGAATGAGGATGAGGAGGAGGATGAGGATGAGGATAAGGATGAGGACGAGAATGAGGATGAGGAGGAGGATGAGGATGAGGATAAGGATGAGGACGAGAATGAGGATGAGGAGGAGGATGAGGATGAGGATAAGGATGAGGACGAGAATGAGGATGAGGAGGAGGATGAGGATGAGGATAAGGATGAGGACGAGAATGAGGATGAGGAGGAGGATGAGGATGAGGATAAGGATGAGGACGAGAATGAGGATGAGGAGGAGGATGAGGATGAGGATAAGGATGAGGACGAGAATGAGGATGAGGAGGAGGATGAGGATGAGGATAAGGATGAGGACGAGAATGAGGATGAGGAGGAGGATGAGGATGAGGATAAGGATGAGGACGAGAATGAGGATGAGGAGGAGGATGAGGATGAGGATAAGGATGAGGACGAGAATGAGGATGAGGAGGAGGATGAGGATGAGGATAAGGATGAGGACGAGAATGAGGATGAGGAGGAGGATGAGGATGAGGATAAGGATGAGGACGAGAATGAGGATGAGGAGGAGGATGAGGATGAGGATAAGGATGAGGACGAGAATGAGGATGAGGAGGAGGATGAGGATGAGGATAAGGATGAGGACGAGAATGAGGATGAGGAGGAGGATGAGGATGAGGATAAGGATGAGGACGAGAATGAGGATGAGGAGGAGGATGAGGATGAGGATAAGGATGAGGACGAGAATGAGGATGAGGAGGAGGATGAGGATGAGGATAAGGATGAGGACGAGAATGAGGATGAGGAGGAGGATGAGGATGAGGATAAGGATGAGGACGAGAATGAGGATGAGGAGGAGGATGAGGATGAGGATAAGGATGAGGACGAGAATGAGGATGAGGAGGAGGATGAGGATGAGGATAAGGATGAGGACGAGAATGAGGATGAGGAGGAGGATGAGGATGAGGATAAGGATGAGGACGAGAATGAGGATGAGGAGGAGGATGAGGATGAGGATAAGGATGAGGACGAGAATGAGGATGAGGAGGAGGATGAGGATGAGGATAAGGATGAGGACGAGAATGAGGATGAGGAGGAGGATGAGGATGAGGATAAGGATGAGGACGAGAATGAGGATGAGGAGGAGGATGAGGATGAGGATAAGGATGAGGACGAGAATGAGGATGAGGAGGAGGATGAGGATGAGGATAAGGATGAGGACGAGAATGAGGATGAGGAGGAGGATGAGGATGAGGATAAGGATGAGGACGAGAATAAGGATGAGGATTGGATGAGAATGAGGATGAGGATAAGATGAGTACGAGGATGAGAATGAGGATGAGGATGAGGTTAGGATGAGGATGAGGATGAGGATGA
>NC_032021.1:11725875-11726076 GCF_001865875.1 Lupinus angustifolius
GGAAGAGGATGAGGACGAGAATAAGGATGAGGATAGGATGAGAATGAGGATGAGGATAGGATGAGTGCGAGGATGAGGATGAGGATGAGGATGAGGACAGGATTGGGATGAGGATGAGGATGAGGATAGGATGAGAATGAGGATGAGGATGAGGTTAGGATGAGGATGAGGATAAGAGGAGGATGAGAATAAGGATAGGAT
>NC_032021.1:11726176-11726441 GCF_001865875.1 Lupinus angustifolius
GGATAGGATGAGGACTAGAATGAGGATGAGGACGAGGATGAGGATGGAATGAGGACAGGATGAGGATGAGAATAGGACGAGAATGAGGATGAGGATGATGATGAGGATAGGATGAGGACGAGGATGAGGATGAAGAAGAGGATGAGGATAGGATGAGGACGAGAATGAGGATGAGGATAGCATGAGGATAGGATGAGGACGAGAATGAGAATAGGAATGAGGATAGGATGAGGATGAGGATGAGGATAGGATGAGGACGAGAATG
>NC_032021.1:11726541-11726819 GCF_001865875.1 Lupinus angustifolius
ATGAGGATGAGGATGAGGATGAGGATGTGGATGAGGATAAGGATAGGATGAGGAGGAGGATGAGGAAGAGGAAGGGGAAGAGGATAGAATGAGGACGAGAATGTGGATAACGATAGTAGGAGGAGGACGATGAGGATAGGATGAAGACGAGGATGAGGATAGGATGAGGATGAGAATAGGATGAGGAAGTGGATTAGGATGAGGAAGAGGATGAGGATGAGGACGAGGACGAGGATGAGGATAGGAGGAGGACGAGAATGAGGATGAGGATGGGATGA
>NC_032021.1:11726919-11727232 GCF_001865875.1 Lupinus angustifolius
TCAGGATGGTCACCAGTTTTGGGCTCCAAGAGAGAAGGACAAACATCAGCATGATGGTCAGTTGCGGTGCAAATGCCACAAACTCATGCTGCAAGTGGAGGTTTCTGCTGATTCATGGCAAGTTGAGTGACCAAGGTAGCAAGGGAGTCAATTTTTTTCTCAAGTTTATCTTGCCT
Source organism: Lupinus angustifolius (assembly GCF_001865875.1). Classification (NCBI taxonomy): domain Eukaryota; kingdom Viridiplantae; phylum Streptophyta; class Magnoliopsida; order Fabales; family Fabaceae; genus Lupinus; species Lupinus angustifolius. The sequence goes on from NC_032021.1 coordinate 11,727,096, forward strand.
CACCGAATCTGTCCCAACATCATGGACACCTCTGACCACTATAGCATCACTACTTCTTGCACTGAACCGTCGAGAGTTGGAAGACATCTTCTCAATCAAACCTCTAGCCTCAAAATGGGTCATATCTCCAAGTGCAC
>NC_032021.1:11727332-11727813 GCF_001865875.1 Lupinus angustifolius
TCCTAATATCATAGGAAACATCCACAAAAAGTTTCAGGACAAAACTCAAAGTCTAACTAATTTAATTAAATGCAACAAAATCAAAAAAATTGGAAAATTAAACTTGTAAAATAAAAAAGAAATAGTAAACAGATTCTTTTTGGATTTTTAGGTGGGCTTCTATAGACGCAGTGTGTAGAGAAAGAATCGTTGGATTTTTCTACCCCAAATGCATATATAATATGTCCAATTCTAATCAACGATTCCAAAGTTATGCCAAAAATAGAAAATCAATAGTAAAACTAGTTACTACTTGTTTGTATCTCACAAGTAGCAAGGTGATTGACTATGATGCATCCAATATTCAATATGTGATGAAAGAAGTGTGGAAATAAAGTTTCATGCAAAAATTCCAACCACAGCTATATTAACCAACATATTCCCGAATCAACCAACATGCAAATAACTAAACAAGACAGCAAACAACAAACAGTGAATGCTA
>NC_032021.1:11727913-11778245 GCF_001865875.1 Lupinus angustifolius
ATAATCCCCGGAAGCGGCGCCAAATTTGATCGAGGCCGTACCCGATACAAATAATAAAACAATTAAAACTGCAGTACTAGGAAATGACTCCTAGGTCGTTTTTCAAGGATTATCTTTCAAGCAAAGTTTCAAACACCTTATACTCACACACACACACAAGGGGTTTTTTTTGTTGGATAGTATGAACATAAATCAAATTTAGAAATAGTAGTTAAACAATGTAATAAAACATGCTAAAACACTTTGGTTCGTTTGTTCACAACTCAATCCTCGGTTTCACAAGATTATTTTCATATTCCAACCATTAACTTCCGAATTTGTTGAGAATCAATTAACTAACTGAAAATCAATTCAAAGTTCCAGAACATAAACCTCTAACTAGGCGAAATCAGTATAAGTATGAAACGATTAACAAATTCACATGAACTAAGCATTCATGCACTAGAGAGAGTAAATCAAGTAAGAGAAGATAAACTCATAAATCATTTTCTAACATAGAAGAAATCAACAATAAAGAAACCGAAAATGCATTAATAACAAAACCTCAAGAGTTGTGATACAATACCAAATGAATTTAGTCTACAAGTTTAGCCTTTCATTGAGTGGAAGAAGGAAACCGAAAATGAAGATGAATGAAAACCGAAAATGAAGAACATGTGAAACCCTAGCAGAGCAAAAGAGGAGAAAACAAAATTCTAAAATGTGTGAAATGTGTAGAGTGAATGTGGAATTCGGGTTCCCTCATTTTCAAATAGTAAAACTGAAAATGGGCCCTAAACAATGGCCTAAAACTAAAACCGAATTTAAAAATAAAAACTCCCAAAATAAAAATACAATCTTCACTTCAACACATATCCTCCACTTCCATAATGCCCAAAATGTCATGGTGTCAAATATGATATGAAAATGATATTAGATTTAATGAGGCTAAATAATTCCAAATTAACTCATTTTAGGAATATTAGTCCAATAAAGTCTAAAACACTAAACCATGTCAAACAAAGTCCATTAGGCACCAAAAATCATCAATCATGTTAAATTAAGGTTATGAATAGTATGTAATATATTGTTGATCAAGAAGCAATTGATGTAGCTGAATAGAACAAAAGACAAAATATTAAAATATGCTCACAACTTAAAATTATCAATGTGCTTAAATAATGGTATGTCCAAATCAAGATACCTAGTGCACCATTAATATCAAGTCTTTGGATAGTAATATTAACTACAAGTGGTATTCTTGTTGTAATGATCAAACATTTATAATAAGGCATGTTAAATGACGAATCCTTCTTTGGATATAAACAGTGAATGCTACAGGCAGATTTTGAAACCCAAACATAATGGTTATTCTAAGACACATAGTAAACTATACTAAGAACCTTTGATAAGAACCGATAATCCCTGGCAGCGGCGCCAAATTTGATCGAGGCTGTACCCGATACAAATAATATAACAATTAAAACTGCAGTACTAGGAAGTGACTTCTAGGTCGTTTCCCAAGGATTATCTTTCACGAAAAGTTTCAAACACTTTATACTCACACACATACAAGGGTTGGTTTTGTTGTTGGATTAGTATGAACAATAAACAAATTCAGAAACAGTAAATAAATATATGATAAAATTGCTCAATCCATTTTTCGTTTGTTCACAACTCAATCATCGGTTTCAAAAGATTATTTTCAGATTACAACCCTTAACTTCCGAATTTGTTGAGAATCAATTAACTAAGCGTTAATCAATTCAAAGTTCCAGAACCTAAACCTCAAACTAGGCGAAATCAGTATAAGCATGAAACGATTAACAAATTCACACAAACTATGCATTCACATGCACTAGAGAGTAAATCAACTAAGTGAAGATAAACTCAACCAGTCAGTTTCTAAACAATGGCATTAAGCAAACCATATTCAGAAATAAGATAGAAGAAATCAACAATAAAGAAACCGAAAATGCATTAATAACAGAACCTCAAGAGTTGTGATACATTACCAAAGGAACTTAGTCCAGAAATTTAGCCTTCCATGGCAACGGAAGAACAAACCGAAAATGAGAAATGAAGTAGGGGTGAAACCCTAGTAGACCAAAAAGAGGGAAAACGGAAATGTCTTTGTGTTTCAAAATGAGGCAAAGTGAAGTATGTGTGTTTGGAGTGGGGAATCCGAATTTAACCCCTCCAACATACATAAACCGAATTGGGCCTAAACAATGGGCCCAAGACTAAATTACAATAAAAACAACTCCTAAATTAAAAATACAATCTTCACTTCAACACATATCCTCGACTTCCATAATGCCCAAAATGCCATTGGTGCCAAATGTGATCTGAAAACGATAATAGATTTAATGAGGCCAAATAATCCCAAATTAACTCATTTTAGGAATATTAGTCCAATAAAGTCTAAAACACTAAACCATGTGAAACAAAGTCAATTAGGTAACAAGAATCATCAATCATACTAAATTAAGGTTATGAATAGTGTGTAATATATTGTTCATCGTAACCTACATAGGGTTGTCACCTCAACTAAACAACCTAGGCCTCTACCACATGTCGTAAGCTACCTATGCCCTATTGTACCTTTCACCAAAGGACAAAATGGACCTATAGTGTGATGACACAGACTAATACAAGTATAAGTCAACTATTCACAGAGTAAGGACTTGCAAGAGCAGCGGCCTTCCCTGTTTGGAGTAGACTCGACAAGCCTTTCAGTCAGCCAGGCTGACAACATCTACAAAGAAATATATTCCTCACCTCTCCATTATAAATAGGATATTTCCTTCATAAGGAAGTTTAATTACACACTCTCTTACTTGTTAATATCTATCTCTCTTACTCATACAATATCTCTTGATATTATTCTCTTACACATATTGACTTGATCGTCGGAGAACCTTTTCAGGTACCTCCTCCAGCACATTCAAACAACCTTCAAACGATATTAGAAAATTCCTTATCAGATTCCATCCTTCCAAACCCCATCTTCTCAAGACTAAAGAACATTGGCACCGTTTGTGACTTACCTACACCATGGTAACCACCAACAAACAAGAAAATAACTCTTACTCACAAAAAACAAGTTCAACAAGACGTCAACACCATCTCTGGAGTTTTCACGATGGGCAACACATCTCAATCCGCTCAGAAAAGGCACATTCATCAAATCATGCATATAACGGCCAGACCGGCAACTATTCACCAGCAAGCAACATATAAGTCCCTTCAATTTCATTCGATGACTGTGACTATGTTAGGGTTGTTCGTGGACACAATGACCCCTAGTCATTACATCAATGCTAAACAACAGGAAGGTTGGAAGGTTTATGGTCGAACAAGGTAGCTTAACCGATATTATGTTCCAAGAGCTATTCAATGAGATGAGCATTGGAAATGCATATTTGCATCCATATGAAGGAAGAGTGTCACCCAATAGGCCACATTGAGGTATACCTAACCATAGGCGATCAACCCCTCTCATAGACGATTAAAACCAAGTTTTTGGTCGTTGAGTGTTTGTCGCCCTACAACACCATTATCAGTTGATCGACTCTCAATGCAATTGAATCTATGGTTTAAGCATGTCATCAATGTATTAAATTATGATTACGATCGTGGTTGCAGCTATTATAATTGTGGTTATTGTAGTTGTTGCAATACATATTGTGACCATTGCGACATGAAATCATTTTATGTTTTCACAAAATAAAAAAAAATAATTATACTAATATCTTTAATCATTTTAAGGCTTGATTTTTGTTGTTAATTATACTTATACCTTTAATCATTTTAAAAGATATATAAATTCAAGCAACTCTCAAATATTATATAAGTAAAGAATCAAAATTTCATCATGCAATTTTTCCATGTTGCTTAATTTTTTCCATTTTATGCCAAAATATTCTCATCCTTTCTTAATTTCCCCCCTTTGGTGCCCAATGTGCCCACCCACCCTTCCTACATTTATTTTTCCTCAATTATTTTCACTCATTTTTTATTGAAGTTTTCCTAAATGCACCTATTAATAGAAATAAATGAAAAATTATTAAAAGACCCACTTCAGAATTCTCACTCACTTATTCATTTTTCTTCTTATTTAATCCCTAATTTTACACTTCTCATTTCTAGAACCTCTCAACATATCTGCATCGTTAGGTCCATCTGATAGTACCTACTTCAGATACATCTTCCATCTTGGACACCTCTTGACTTGTTCATAAATTCATACAATTTCATCCTCCATCTTGCATACAGTAGGATGATTTCCCTCTTTCAATGTCTCTCTCATTGATGTTGGCAATGACGACTCCTTTTCCACTTCCAAATTTGTGATCATATATTGTGGTTTGATATTGTTGCAGTGTCATCCGCAATATTGTGACCGCAACAAGTATTTTAGACTGTTTTTTAAATCATTGCATGTCATCATTGACACACCCTTTACCTGCCTATAGTGTGAGTAATCCCGACCTTGTTATAGAGAAATTCAGAAACCAGAATTTTCCTCATCTATGGAGTGTGTCTAACATCTTTGAGGATCAAAGTCTTTTGAAAGGTAAACTACAACTCCACATTTCTAGTTCCAATAAGAGTGCTAGTGTTAGAATACATCAACAACACTTTATTTTCAGCAATCGTGTGTATCCTAAATATAGCACGATCATGTCAAACATGGGAGGAGGTGCCAGTATCCATCCACCATCCCTTTGACCCGATAATAAGGTTGACCTTGGAAATCACAACCATAAATGACTCTTCATTCTTGTTAGCCTTCAAAGGACTACTCGTTGATTTGTTCCTGCACTTGTGTGCCATATGGCTTGGTTTGCCACAAATGTTGCAGATGAATGGTTCACAAGGGTCATTTCTAATGGGTTGTTATTGTCTTCCAATCTGGCATGTTGGGGTTCCCATTCTTGTTGTGGTTCTTATTCAACATTGGTTGTCATTCTTTCATTTTTTTGCTATACAGCGAATTTCTTTTGAGTATTGTTATGTGAGACAAAAAACACTTCTTCTTTTTGGTTGTACCTTTGTACCTCTTCCTTAATGTGTAAGTGGATAATCATACTTTTGAGTTTAAGTTATGTGTTTTATGTATGAGAAGGTTATTAAAGTCCTTTTAGGTAGGAGCATTTTGTCTATAACAATAACTACTTGAAATTTCTCATCAAAATCCATGCCTTCAGTAATTTCATGATCTATTTTCTAAATCTCATGGGATTGAGCCACCCATTGACTTGTTGTACACCTAATGCAGCCGCAATCTGCATTACAATAGTCATAATAATTGTAAGCATAATAACCATAACCCTAATTTAAAATATTGTCTAGTACCTTAGTAGTGGTTACACCATAATTCTTATTGTCATTTTCCTTTTCAATGTTGCCTGAACTTCCTTGGCTAACTTATAGGCACTTTAATAAACATAAAGATCATTTAACAATCCATTCAAAATGAAATTGTTGCATAAGAAATTATTTTCGTTTCAGAGGGTAATTGTGGTTTTTTATCTTGTTCGGCGTTTTGCGATACCACATGAATATCTACTATCTTAATAAGAATTGAAGGGGCTGCGGTTATGGTGAGAACCTCTTCAGGAGATCCATTTTGAAACAATCTATCTTGTTTGGTGTTACTAAACCCACGGTTTTATGGGTTGTTTTTTAAAATGAAATTTGGCAGCAAAGAAATATTACAAGATAAAAGAATATGGTAAAGAAATGAGGGTGATAGGCGCCACAACAATGATGTTGATAAGTCGGGTGATATTCGCCACAAGAACGTGGTTCTTAATAAGAATTTTTAATCTTGGTTCAGCCAAGAAGTTTGGGGAAGACAACACTCTCTCACAAAGGAAGAATCCTTAATTTTTACTCAAAATTAACTTGTTTATTCATCCATCCAAAATTTACACTTATAGGAAACAATTCATAGTCGGTAACATTGTTCCAACCGAAATATCCAAAGTAAAATTCCTTATGGGAACTCCTAAAAGATTCAAATTACAAATAAATGAAAACTTTGAATTCTATGAAAACCCTTAATTGGTTTGCAAGGAACCAAGCATTTAGCCTAGGATTCCCTACTTGTTTTATGAAGAATTCGGCCACCCTTGAAGTTTTGATCCACACACGTTAATGGTAATCTTGAGTCCCATGCAAAGCTTTAACCAAGTGCAAGTAACAAAGTCTAGGATTCCTTAATTCTTTGGGAAGAATTCGGCCACCCTTAATTGCTTTAGTCTTCATGAATCAATGTGGGTCTGAATGCATTGCACGAAAAACATCTCTTGAATTAATCATGCTTGACTTGATTAATGGTCTTGCACGAAAACTCCAAGGAATAATCACTCTTGAAGTGATTTAATGGTTGGCACAAACACACCTCATGAATTTAATCTCTTGCACGAAAATATTTCAAGAATTAATCATGCTTGACTAAAAGTAAAGTCTTGCACGAATTACTCCATAGAATTAACCATCTTTGACTTGATTTGAATGATTTGCACGAAATGCCCAAGCCATCTTTAATGGTGTTGACTAGAATTAATGCTCTTCAAAGACTTCATTTATTCTGAAATTCAAATAACAAAAGACAAATTAAATGCTTGATGAACCTTCTTATGACACAATAAATATGTTTTAGCCATGCTTAGAACATGGTCATGCCCTACTAAAAGGGTTGGGAATTATTTTCCCCACTTCGGCCCACATGTAAGGTGATATAATAAAAGAGGTGAGAACTCCCTTGGTTTGAACTTGGGGTAATTTCCTTGATGTCTTTAATTAGTATGATAAGTGCATTGTGTACTCGTTTGGCCCTTGCCCTTGTCATGGCCCCACCTATGCTTCTTAATTCCTCATTATCCTCCTTAGGCTTATTTGGGTTCACATCATCCCCTCCTTCTTGAAAGGATTTCGACCTCGAAATTAATTCTCCATCACCTGTATCAAAAAAAGTTAAATTAGAAACATTAAATGGGCACTTATGTTACCATATCACTTGGAAGTTCAAGTTTGTAGGCATTGTCATTCACTTTGTGCATCACATGAAATGGTCCATCTCCTCTAGGAAGAAGTTTGGATTTCCTTTATTCAGGAAACTTTTCCTTCCTCATATGCACCCAAACCCAATCTCCGGGTTCAAATAATACTTGTTTACGCCCTTTGTTGGCTTGCTTTGCATATCCTGCATTCTTTTTCTCAAATTTAACCTTGACTTGTTCATGTAGTTGTTGAACATACTCCGCTTTAGCCCATCCATCCTTATGCTTCATAATAGACTCATTAGGAATAGGTAACAAATCAAGAGGTGTTAGTGGATTGAATCCATATACAATTTCAAAAGAAGAAAATTCAGTAGTGCTATGAGTTGCTCTACTGTATGCAAACTCAACATGAGGTAAACATTCCTCCCATGACCTTATATTCGTTTTTATCATGGTCCTTAGGAGGGTGGAAAGAGTTCTACTGATAACCTCAGTTTGCCCATCCGTTTGAGGATGGCAAGTAGTTGAATAGAGAAGCTTAGTGTCAAGCTTTCCCCATAGGGTCCTCCAAAAGTGACTAAGGAACTTGGTGTCCCTATCACTTACTATACTTTGTGGTAAACCATGGAGCCTAACCGCTTCCCTGAAAAAGAAATCAGCAACATCGTTAGCATCATCAATCTTTTTACATGGAATAAAGTGTGCCATTTTTTAAAATCGATCAACAACCACAAAGATTGAATCCTTGCCTTTCTTTGTCTTAGGTAGCCCCAAAACAAAGTCCATGGATATATCCATCCAAGGTGAGTCCGGGACGGTTAATGGGGTGTAAAGGCCATGTGGCATGACCCTTGATTTGGACTTTTTACATGTTATACATTTTTCACAAACATTTTAAACGTCTTGTTTCATATGTGGCCAATAAAAGTGCTCTTTTAACATGTCCAAAGTCTTTTGAACACCATAGTGCCCCATTAGACTCCCTTCATGGGATTCTTTTACCAACACATCCTTAATGGAGCTTTTAGGCACACACAATTGTGTTTCTTTAAATAAAAAGTCATTGTGCCTAAAATACCCATTATGGGCCGAATGCATACAAGCAACATAGATTTGTGAAAAATATTTGTCATGCTCATATTGTTCCTTGATACATTCTAAACCAAACAGCTTAGTTTCTAAAGTGGAAAGCAACGTGTGCCTCCTAGAAAGAGCATCAGCCACCACATTGGCCTTACCTTTCTTGTGTTTTACCACATATGGGAATTTTTCCAAGAACTCAACCCATCTTGCATGCCTTTTATTCAACTTACCTAGGCCCTTAAGATATTTAAGGGACTCATGATCACTATGAATCACAAATTCCTTGGAAAATAGGTAGTGTTGCCAAGTTTGTAGTGCCCTTACCAAGGCATACAATTTCTTATCATAAGTAGAGTAATTAAGGGTTGCTCCACTTAGTTTCTCACTAAAATAAGAGATTAAATGACTTTCCTGCATCAAAACAGCTCCAATTCCAATGTTAGAAGTATCACACTCTAACTCAAATGATTTAGCAAAATTTGGAAGCATTAAAACAGGTGCACTAGTAAGTTTGGCCTTAATCTTGTTAAAGGCCTCTTCTTGTTTCTCACCCCAATGGAAAACAACATTATTTTCCACAAGTTCATTAAGGGGTGAAGCCAAGGTGCTAAAATCCTTAACAAGCCTCCTATAGAAGCTTGCTACACCATGAAAACTCCTAACCTCGGTCACGGTTTTGGGAGTAGGCCAATCCTGAATGACCTTGATCTTTTCTTGGTCCACATGGACTCCATTTGCATTTATCATAAAACCCAGAAAAATTACATAGTCAACACAAAAGGTACATTTCTCAACATTAGCATATAATTTTTCCTTTCTCAAGACAAATAAAACAGCGCTTAGATGTTCATGATGCTCATCTAAGGTTTTGGAGTAGATTAAGATATCATCAAAGTAAACCACAACAAATTTTCCCAAAACGTCTCTTAAGACATGGTTCATTAAACGCATACTTGGGGCATTGGTTAGCCCAAATGGCATGACAAGCCATTCATATAAACCATAAGTGGTCTTAAAAGTAGTTTTCCACTCATCACCTTCTCGGATCCGAATTTGATGGTATCCACTTTTTAAATCAATTTTTGAAAAGGTAATGGCACCATATAATTCGTCCAACATATCATCCAACCTTGGGATTGGATGTCTATAATTTACCGTTATGTTGTTCACGGCTCTACAATCTGTACACATTCTCCATGTGCCATCCTTTTTGGGCACCAAGATGATTGGAACAGCACAAGGGCTTAGGCTCTCTTGAACCCATCCTTTTTTGCTTCAACTCCTCAATTTGGTTTTGAATTTCCTTTGTTTCGGTTGGATTACACCTATAGGCTGACCTATTAGGTAGAGATGCACTTGGTATGAGATCAATTTGATGCTCAATACCTCTCAATGGTGGTAACCCGTGAGGTCCCTCTTTAGGGAACACATCACCAAATTCCTGCAATAGATTTTCAACAAACATATGCCACAATTCTCTTTCCTTAGAAGGGTTAGTGGTTAGACAAAACTCCCTACTAAAAAGTAGGTACAAAGGTTGTTTTGAAATCAAAGCATGTTTTATTTCCCCTTTTGTTGCCATATACCCCTCTTTTTTCACAATCTCACTCTTTTTGCTTTTGTTTGATTCTTTTTTTTCACTTTCTTTTCACTCTGACTTTTACACAATTTTCTCTCTCCTTCTCTTTTCTCTCCATCTCAATTTTTTCTCTCAATTTCTTTTGATCCTCATTAACTTGCTTAGGAGACAATGGAGATAGCACAACCTTGCAGTTTTGGTGCTCAAAAGAGAACTTATTAATACGTCCATCATGTGTGATTTTCTTATCATATTGCCATGGACGGCCAAAAGTAAATGGCTAGCCTCCATGTCAACAACATCGCACACAACAGAATCCACATATTTTCCAATTGAAAAGTTTATTTCAGCTTGCTTGTTAACAATCATTTCCCCAACCTCACTTAACCATTGTAACCGGTAAGGAGTGGGATGTGACTTAGTCACAAGATTAAGTTTTGACACCAATCTTGCACTAACCACATTTGCACAACTTGCACTATCAATAATTAAGGAATAAAGCTTACCATCCACAAAACATATTGTGTGAAAGATGTTTTCCCTTTGACTTCCATCCTCCTCTTTGATTTGGCTTCCTAAGAGCCTCCTCACCATAAATAAGTCTCCTTCGGGAATGGTAACATTTTCCTCCTCATGATCATCCTCTTCATCACTAGAGTCCTCGGATTGAGACTCTACTTCTCCATTTCTCATGATCATAGTCCTTCTTGTGGGACATTGAGAAGCAATATGTCCAAGGCCTAAGCACTTGAAACATTTCACATCTGGCTCCTTTGGTTGGACCCCACATGTTGTTTGCCTTGGCTTGTGGCCACAACCTCCTTAGTAGTTTGTGTACTACTTTTGAATGGTCCTCCCTCCTTCTTGGATTTATCTATCCACTTGAAACTTGGAACTAGAACTTGAGGAAAATTTTGACTTTTTCCTCTTTAGTTGTTGCTCCACTTTCATGGCTTGTTGAACCAAATCATCCAATTCAACATAATGTTGTAGTTCAACAACATCTTGGATGTCTACGTTTAAACCATGTAAAAACCTCGCCATAGTAGCCTCCCTATCCTCCTCAAAATTGGACCATAGCAAAGCTAACTCCATTTCTTTAAAATACTCATCAACACTCTTAGACCCTTGAGTGAGTCTTTGGATTTTGTTGTGAATGTCCCTTTGGTATGAACTAGGGAAAATCTCCTTCTCATTAATACTTTCATCTCCACCCAAGTACTAATGGTCTCGGCTCCCGCCCTCCTTCTCTCCTTATTAAGTTGATCCCACCAAATCAAGGCATATTGCTTGAACTCAAGTGTGGCCACCTTAACTTTCTTACTCTCTTGGTAAGAATTGCACTCAAATATGTGCTCCATCTTAAGCTCTCATTCTAAGTATGCTTCCGGATCATTTTTCCCAATAAAGTTGGGAACCTTTATTTTAATCCCTTCAAGTTTCTCCTCCCTACGTGCCCCTCTCCTTGCTCTCCTCCTTCTTTCTTCTTCATCACTTGAATAATAGTTTGCACGATATCCAAACCTCTTATCATTCTCCACTCTCATTTGCTCCATCTCCCTTCTTAAGGTTTCATATTGTGTTGTCATCCTAGCATAAAGTGTTGCTGTCCTTGGGGACATTATTGGACTCCCACTTTCACTAGACATTTTTATCTCAACTCACTTTGTGTATCACTCAAATATTTGGTGGAAAATGTATCATTCAAACTCACTCAAATTTGTGGAAAATGTAACTCTCAAAACTCACTTGTGTTTCACTCAACACTCACTCTCCTCCACGGTTTCTTGAATGAACCAAGGTAGAATCACTAAATTGTGAAAGAAAACACCCAACTTAGAAAGAAATGTGACACGATTTCGCTTTATGGAATTTGACACTTGTGATTTTCGGTTTTGGGCTTTTGACACTTTGTTTTGACACTTTTGGTTTTTGTTTTTGGACTTTGACATTTTTGGTTTGTGTTTTTAGACTTTGACACTTTTTTTTTTATTTTTGTTTTTGGAATGTAAGAAAGAAAAGAAGAACACACGGCCAACAAGAAAGAAATTTTGACACACCAAGCAAGAACCTTCGCTTTGAATACCACTTGATGAGAACCTCTTCAGGAGATCCTTTTTAAAACAATCTATCATGTTTGGTGTTACTAAACCCACGGTTTTATGGGTTGTTTTTTAAGATGAAATTTGGCAGCAAAGAAATATTACAAGATAAAAGAAGATGGTAAAGAAATGAGGGTGATAGGCGCCACAACAATGATGTTGATAAGCCAAGTGATATTCGCCACAAGAACGTGGTTCTTAATAAGAATTTTTAATCTTGGTTCAGCCAAGAAGTTTGGGGAAGGCAACACTCTCTCACAAAGGAAGAATCCTTAATTTTTACTCAAAATTAACTTGTTTATTCATCCATCCGAAATTTACACTTATAGGAAACAATTCATAGTCGGTCACATTGTTCCAACCGAAATATCCAAAGTAAAATTCCTTATGGGAACTCCTAAAAGATTCAAATTACAAATAAATGAAAACTTTGAATTCTATTAAAAGCCTTAATTGATTTGCAAGGAACCAAGCATTTAGCCTAGGATTCCCTACTTGTTTTATGAAGAATTCAGCCACCCTTGAAGTTTTGGTCCACACTAGTTAATGGTAATCTTGAGTCCCATGCAAAGTTTTAACCAAGTGCAAGTAACAAAGTCTAAGATTCCATAATTCTTTGGGAAGAATTCGACCTCCCTTAATTGCTTTAGTCTTCATGAATCAATCTGGGTTTGAATGCATTGCACGAAAAACATCTCTTGAATTAATCAAGCTTGACTTGATTAATGGTCTTGCACGAAGACTCCAAGGAATAATCACTCTTGAAGTGATTTAATGATTGGCACAAACACACCTCATGAATTTAATCTCTTGCACGAAAATATTTCAAGAATTAATCATGATTGACTAAAAGTTAAGTCTTGCACGAATTAGTCCATAGAATTAACCATCTTTGACTTGATTTGAATGATTTGCACGAAATGCCCAAGCCATCTTTAATGGTGTTGACTGTAATTAATGATCTTCAAAGACTTCATTTATTCTGAATTCAAATAACAAAAGACAAATTAAATGCTTGATGAACCTTCTTAGGACACAATAAATATGTCCTAGCCATGCTTAGAACATGGTCGTGCCCTACTAAAAGGGTTGAGAATTATTTTCCCCACTTCAGCCCACATGTAAGGTGATATAATAAAAGAGGTGAGAACTCCCCTGGTTTGAGCTTGGGGTAATTTCCTTGATGTCTTTAATGAGTAGGATAAGTGCATTGTATACTCGTTTGGCCCTTGTCCTTGTCATGGGCCCACCTATGCTTCTTAATTCCTCATTATCCTCCTTAGGCTTATTTGGGTTCACATCAGGCTATTACTATTTTAGACATCTTACATTCTTGACACTTAGATTGTAAAAGGGTATATTTGTTTTTATATTTATTTCACTTCTTTCTAAAAAAATCTGCTAACATCGTAATTCTGTAATTGTACTTCATGTATAATATTTTTTTAATGTTTGGTGCAGCCTCATTATTATTATCCACATGTTTTTACGAAAAAGGTTTGGTTATTCAAGTTATTAACCTTTTTATTAGAGATATTTATGTCATTGTAAATGGGGAATCATTCAATTTTTCCAATTTTTTAATATGCGGTTTTGAAAATCTCACTTTAATGCATGCCCCACGTGTATACTCATTTCTGTACATTAAGGGGTTCACTTTCTCTTTCTTCTAACTATTCATTTCTCACTTTCTTCTAACCCTTTCATTTCTCCTTCAGATCTATTTTCTCTTCTTTCTCATATTTCGTATCACCCTTTCATTAACCTCTTCCCACTATCAACTCAATTTAGCATTGTTTTTTTTTACTTCCGCTTCTTAGAACGCGAAAACTCATCTTCCCCACTTTACTGCACTCACATCGGATCGTCAAAGTTTTAATACTTTCTCTCAGTTTACAGTTTTTAGGCTATAATATTTTTTTCTCAAATATATGCTCTTCACTACTTTCTCTGAGTTTCCAGCTTACACCCTTTTTCAATTTTTTTCTTAAAAAACGATCTCATTTTTATTCTTAAAAATCATACGTTTCTTATTTTCCTTGGCTTAAGACCACTTTTGAGGTCACATTCCCATTGAATGGTTTTTAAAAGTACGACCTTTTGACTGTGTGTTCCTACTTTACATTTTTTATATGTTTTTCTGCAAAAATTAGGTCTTTACTATTTTGTTCAAGATTATTTTACTGAAAACCACTTTCACTTCATTACTAGAATGATTTTTTGCTGAAAACTACTTTTACTATTTGGGTCACCACTTTCAATAAAGATGTAGCCTTTATACTTTCAGTTCTCTACTGAAATGAATTTTTTTAAATATGTTCAGTTTTATTTCATTGAAAACCACTTAGAGATGTAGCATTTACTATTGATATATTTTTATTTTCTCAGGACCAGTTATAGTCACTACAGAACTGATTTTTTAAAAATTTGTTGACAAACTTTGCTAAAAAAACAGTTTCAGTTCAACATTGATATGTTTTTGTTATTGTTAAAGATATAGCCTTTGCTGAAAATTTATTGTTTATTGGTAATGAGATGTGGCCTTTATTACCACTTAGGCATAACTAATAATTTGTGATTGTTTAATGGATATTGATATTGTACTATATAAATTTGTAGGTTATGACCTTCTATGATAATGCATTAGTAATCAAAACTGATATTACATTACGATTAACCATTGCATTTGTATTTTTTAGATTACATTACTACAAATGTCATATAGGCTAAAAAAATGAAACAAAAAGAGGAGTCAATAACAATGTCAATTCAATTTATGGGTTCAACTTCATACATCAATGTCAGATATAAATGTGTACCAGTATTTGAGATAGAAGTCATCAATAGTTATACGTCACCCTATGCAAAGGAAGAGCAATGGTAGGCATTGGTTATACATTGGTAAGCGTGACATGTGTATATGTTTCACATGACTTAAAATATAATAAATTTTGACGTGATAAGAGCAATGCTATTGATTATACTTTCCCCAATTTTGAAATTTGAATCTTATTCACACTAATTTTACCCCATAGTTTGTTACAAATTAAAAAAATGAAAAAATTATAACATGATCTACATTACGATTAAAATGTTATAATGTTTCTTAGTCAACATACATAACATATATTTGTAGAATTTATGGTTATAATTCAGTCATTAAATTAACAAAAGTTAAAGTGCACCATTACATTATATAATATTAAAGTGCACTCATTACATTGTAATTATATTAATTAATAAAATTTGATGCTATATGTAACAATAAGGTTATTTTCATTCCTTAATTTTAGGCAATGTTCATTATAAATATAAATTTATAATCATTTATTGTTTAATTTTAAAATAAGTAATATGAAATATGTATAACTCGTAAAAAATATGTATTCTTTAATTTTGATAATGGTCTTTATAGATATATTTTGTTTAAAGTTTAGATTTGATTCTAATATTAAAATGTTACTATTGCATTATTAGTTATTAAGAATAGTAACAATAGTAATTTTTTAAATAATTTTAATAATTATGTATCTTTAATATTTGTTAGTAGTTATTAATAATAGTAACAATAGTAACTGTTTTTTAATTTTATTTGTTCGCAGTTATTTTAGAGTCAAATAATAATAATAATAATAATAATAATAATAATAATGTATATTTTAAAATTATTTTTATTTTAGAACTAAATAATAATGAGTTATAAGTTATTGATGATTTTTTAATTAATATGATAATGATGTGTTCCTCAATACTTAATAAAGATACAAAATATACCAGTCTTTTCTATCTCTATCCTACAAGTAAAATCAACCACCAAAAATAGAATAGTAACCTTAGGAAAATGACTAATTATTAATACAATTTCAATCAATGTGATTTATGATTCCTTAATTTAAGTCATGCTCGTTACAGATATAAATTTATAAAAATTTGTTGTTTAATTCTAAGGTAACTAATAAGAAATATGTATAATTCATAACAAATATATATTGTAAATAATAGAAATAGAACTTCAATGTAGATGAATACATAATATGCTTTACGATTAAAAAATGTTATGATGTTTCTTAATTAATATACATAGCATATATTTGTAGAGTTTTACGGTTATAATGCAACCATTATATTAAGAAAAATTAAAGTGCAACCATTTCATATTCCTTAATTTTAGGCAATGTTTGTTATAAATATAAATTTATCACCATTTATTGTTTAATTCTAAAATAAGTACTAAGAAATATATATAACTCATAACAAATATGTATTCCTTAATTTTAGATAATGTTCTTTATGGATAAATTTTGCTTAGAGTTTAAATTTGATTCTAATATTACAATGCGTATTTTGAAATTATTCTTATTTTAGAATTAAATAATAATGAATTATACATTTATTGATGATTTTTTAATTAATATAATAATGATGTGCTCCTCAATACTTTATAACGTCACATGCCCTTCATCTTCAAATAGAAGAATACAAAATATAACAAAGTTTATTCTATCTCTATCCTATATGTGAAATCAACCACCAAAAATAGAATAGTAACCTTAGGAAAATGACTAATTATTAATACAATTTCAATTAAAGTTATTTTTTATTCCTTAATTTTAGGCAATGTTCATGATAAATATAAATTTATAACAATTTGATGTTTAATTCTAAAGTAACTAAGAAGAAATATGTGTAATTCATAACAAATATATATTATAAATAATAGAAATAGAACTTCAATAACGTAGATGAATACATATCATACACTATGACGAACATGTTATAATTTTTCTTAATCAATATACATAGTATATATTTGCAGAATTCATGGTTAAAATGCAGCTATTATATTAAAAAAATTAAAGTGCAACCATTACATTATATAATATTAAAGTGCATTCATTATATTATAATTATATTAATAAAGAAATGTAATGTTATGTGTAACAATCAAAGTTATTTTCTATTTCTTACTTTTACACAATGCTCATTATAAATATAAATTTATAACCATTTATTGATTAATTCTAAAAAAAGGAATAAGAAAATATGTATAACTCATAACAAATATGTTTTCTTTAACTTTAGACGATGCTCATTATGAATATATTTTGTTTAAAGTTTAGATTTGATTCTAAAATTGCAATGTTACTATTGCAATATTAAAATAGTAATAATAAGAAATATAACATAATTTTTTATAATAATTCTCTATTAATAATATTTGTTAGTAATTATTAAGAATAGTAACACTAGTAATTGTTTTTGGATTTTATTTGTTTGCCATTATTTTAGAGTCAAATAGAGCAATATAAAGTATAATGAGGTCTTTTTCTATCTCTATCATACTGAAAAATATGTACAATTATTTTTTATAATATATAGTAAAATATCACATTTGTATGTCGTTATAAAATTAATAGAAATATCACAACTTTAAATGGTGTATAAAAGAATGTATTTTCCAAATAATAGAGATGGAACTTCAATTTATGAATAATTTTAGAACAATGATTATTAGGTAAACACACAATCAAATATAATAACATTTACTTATATTGTACATGAATTTAAAAATACATTCAAATATTTATACACAATGGGCAACAATCTAAAATAAAACATAATCATTAAAGAGATATGCTAAAAAAAATCCCTATAACTTCATATGGTACTTATAAATGTAATCCCAAAAAAATATAGTGCATAAAGAAGTCATTATATTTATATAGAGAATATAGTTGTGATATATTATCCTATACAATTTGAGTTTTATTTGTTACGAGTTATTTCAGAGAAGATTTGTGTTGTCTATTAATTGCAAATGGTCAATTAATAATAAACAAAACAATTCATGAAAAAATATTAATTGCAAATATTAGATTTATGTTGATGTTTAGTTTAACACTCATGCGAGATTCAAGTGATTAATGAGTGAGATATTATCGATAAAGTTGAGTTGTAGCTGTCAATGTATTAGGAGATGTAGGACTTGGATGGTTTTTATATCACAAAATAAATTAATTTTTGTTATTGGCTTTGGACACAATGGTGAAAATTACATACGAAAAATGCAAGAATGATTAATAAAGTAAATGAAGTGTACTTACTAACTAATTTAGAGTGTGTTGGAATAATAAGTTTTAAGTGTGTGATATTAAAATTGACGTTAAACTTCATAAAAAGTCAATTTAATATTAATAATCCCAAGTATATCTTCAAGTTATAAGTGCTTATGTTTTAAACAAAACATGTCTGATATGGATTTTAATAGATATTTTTGGCGTATAATGTATGTCAATATTTTATATACGAAAGTTGTTATGAGTGTATTTTTTATTTATTTTAGAAATAAAAATGTAAAAAATGTGCGCATTTAAGAAAATAGATATATCAATCACAAGTGCTTCAATAGATTTATTTTTAAATATTATTTTAAAAATAAAACTTCAAAAATTATGCATTTTGTACAAGACATCACTACAATGACTAAAAATTTGTGCAATCTAGAGTCATACTTGCATCAACAAATGACATAGTTGACAAATTAGTAAATATGTTTCGAGTAAAATTTGATGTGAATTTTTTAGATGTTTTTAAATTTTCATTATGTTCGACATAATATATTTATTAAGCTTATACTAATAAATATTATACCTATAACTATAGGTGAGGAAAAAGAATATATGAATCTAGATATGTCTGGTGCTAATGAAAGTGAATCATTCAACAAACTAACTCTTGAGTACAACCTTTATTCTTTCCAATCATAAAATTAAGTTGAGGAATTTAGATTAGCATGAAGAATTATGTAATGGTACAAGATTGTTTGTTATTAAAATGACAAATCATGTCCTTGAAGCAAAGATCACACCGGGGAAAAACATTGAAAATACCATATATATTTCTCGGATGTCTTATTCTATAACTTATTTTACATTGTGTTTCAAATTTTTTTCATAATAATTATTTAATATAACATATAACACTTTTCCATTTGTTAACAATTCTACTTCAACAATAAAATATATAAATCATCTTTTATGGGGTTATAACATTTATATTAACAAATTATTCTGACACTTTTTAATTAAATTTATACAAAATACATTACCACCCGTGCGAATATACGGATATCCTACTAGTTATCTTTCAAAACACATTCCAACTTTTCTCATTTTTAGAAGAAAAAATCAACATTTTTTGTTCTCATTTTTGGAGTGATACCCTTCAATACGAAAAGGTTTGTTGATATCAAAAGCAGCAGAAGAAGAATTAGTAATCTTCTAGGTGAACATGGTAGACAAAAACTTCTTAAAATTATTTATGAATTTAAAATAATTATGTTATCCAAAATATTAATAGGATATATTGTGTAATAGATTACTCCCTTTAAGACCTCGTAATAATCTTAACGACGTTTAAGGAAACTATCAATCATGGCATTCGCAAATTAATTAGCTTAGATCATTATATCGGATTTCCACTACATTATAGAAATAGTTTCAAAATTACACTCATATGGCTACCACCACTCAAAAGTATGACTAATGTCACTAAAAAATATGACTGTCACTAAAAAATATGACTACCGCCCCTTCCAAGGTTCCTCTCTCAGTGTGGCTTAAAGCTTGGCATTCTGAAAATTTTGTATATGGTTTATTATTAATCATATGGACTAGATGAGAGTTAAGACCAAAGAACATGCTAATCATACCACGAGAAACCAAATTTGAGAACACCCATTTCTTAGAATGTGTAGTTAGTATTTGGATAGCTCTTCCGCTAAGGGATGCAACTTAATTTAATTAAAATATATAATCAAAATTCATGAATTTATTTGATGAGGAAAGATAAGATAATATCTAACCTATATTAATCTGAACTGACTAAGGGTAGAAACAGGTCAGATCAGACTTTGCCTTAAACAGGTTAAGCCAAACTTTGTTTTAAACAGACCCAGCCTATATAACATATAAGAGCTTGGGACTGATTTTAAAAAAATTCAAAGCCTAGATTTGACCTGTTTAAAAGTCTTGTATGTTAGCATGTTTAAAGGCCTAGTATACTATATGCTCATGAAATAGACTATCATATCTATATTTTAATGGGCTTATAGATTTATTTTTATTTAGGCTCATCTAATTCTAATAATTAAATTATATTTTTATATACATTTTTATATTAATATTACATATATAATAATATTACTTATATTAAAATAGTATAATTTCAACATTGTTATATAATATAACTAAATAGGCCGACCTGTTAGGCTTAATATGTCTTTTAGGTGGCCTAAAATCTCATCTGTTAAGCTAAATAGACTTATTAGAAAGCTTGGGTCTGACCTGTTCGTGAAAAAAGTATGGTCTGACCTGTTCGTGAAAAAAGTATGGTCTGACCTAACCTATTATAGGTCAAGTAATAGGCCTCTAATAGACAGCTCACTCTTAGTACTGACAATGAATCTCAACTAAGAAATTAAAAATGGATATGACAATAAACTATGAAATATCTAGAATATTTGAAAATAATTCAATCTATTTTATCATTTCAAATCAAATAAGTCACATTTTATTAAAACAATAAATAGAGTTGGGGTTATAGTTAATGGGGATAGTAGAAAACCAAAAGTACATACATAATTATATCAAACTTTTAAAAAAAACATGTCAATTCAAAATAAAAATAATTAATTATAGAAGGGTAAAGATCGTGAGAACAAGAGGAAGGTACCAAATTACGAGTAACAAATTAAAATACAGTTTATCGAATTAAAAAAATAAAATGAAAAAAATGAGAAGGGTAAAAGGGAGAAAAATCAAGACCAAATCTAGGAAAGTGGCTCTTGAGTTGATACGGAAGCAGTCTTAAGTTTTCCACAAAAGAAGAAGCAACAACTATTGAGTTCTCAGTTTTCACTATGGTCAAAGGATTCCAATTTCAATAACTGCTAGATCCAGAGTCCACTAGAGCTCCAGAGACTGGAGCTGCTCCCCCTAACTGCTAGATCCTCCACAAATGCTTAAATTAGAATGTTACAAGGATTTCTCAATGTTACTAATAGAGAAAAAATTTAAATTATTAGTATATCATTCATATTTAATTATTATTGACTTTTTAATATAAGTAATATAAATAAATAGTAAATAATATAGTGATTATGTGTAAATCTTTACACTAGCAATACATGGATATTATATCCTTAATAGGCATAAGGTTTTTATATGTAATACTCAATAACATTTTAATGAATTTTCTTAACTTAGCACCAAGGATAAGAGGCAATGTTATGAAACCGAAGTCTGACATCAAATTGAAAGAGATATTGTATTAGTTTTAAATGGTTAAATTGTTTGGTCTGACCGGACAATTTCATACATAATTAATAATTTTATTTATAAATATATAATTATATATAAATGTAAAACTTTATATAATTAATAATTACGTATAATTATATTGAAGTAATATCTCTTCATCTATTTTTAGAACATAGTAAAATAAAATATTAGAGTAATGTTCCATTTTTTTCTTATTTTTAAGTGAACCGTCTGCTTTACTTCCCGGGTTAATCCAGTTTAACCAGATTTAATACAGTCGGACCACAATTTCTCAGTTCAAAGCAGTTCAACTTAGGGATGGCAAAAAAACCCGTACCCGTGGGTACCCGCGGGTAAAACCCGTATGGGCACGGGTACGGGTCACAAACGGGTACCCGCGCGTATTATAAACGGGTTTTTAAAAATACCCGTAGTACATACGGGCGGGTACGGGTATTACGGGTATTATGGTACCCGTACCCGCGGGTACCCGTTATTTATATGATTAATATATTATATTTAATTAAAATAAAAAATACATTATTCTAACATTTATTACACTATGTATATTTTTTCTTTTTACTTTGTTTACATATTTTATTGAATTTGGTGGTGAAACATCCTACAAATATTATTACATGTGTAGAAACACACATGTTTTACAAAGAAAATATATATTTTTTGTTAAAAAATGAGAGCAAAAAATCACACAAATGGAAACCACTAATAAATTTAGCATTTTAGCAAAATATTCAATCAAAAGGTACAAAAATAGTTAAGTTTCATCTTATTTGAAACACAATAGAAGTAAAAATTTAAAAAATTATTTATAATAGAGGAAACCCGCGGGTACCCGTTCTACCCGCGGGTACCCAGAAATACCCGTAAATACCCGCTCACGGGTACCCGTACGGGTACGGGCGGGTATGGGTATTACTCTTCTATTTTAAAACGGGTAGCGGGTAGCTACTACCCGTGCCCGCCCGTGCCCGTTGCCATCCCTAGACTTCAACTCTCATTCGGTTAAGTTAAGACTACAAATCAAAACCATTTTCAAGTTCAGTCTGCGGTCAGAGGTCCGATTCTCACAACACCGATAAGACGTTAGAAAAACTATGTGTACATTATAAAACTAAATATTTGATACTTATGAGATAGGGGACTTGGTTTCTCATTTTTTAATCCAATTCTTAACCATATCCTAAGCCACCTATGAGGTTAAGAACCATTTTTTATTAGAACGAGAGTGCTGGTCTAATTACTACTTCATTCAGCAGTCATGCAAAGAGCAGCACCATTAAACAAAAATAGAAACATCCAATCTTAATATTTAAAGACTATGTGTAGAAGCACCCAAATAAAAGTTACTAAGTACTGCAACATCATTAATATCTTTGACAAGAAAAAACATCATATATAATGTTACAAAATGCCACATAACTGAGGTCTTTATTAGTCAAAACCAAAATAGTTTATGCTCTAAGAACAAAAGGAGATTATAAATCTCCACAGTAAAATTCCAAGCAAACAAAAATTGAGCTACCCAACCCGAAAAATAAAACATCAGAGTTCATACCAACATGTTTCAAATCACAAGTTTTTGAAAGCTGACTCATGAGATCCTTTTTGAGGGGTGAGTCTAGCCAGAAGTGCCTTATTGTGACAGTGCTCAGCATCAACAAAGTAAAAATTCCCATTAGCCTTAAATGTCACAAAAGGCCTGTTGGTTTCAGGTGGTCGAATATCGGCAAATTTCAGTGTCTTTGGTGTAGAAGTTGCCAGCCAGGACAGCATCTCCACCTCGAAGCTGTCCGAACCAGGCTGCCACCTGAGTTTGTGGATGTATGGGCTAACGAACCAGTGAAGAATATAGGTTGTAGACGCACTGAAGAATATTACAGATGATGCTACTGCACCCTTCAGGATGACATTCATATCGGGCGATGTCATGAAGGTTATGACTGGACCAAGAGATACAGAAAGGCAGCAAGTCGACAGAGACAGGAGTTTTACTTTTTTTATCGTGGATGAGATCGGGCCATGATAAGCAACTCCAGATTCCTTTTCATCATCATCCTCAGATTGTCCTCCGCTACATGGTCCAATGCTAATCTTGTTGTCTTCCTCTGTAGTAGTGGCTTGAGATGCCCATCTTCTTTGAGCAGCAGCAAGCTGGGAAGAAGCTTTGAAAGTAGGATTAGCAGTAATAGGCCTCCGTCCATGTGTCACAGACCTAAAACAATGATACACTGCACCATGGAAACAAATATATTATTTCATAAAGATTCGACAAAAGTTTTACGCTGGTTGTCAACTGCCTAACACAACCTTCACAATTTATCCGAGCTTAAAACTGGCTAAGTATAGTGTCAAGCACAAATATATTATTTATAAAGATACAAATATTAATAGGTATATTGATTACGATAAGAAGGAAATTAAAATAGTTGGCATCCTAACCAGCAAGATATTCAGAAACAACATCCCAGATAGGGGCTCTATATAAATTTAACAACATAACTAATTTACTTTTGCCAAATTAAAATCATTAGATACGGCATAATTGGAAAATATTGAATAGAAAAGGAGTTGCACATCAAGATTCATGTGAAAATGGTAAATTAGCAATAAAACTTATAGAACATGTGACACGTGACAAGGGGCGTCTTTTAAAGATAGCATTACATGTGAGGAGCCATTATTTCCATTATAGAAGCTGTGATTGATTTCACTATAGCACAACCCTATCATTTATTTTATCTCTAGATTGTTGGTGTTTAGAGTTTTTCATTAGTTCCTAATTTCAAGTTATGTATGAACTAGTCAGTTTCTGGTAGGTAATATTTTCTTTACTTTTGTGCCTTCTGATAAATTCTTGCTGGCATTGGGCAAGAACTGAGAAAACATTGAACCAAACTAATCCATGACCCATGTTTTTTCACTTGAGTCAATTATATAAGATCCAATAGCTCAGTTGTATGAAGAAAAAAATACAAAGACACAGAAGTCTTAGAATCTGGACATGAGTGTCTTATTATTACAAAGTGAACAATTAAGGTAAGCACAGTGGTTGCTTAACTGTATAAAATTGAACATGATAGCCAGAAAGATTGTTGGCAATACAAAAAAGAATAAAAATTCAGAATTACTCTCCATTGAGAGGAATACTTCAGAAAAGCTTATTTCATAAAAACATAAGGGAATACTTTAGAAAAGCTTATTTCATAAAAATATAAGGGAATACTTGAAGCCATCGAAATCCACAGATTATATAGCTGTGGCAATTAAAAACATTCATTGCTTTCCACCACATTGTAACACAACCATAGATAACAACAGCACATAGGGGATTCATTTCTTAAGACATGAGTGCAGCACAAAGTAAAACATGTTTTTGCTTGTCATTAAATCAACATTGATGAAACAATCAAATTGAGGTCCTTGGTGAGTTATGGGCTACGGTTTTCGAACACTTTTCCATGGGTCTTGACAAAATTGCGGTCAAATTTGTAGCAGTGTGCAACTATGAAATCCTTTGGCGCATTAGATGAAAGGGAATAATCACAATAGAAAAAAAAGGCTTTTTTTGGTTCTAGACTGCATTGAAAGCAATGAGTAATTTCTCCCCGGTGTAATAATACAAAGGACTAAAGGAGATAAGCTAAGATAATACCCACTTTCTGAATTCAGACAAAAGCAAGACCACATTAGATTTTCATCAATAGAAAGCATCAGCTAATAACTTGATATTAAAAATTGATTCAGGTTGAAAATAATAATGAATCAATCCAACAAATCCCTGTGACTAAAAAACACAAAAAAAAATTCCTTTCATTGCCAAAAAGAATAAACCTTGAATTAATGGTACCCAGATGAAAGTGCATATAACCCATTTGTAAGATGTCAGATAAATGAAGAACCCAATGAGAGATCAGATAAAGTTTAAAACTTTTAACCAAAAGAATAGAGATTCATTCATATGGAGTTCGTTTTTATAGGCAAAATTGAAAGCCCAGAAGAAGAGAAGCAACAGAAAAAGAAGAGGAATGGAACCTGAAGGGGATTTAGGAGAGAAGTGGTGCCTGGTCTGTGAACGCAGCAATTGGAGAAGAGCCGCTCTTGTCATTGCTGCTATTCTACTGTTGTGATTCAAGGCAATACGCACTTCATTCAATGGTTTAGGACTTTAGGTCCATTCTATTAACGTTTTTTATATATAATATCTTAAACTTATTAAAACAAATAACAAAACGGGCATTTGGTCTAGTGGTATGATTCTCGCTTAGGGTGCGAGAGGTCCCGAGTTCAATTCTCGGAATGCCCCTCTAGCATTTTTTTTTACTTGGGGTGTGTACACGGTTTTCAGTTAAACTTATTATGGTTTAGGGTAAAAAAAAGTTAACTTTATTATCAGTGGCAATGTTTTCAATGTTGTGAAACCCGAGTCAGATGTCTTAACTTTATTTTGTTTCACTTAATTATATTTATCACATTTTTTATTAAAAAAATTGCACTTAGGAGAATTTGTGTAGATATAGAAAATTGAAAGGTGATTTGTGTAATTTTGCTAAAACTCAGAGATGTCAGTATAATTTACCATGAGAATGTTGTATCCTCTGCTCCTTAAACAATAAGTTCCTTATCATTATCTCTTTCTACAATATACATCAAATTTATTATTTAGTTGTATATGAAGGAGATCAAAATTCCAACCCTAAAGTGAGCAAACGCAATACAAGTTGATTTGGTACCTTAAGAACAACTAGGATGAGAGGAGCTCAAATATAGGAAAATCCTTCAATTAATGAACTATAGAAGAACTAGAATACATAGACTATACTTGACACATTTCAAAAACTAAAGATATCTACGAATTCATCCCCTTAGATCTGAAAAATCATGAAAAGGAAACATTGAAATCAGAAGGAACTGATCGGAAGCAACACCTGACCACATTGCATTTGACATTAACAATTTGAGTCATTCTGCCCATACTCATGTAGAACGAACATTCACGTTTTTTAAAGATGCATAAAATACAGTACTTTGCTTGCCCTAAATACAGACAGAGCACGCTTGTTGATCATCAGCTATAAATCAACACATCAACGAATTATAGGCAACAACGATAAACCACAAATCTAAGGTCATATAACCAAATATTTGCACTATAATGCAATCAAAAACCCCTTCTGTAGAATCAATTAAAAAACCAGACGAATAAGGATCAGAAAACCATATATATATATATAGAGAGAGAGAGAGACACTAATAAAAACATATGAATCTGATGTCACAAATATAAATTTAAAGCTTCATGAATAGACTCACAGATTGAAGGGAAAATTTGTTGGAGACGAATGAAACACACCTTTGTCAGACTCCATTTCTGTTGATTGATTCCTTTGTTACAATTGGCGGCGGCAAGAGATGTTCAAGAGTGCAGTGATGGGGTGGGGACTAGTGTATAGATGAATGTAGTTAGAAGCTCTAGTTAATATATTGAAACCAAAAACTTCGAAAAAACAAAAGTGAATTGATGATTGCTGAGAGAAAAAAAATATATAGAAGTAACAAAGTACACCCTAAATATAATTCCCGTTAAGATTCTGCTATAATTGAATACAAAACCAGAGCAAAGAGGGAAAATCAAATGTCTACTTTCCTGTTTAGAAAATCAGTACCTCCAGCAGGAATTGATGGCAATAAGGGATTAAAATGGCAATGACTTAGCTAACTTTTTCAGAGATTATTTCTGTATTTCAATCAATACAACAAATACAGAGCTGCTGCATATTACAAGCACCTAATAAACAAATCACCCTATCAATGTATCGAGCAATTAAAAAAAACATCATTATACAGAGCACCTACTACTACCTGCCTCCCCTTTACCTCCCCAGGATTCATCCTCTCTGGTGATAATCCCGATCTGACCACCAGAGTTGGAGTAATTCATTTTGATTGCTGCTACCGGATCTGAGACTCCACCGCCGACTACAGTCCCCGGTTTGCCAACACCATTTATTCCCACCATTCCTCTTCCCTGTTGCTGTAAGCTTGAGATATCTTCAAAACTGTTTCTTTTCTGCATCTCTGAGAACACATCTTGGTGGAGCTTTACATCTACCATAAATGGCTGAACTATTGGACCATCTCTATTTTGAAACATCTGATAATCAATCACACCATTGTTGCCATTGACTTCTCTAGTTGTAAAAGCAGATGCACCATTCAGGTGTTCATTACTCTTGGCCAATGCCTTCAATGACTGTTGCTCTAATTTTGCAGAAGATGCAGGATAATTACTAAACGCAGCAGGATATTTTGCAAGCAAGATGGCAGAATCAGGCAATGATGAGAAACCAGTCTGTATTCTGTTCCCATCCCAATAACCATAACTCATTAATGGTACATTTTCAAGCCCCCCAGTATGATCAAACTTCAAAATTGTAGAATTTCCGTCAGCATTGTGATGACCAGTGAATTTCAGATTAGAAGACTTGCTGCTTAATATGGGATGATGGGTACCATTTTCTTCACTTTTCTTGGTAGTTAACTTAGGCTTCTGGGTGGATGAAGGAATGGTTAGTATCTTCCCAAACAGTTTAACATCACCATTTCTGGATATTTTATCTGAATCTGACAAACACTGCAATTTTGCTTTATGATGATCATCAGCTTGTTCAATCTTTTGAGTCAGAAGTGGCAACTCTGTTGAGGAACCGCTACAGCTTGTATCCACATTCACTTCTTTCTTAACATGCACTTGCAAAGGATAACCTTGGAAGATGCTAGCAGCCTCAACACAGTCTAATAACCCTCCAGGATTACGAAGCTGATGATCACCAATGCTGATGGAATTACGACAGCACATATCTCCACTTCCCTGAAAATCACAAGTAGAAGACAGTTGATCTTGGGTGGCTGTTTTCTCACATAGAGCAGCAGTAGCAGCATTTTGCAACAATGAATTTGTAGCTGCACGAGGACTCCCCACAGACAATCCTGAGATATGAGGCTTTTCAAGAGACAATTGGGGCCGGCTTTCGACATCAAAACTCAATCTTGAAAAGGCTAAAGCCTCTGTATCAGCTTCATGTTTATCATATCTATCAACGAGGCATTGAGATGATGACACTCGTTGCCTCTCCAATTCATATTCATGACCTCCAGAAGTAACCTCAGGAACAGAATTTGAGTGGCATGGTTTAATTATCTCTGTAGCAGAAGCCAATTCTGAAACTACACTTTCCACTTCAATTTTATCTTTTCCAACTCCCGTGCTATCTGACATAATTATAGCTTTCTGGCCCAGGATTGAACCAGATGCATCAGAACTGTTTAAGATAACGCCATTACAATCATTGTTCAGTTTAGTCTTGCTCGTGATTACAAATGCATCAGAAATCATATTTACATGATCATGATGTATTTTTGCCCCATTAACTTTTTTTGATTCATTTAAGTCAGTTAACATGTTCCTGGCTTCCAGATGGTAGGAAACCTCACGATATGTGTTCATGACAGACGAATTCAACTCCTCATCTGTTTTAGTGCCCAACTTACCAGAGCCAATGTCTGAACCTATCTCTACAACACATGCATCATCTGTGTCACTCCCGCCACCACTTGCATGATCATTCAGTGGAGACACAGAATTTTCAGCTCTGCGGTGCACAAGATCCAACCCAAGGCACTTTCGAGCCTTGCTGAAGAATACTTTGCACTGATCTTGTGACCTTGTACCCACGCACTGTGCAATCATCGCAAAATCTTTACCAAAAGATGATACAGCCTGAAGAAACACTACCTTCTCCTCATCAGTCCAATCAGTAGGATTCATTTCCTCAGAGCTCTCATCTGAAAAAGTTCCATCATCAATATCCTGAGTGAAATCAGGTATCTCAGGTTGCTGACATAGAGAGCTCAATTTCTGGCACTTCCTGTTACCTTCCACCGGATCAAGCGAGCTTGTCGTACAAGAACTAATAGCCTCACATGAAAGAGAACCACAAATACCAGCCAATACATCAGCTGCAACAGTCACTCTTTCATCATGAAGAATATCAAAACCACTTGATCTTTCAGTGTTACTGTCCTTGCCCCTTGATGATTTCATCCTACCTAATCCCCTCAAGAGGAGACTTCCTGAACGCATTTTCTGGTTACTTGCAATGCTATCTGCCATCACTGAAGCTGCACTCAAAATATCAAGTGAAGCAGCATTCACTTCACAATTCCATCTTCTATCTGATGCCATAATGCTGGCATTGGCAGAAAATGAGTTTCCTACCTTTCTGCCATCTTGCTTCTTAATTTTCTCAAAACAATCTGACTTGTGATTTTTGTAGTAAAACTCAACACAATCAGCAGTTGTCTTGTGGTCAAGGAAAGTAGCAATTTTCCGAAAATCTTTTCCATAGTTTAAAAATTTCTCCAGGAAAGTATCTGACTCTTCTGATGTCCAAGGGTTAATCATAGCCCTTTCTTTCTCAATAGCTAATGGATCTTCAACCAGCCCATTACTAGATATAAACTTCGAAATCATTTTCTCCTTCTGATCCAAAATTAATGCTGGCATCTTCAAGCTTTTCCTGTGAACTTTGACTTGGGATTCCGAAAGCAATTTGCTTGCAAAGTTAATATCGGATTTTGGAACCACGCTTTGACGATTTCCTGATGCAAATATGATAGGTGGAAAAGACAAGGAAATTTAGTTATCATCAAAACAAACCTAAAAAGCTAAAGATCATAACGAACAACTAGAAAATGTAAGTGTCATGGGTCAACTTAAAAACAAGTTAAAGACAGAATGCAGCACATCATGGTCCCATCAAAAACAATATAGCAACATAACAAATTAACAAGTCACCCAGCAGCTACAACAATGAATAAAGGCATAGCAACTATAAGTTTTCAAGACTCGACAAAGTCAGGAATCGCTTGAAAGTTAGCCCTCTATGCAAGTAACCTGGGATGCTTGATGTTACTTTGAATATTGACGATTAAACTTATTCAGATGCCTTTATTGCTCTTGACAGCAACCTGAGATGCCTGTTATTGCTCTTGACAGCAACCTGAGATGCATGTTATTGCTCTTGACAGGATATGGTAGGATGAAGACATCAAGAGGCAAGTGTAGTGTCACAGAAAGAGAAGATGGATGGAAATTGAAGAAAAACTAAACAGGAATCAGTGCAAAATAGAGGTTTGAGCTGTGCAAAGGACAGAACCAAATCAAAGGAGCTATAAACAAAACAGAGGATGGAGCTGGGCTAAAGAAAGAATCAGCATGAAACAAATGAATAAGCTGCCATGCTAATGCAAGACAATTCCTGGTTAGTGCCTAAATGGTGAATAGGTACTGCTTGAGGAAGTTTGGTTCAAAAATGGTGTATAGGTGATGATGCAAAAATTTCTCAACATAACCCTTCTCATAACCTTCATTTTTCAGGAATTTGCATGATAGAGTCCTTACACAGTTATGGTTAACAAATGAATCATTTTCTATGTTCTTGAGGACTCTTTCTCATAAAACAGTTTTGTTTTGGATAACTCATCTAAAAGTCCAAAGCTCCCTCTAAGGTTTGAAGTTTTTATCTGGACTGTTATTCTTAAAAGGATTAACAATAATTACATGTTCTAGAAGCACAAACATCTGGGTGTTTTATCTCCTAATATCTTTTAATGTATGGTTCAAGAACCAGAAATGGCATCATCTCGTTTTGCATTGCTCAGCACCAAAATAGCTTTGGAATAAGTTGTTTAGGATCCTTGAAGAGTCTTTTATTTCCCTTATGGTCTTGCTGTTTTGCATACTTCGTTACTAGATTTGGAGGTTTTGGCTTGCAGATGAGCTTCAAGAGAATGATTTGGAGTTCTTGCAGGTGGAACCATAAAGATGCCAAAATTATGAAACAGTTCTCTTCTATTGTTCTTTGGTGTACATGGTTGGAAAGGAACAATAGAATTTTTTTGACTCCTTTTCATCTCTCTAGACATCATTTGAGATAGGGTCCCTATGTTGGCATCTTTTTTGTGCTCTACACATGGGTTTTTTAGTGGCATTGGTGGCATGCTATGTTGCATGGCCCTGCCACCTAGTTTTTTAGATGTTTGTTTTGTTTTCCCTTGTGTGCTTTTGTTTTCTTGTCTGATGATATTTTTTATTATAAAAAGGCTATATCCTCGTGCAAATCTTCCTATAAGCCCTCCTACCCACTTAAAAGTTGACAAGTCTCATGCTATATATGTTAAACATTAATTATTAATTAATCTTGACTTTTTAACATTTATCTCTTTTCCGAAATGGGTAGATGAATTTATAGGAAGATTTGTAGGAGGATATAGTATTTCTTGTCAACCATTTTAGAGCTTGTTAGTTTTGTATTAAAATTATCGACTAGCTGACCTAGCCAAAGCCCATACCGTTAACCAAAGTAATTTAGCATCAACTTGGTTCAAACCAATAAACATTCTAAGTTTGATATCAGAGTAGCAGACCTCACTTTTATTAGAAGCATTTTGCCAAAACTTTTAATCTTAAAGATAAGTAATTTAGAGATTCTTTGAAGGTAGTAAAATGGATATTAACAATGTGAGAACCATTGCCCTTAAGGCAATGCCTTTTAAGTACTAAGTAGTGAAAAATCTCCATAAACTAAATAACAAAAAAATAAATGATTTTGCTAACCCATTGCCCTCCCTTAAGGCAATGCTTAAGAAATCCAAAACGAGTGAACTATTATCGGAGAACTCAATACATCATTACTTAATTTATAAAATACACCTCTTCCCAATAAAAATTTACCTTTAGGGTAATGAATAGCAAAACCAAAGATAAAAATTAAAAAAATCAAACACATTCTGAAATATCCCTCTAGCATATCTACTACCGAAGAAACAACGAGAAAGAATATCATATCCCAACAATCAGTTGTTCAACTTTGAAGGGCTACACGGTTATGCCTCTTATTTACTTCATTAGCGGAATATTTAATTAATGGAAAGAAATTGCAGCATTAACAGGCTACAAAGCCATAAACCTAAAAGCCAGAATGAAGATAAAAAACAAAACCTGAGCTCTAACAATCCTTCTAGCATAACTACTAAAGAAACCAACAGACAGGATCCAAGTACTGAGCACACAAAAGGTCATAGCAAGTAATGAAACAATTTGTTGAATCAAGACTTTAGAATCAAAACTCAATATTTGAAAAAGATTCTAGACTATTTAGTCCTGTAGACTTTAGATAGAGCAACATACAATGAGTGTTTTATATTAAAAAACTTCTTAGTCCACACTAATATGCGATTTTTTCTTTCGGATGGTACCCTTGAAAAGATGTTATGCGTGTCAATCACTCAACATGACTGACAAAAGAGTGGACAATAGAAATATTGCCTCTGCCCCTACCAGAAGCCAATAAAATCAAATTTAAGCGTAGTGGTCATAATGGCTGCAAAATCATGTCACAGCAGGAGGAGGAGCCACTATTCCCCACAGGCACATGTCTGTTCTGTATCCCAGCTGAATTCAGGAATCCCATGCATTTCACGGTCAAGCCCACCTCTTTTGGTTAAATAACCCACCTTTTCTGGCCAAGCCACACTATTTCCAGCCAGTCCCACCACAAATTTTCCTCAGCCTCAATTGGCTTTCTGTTTCAGCTAGTAATCTTTTCTTTCATTTTACTTGTTAAAGTCTTTTGTCTTTCTAACTTCCTTTTTTGCAGTTTCTATCTATCTGCCATTTATTGCAATTTGTAATAAAAGGTTTACAACTTCTGAATTTTTCACTGCCTCATTTTTAACGTGAACAGAGAGTTCATAGTTTCATACCCATTTTCCTTTTATCATTGACTCTACATTCTAGTTATGAATTGATTATTTTTCACTATTATGATCATTTTATTGTTTTAAACCGTTAACTATTAACTTGTTCTTCATTTTTAAATATTGTATTTATTGTAATATTGTAATATACTGTGTTTTTAATGCAAAAACTATATATAAGCATATTAACTTTGAAGATAAACTTCTACTATTATTTAATTATGTATTGGTCATTTATTGAAATTGTACCTTCTATATCTATTAAACAAGAGTTGTGCTTTTATAAATATTCTAAACTTAGTTTCAGTATATCACCCATCCAGTTATGCACTACACTGCTATAACCTTTTCAGAGCCAAATAGTAAGCTGCCATTAGCAATTAGACGCTATTTGCTGACAGTTTTGTGAACTAATAAAGAAATCCATTTGATTGCTTCTCTTCACAAGCCAGTGTTTTTAGTGGACAGCTCCCAAAGGGTACAGTGTACCAAGCTAGAGCAAGCACTAAATCCAGTCACCAATAGAAAATAGCAAATTATTTAGCTTTCCCAATTTCTATAAACAGTATCAATTGCCACATGAACCAGAGCAAAGCACAATCCCTAGCTGACCTAATTATGTACATAAATACGTAGTAAAATCATGTCACATGTCTAGCATAACAAATGTTAAAGAGAAGTTTTCGTACCGGGCGAAGGAAAACGAGAACGGATAGAGGATCGATTCTTTTGACCACTACTGACAGTTCGCACACCTAATTCGACTTTCTTGTGAGATTTTGGGCGGCATTTCCTTATAGACAGTATGCGTATATCTTCTTTCCACAGGTGATGCAAGGCTTTAAACTTTAGTGTTATAACTCTCTCCTTAAATCTTGCAAACCGCTTTTTCGCAGCAAATCTTTCCACAATTGATGAACCATTATGAGAGCCTGAACTGCTGCTAGCTTCAACATTACCAGTATTACCACATTCTTTCAGCAATAACTTAGAAAATACTTCAGATGCTCTGTTTGCACATTCTTTATTGGAAGAAAAAATTGTGTTATATAAAATATCCTCGGTTATAGAACATAAGCTTGAACCTGCGTTAGCATCCATGCCATCTCCCATAGATGCATTACCATCACCACGAGCAGATACACTAGCAACTTGCTTCTGGGTGCAGGGAACTAAGAATTGCATGGCTGTAGACTGAATACCATCCAAGTCTAGAGCACAAATGTCATATCTACCAACATCATACAAGGAAACTGCATTATTAAAAGATAGAGGCTCCATAAATTTCAATGTTGCTGTTCCAGGACTATCAATATCCTCTTCCTTGCCATTATCATGTATACTATGCAAATTATTTGAAAGCAGCATCTTCTCCAGATTAGGGTCATCACAAGAAACAATTTGCACCGGCTTTGGATGAGCATCCTTGTCAGAGCCACCAACATGTCCATCACAGGGTTTTGCATCGTAGCAAATCAGCAAAGAGCTAGCTGCAGCTGGACATGGAAATCTACCCCCAGATTCAGATTTCAGCGCTTTCAATTCATTTTCAAGTGAATCAATTTCAGTTTCAGTGACCTCCAATACCTTCGAAATGTCAGCTTTCCAGATCAGCAACTTATTCATTGCAGTGGACCTTACTAAACTAGAATCCACAGAAATCAAATCATCAAAATGTAGCAATTCATCAAGTGAAGAACCCAAACTAGTCAATGAGTCAGTATCCAACTTCTCTAAATTAAAAGAAAACTTCTGCAGATGATCATGAGACCCATGACCAGGTGAACCACTCAAATTATTCACATCATTGTCCACATGTGCAGCTTGCAAAAATAATTTATCATCCACACCTGCAACAAGATGAAAGGAATTTGGCAAACATGTAATATATAGAAGGGGGAAATTTTGTAAATAGTTGTCTCTGGATTAAGTTATTTTAGGTTAGACACCCACTCATAACAAAGCAATTCCCTGAGAGAGATTTTTTCAAAAATAATATGAGAAAACAATAATTTTCCCCAAAGTTACCAAAGCAAAACAAGTAGACAATTAATGCTGACAGGAACAAATTTGCTTCACCAGATACCAGAAAACTATTCACTACAATATCATATGATATATCAAGATAACACCATGATGAGTCAGATGTCACTTCACTACAAGTAATAAAAACTTCAACAAGGTAAGTTGCCTACTTTAAGAGGATTATAAACATTGACAGAAAGCCTACAACATACCTGGTGAGGAACAGCAGGCAACAGAAGATGGAGTTGCAGGAGATACACAACCTGAAAATCCTGTAACTTTTGGGCTATTATGTACTACACTGGGACAAAGGGCGTTACCAGGTTCAAGATTACTAGTAGACAAAATGGGATCATCTTTACTTGAACTTTCATCAGGACCCTCAACTTTCTTCTTCTCAAACTTTGCAAGTCCCTCACCCCATTTTAGCCTAGGCTTCTTCCTCGAATCTGTGTCTTCAGATGGAGCAGAAGATGTCACACACGCAGCAGCTTCCCTTGAATGCGATTCAATAACAGCTGCATTTTTATGTGGCAACTCGGCCTTCCCTTCATAGGAATCAGTAACTCTGAAGCTCCTTGAGCTTCTCGAGTGGCTAAAACCTGAGCCTCGTGAAGACAAGCTTCCAGCACGGGTCCATTTAAGTGGCTTCCAGTGAACTGAACCCAGTGAACTCTCCCTATCACATCTCTGGCCTGAGCCTGTCCCATTGACACCAACCATTTTATCATGCTGGTCTTTCAAATGATGATGCTCCCAAGTGTTTACAAAGTCAACATGTAGACGAGAGGAATACGTTAGCATGTCATCATCTGACCTCTGGGCATTAGTTGCATCCAGTTGCCTC
This sequence comes from Lupinus angustifolius, assembly GCF_001865875.1. Classification (NCBI taxonomy): domain Eukaryota; kingdom Viridiplantae; phylum Streptophyta; class Magnoliopsida; order Fabales; family Fabaceae; genus Lupinus; species Lupinus angustifolius. The sequence goes on from NC_032021.1 coordinate 11,763,703, forward strand.
CTTGACAAATTCGGAGAGCCATTAGAAGTTTCCCACAAACGTTCTCTCCAATCTCTCTGGCCAAATGATCCCCTATTCTCCCTACTGCTCCTGCTATATTTTCCATTCCCTCCCGAAACCACTGGCCGGCAGTTATCATCATCCAGCATCTTGTCACAGGATCGAGAATGCGAGTACCGAGGACCAGATTCTTCAGGCAACAGGTGCCAACCACCCTGCTTACCATGACCTTCAGACAACATTTAAACAGATAAGGAGAAAAAAGAAAGAAAAAATCAACACAAGCAAAGTATATAGTCTCACTTCAACAAAAGTGCATTATCTTTGGAAAATCCCAAATCTTCAAAAATCGTAAAGGAAAAAGAGTGTGTCTGTATTATTATTTACACTTTAATACAGCTTAGAATAAAAATATTATTGAAAGAGTTTCTAAAGAGAGGGTGAACTTTGGGGCGTGTGACCTGGAGTTCATGGGTTGAAATCCTGGAAATGGTCACATTGCATGCGAGGCTAAGGATACATATATCTACCTTCCTCACACACTACCCGTGCATAGGGCCGCCAGTGTTAGACTTTTGAACGAAAAAAGTCTCCCGAAGTAATGAAATCTAAAAATACTCCAATCATAAACCATTCTAACACTACTTCCAAAATAAAACCTAACAGAAATTCCAGCTCCTGATGATGAATCAATACGTTCAAGAAGCACAAGATCAGAAGGACTGGAAACTCACCGGCCGGTCTGCGAAAATCGGAAGATCCCCAGCGATTGAAGTCCCGGGAACCATGATAGGATGACGAGGCATGCCATCTCGCCGCGGACCCTAGAGATTCGGACCTCTCGTGCTTCCTCTCCTTAAAGAATTCCTTCCGATCCCAAGGTATAGGTTCCGGCGGCATGAAAATTTCAACCCACTCACATTAGGCAAAACAACAATGAATTCCACAACACCTAGGGTTTGAAAACACAGCGTAATATTCAATAAAAAAACTATAAATAACGTTGAATTTTAACGGTTCTCGCCCTCAAGTCGAAACCGCATGAATCTAAGGCATTCCAAAACGACAAAAACATAAAAAAGCATAAGAAAAATAGGAAAAAACCTTCGGATTTGAAGAAAGTGACAGAGTATATATGAAGATACGGCGATTCAGATCGAAGAAGGTAGCAACGAATCAATAGTGTGTGGAAGCCATGGATTCATGCAGTGAGAGAATCCAAAGCTTTTCGTTGCATTCAAAGCTTGCTATGTGAAGAGTTTAAACTATGGCTATGGCAATTTTTTTTGGAATTTTCAATTTGAAAAATGTTCAATGATTTTGTTGGTGTTTCTATGGTACAATGAGGTGTGTGGAAGAGAAAGTGAAGAATGTGGGAGATAAGAGAGAAAGAAAACCTGGCTATGGAGAATGAAGTGGATTTGAAATATGCTTATAAACTGTTTTTAACCTCATTTGGATTCCGGTAATAAATAATTGTTCTTTATTTATTGAGTAAAAAACACGTTGTGTTGTGTTTCTTCAATACTTTATTGGACACAAATACTGAAATTACCGGACATTAAATAGGAAGGGATATTTTATTAGGTTTAGTAGGTTAAACGATTAACAGTTCTTGCTAACTGAATAATTTTATATATGATTTATAATTTTTATCTATAATTATATATAACTATTAATGAAGTTTGGTAATATGAGTTGTCTCATTTTATGAATGATCATGTTAACAATGTATACCAAAATATTTGAATAAAGATATTTTTCATTAGTTAATTCAATTAAATATGTTGTCACTGCTATTTTAGGTAGGAAATAGACTAAAATAAAATTATTCTCTCACTCAAACCCTCCATTTTCATCTAATTCTTGAAAATAAATTAAACCTTAATCTTGTATTAATGGGAGGTGGCATTAGGAGGACAGACAACGATATTAGAATTGGATAGCGACAATGAGTTGAAATTGGCACGAAAGAAATTGGGTAAGAGATGAGTGACAAGGTTTGTGTTTTTGAAGTCATAGATATTCAATAATGAGATGAGAATTTAGGGTTTCAGTGAGAGGATAATCTGAATTTAGTTTGTTTCCTAAAATAGTCGTGTGAGCATAGTTTAATTAAATTAACTATTGAATAATATTTTTGTCCAAATATTTGGATATACAATGCTAACATGATACTTCATAAAATGGGAATGACTCATGTTAGTAAACTTCATTAATAATTTATGTATAATTTGTGTCGAAGTAACATTTTTTCATCTTTATTTGGATGGGAATAAAACAAAATATTAGATTATTGTTCTATTTCCAAGTTATTCTGGTTTAATTGAATTTAACATAATCAGACTGGAATCTCTCCAGTTCAAAATTGTTTATTCCTTCATTCGGTTAAGACTACAAATCAAATTGTTCTCAAATCCGATCAGCGATTAAATCGTCCTATCAAGTCTAGTTCTCATAACAGTGTTTAATGCTTTCAAACCTCTTAAAATTCTAACCTCCAATTAGAAATTCTTAAATTATTTTTGGAATGCATTTTGTTTTCATTCTTTAAACTTATTTCATTTATTCTTTAATAATATTGGTGGATTAAAGACAAATATTATGACATACTTCAAAAAGTCTAGATAGTTTGTCACTGCTAATTGTGGCATGTGTGTTAACTTAAAAAAATTTGATTTGATAATGGTAAACTCATTTATAGTGTTTAGAGGGGTTGATATTGCTTGGTATAAAAATTAAAGTTAAATTATTTGAAAAATATATTCTCTTAAACTGACTTTTATATGTGACTATGAAATCTTTGGATATCTTCATTTAGTCCATTTTTATCAAAGGTAAGATTTTTAGCAATTAAAATCACAATCAAATATTATAATGATAATGAATTGGAAATTGTCTATCTAAAACGTGTCTGGCCAAATTTTATGAGCGGGGACATATAGACTAATTTTCTGAGGGCACATATATTAGGTTTAATTAGTTTAAACGGTTAAATCATTCGGTCTGATTGACTAATTTTATACCTAATTAAAATTTTATATAAATATATAATTATACTAAATGTAAAGTTTTATATAATTAATAACTATATATAATTATAATGAAGTAACCTATCTTTATATTTTTTACTAGAGTAAAACAAAATATTTGAGTGATGTTCCATTTTTTAAATGAACCGTTCGGTTTACTTTCTGGGTTAATGCGGTTGAACTGAGTTTAACACGGTCAGACCAGAATTTATCCGGTTTAAAGCAGTTCAACCCTAGTTTGGTTAAGACTACACATCAAAGTCATTTTCAAATCTAATCAATGGTCAGACTGGTTGGACCATCCAGTTCGATCTGATTTTCATAACACTGATACAGACTAAGAGTAAGTTCATTCATGCCATTCATTTTAGAGAAAAAGAATGATTTATTGACAATGTAAGAGTTTTATATACTGTTAGTTTATCATTAATCATTTATTTTTACTCTCCAAAAAAGTAATAAAATTATATAAATGAATGGTAGATAATATATTGATTTTGTATAAATATTTTCACTTTTTATTCTATTATAATCTAAGTTGAAATCACGTGATCTCTTTCTTGGTCAATTCAATTGCACAAACAAGTACCATCGTTTTTTAAGCAACCTATCATGAAATGTAAATGGGCTAATATGAGTCACGGGTCACAAAGGCTTTTATATATTTCTTAATGGGCACCATTATTTCACTCTTGTTTGTGTCTTGTGAACTCAGTTAACATCGGGCAACCTTTATATACTCATGTTAAGAAGATAAAAAAAGCTAGACAACTTCTCTTTTTAGCATGACATTCTTTTATATTTATTTCAATCTTTTAGTATGATTGTAATACTTGTTGTTGAACATATAGAGATTATGCATACAAACAATACTTAATTTGTTGAACCTTGAGATGTTATAAATGCAAACATGTTTGATTTGTTGAGCTAGAAGAGGTAAGTTGTGCAAAAAATATTTATTGTTATAAGTAGTGTTAGATTATAGTAAAATTTTTGTACTGCCCAATTATGTTTTTTGCAACTTGATGTCCATTCAACTTTTTGAATTATTATGAACTATTTTTTCTTCCCAATTATCTATTTAACTTTATGTGTTTGTGAAATTGGTTCATACATAAAGATAATATAAATTAATAGGAATAAAACTTTATAACTCATTATTTTATTTTAACATCGACTATTAGATTATTTTACTTTACCTTATATATACAAATATTACTACATTAACTGCTTTAACTTTGAATTTTATCATATTCTTTTTAATCAATTCGGAATTTTGATAGCCATTTCCGCTGAATATCAAAACTGACTAACTTTATTGTTGCTTTTATATTATTATGAGTCTCATTGCAACGATTTCTTTCTCGGCCTATTAATAATTAAAAAATATATTTATACATGAATTAATTTTATAAACTTATAAATTGTAAGTAATAGTTATGAAGTAGAAATAGTTCATCATGATTATTTATAAAACATATAAAGTTTAGAGGGTTTTATGGACTTTTCCTCAAAAAAATATTTTGAAAAATAGATGAGCTGAACTTTTTTTTATCAAAATTATTATGTCTACGAAAACAAATTAAAATTTATTTTAAACTTAGAAAAGACAACTCAACCTCTTTCTTTTATTTTTGGCTATTTCTATTTTTTATTTTTTCTTATTTTCATATTATCTGACCTAATCTAATTTAATATGTAAGAAAACTCACATTTTTTTCCTAGTATCACAAATGTTGGACATTTTAAACTTAATGGATGTATTTACATGGCAAGTTAACTGAACAAGGCACTTTAAAACTTCAACGTGGAAAACATTTATCAAAATTATTAGGAAAAAGGCAGTAATATAAATTTCATTGTTTTTTGTTTTTAAAAACTTAGGTTAAACAATGGAATCATAACACAAATGTCGGACTAGATCAAAATGTTAAAAATTCGATTATTAGGAACATCATTTATTAGAAGGAACAGTCATACATTTCAAAATTAACTAGTTCTTTATTCTATAAAGTAAAAGATACACTTGATTATATTAGAAAAAACATAAATTAAAAAAGTAATATAAATTCTTTTTGATAGAAAACAAAGCATCATAAAGCAAACAATAATCGTAACATTTGTCCTTTTATATATATATATATATATAATTTGCAATAAAAATGTTTGTCTTGAGTAAGAAATTATCTTGAGTGGTAGCTTTTCATGAAAATCAAGTCGTTGGACTTCAAAATAATTTGCTAGTATATATAAGTCATGAAATTTCATTAGATGTATCATGATTTTTTTTTTATATAGAGTTTAAATAATGTGATTAGGAAATAAAATAAGTTAGAATAATTGTTAACGGAGAATTTCTCAAAGTTTGGAAAACTACTAGTTGCTAAGTGATATATAGTATGTGAACTTGGCCAAAAACGATCCAAGAAACCATCTGAATTGTAAAAGTCTAAATATATTATAATACAATATGTTTTAGTAAAATATAAGTTTAATATTTAAGTGATAAACTATGAAAAAATCGTTCCATACTATTTAAGTATTTATGAAAATAGTCAATTTAAGTTCCAGATTACTTAATATAGAAAGTTGAATAAATTTACAACTCATATATATATATAGATTAAAAATATTTTATATATTTAATGTGATATGATACAACCTAAATATGTATGATGGCATGTGTAAAATTGCAACTATATAAGTGATGTAATCTATAATTTAAAACAATGTTCTATATTAACACCACATCCACAGTCACCCTCTTCATTCTTACTTTAAACCTCCATAATCTTCTTCCACCTTTACCTTACTCATTTCAAATGCCTCATTTTAACATCACCATCCTTCGCTTTCTCTTCCAATTCAATTCATTCTTGTTAATCTGTTTGTGTCTATAGTGATTAAGCTTAGAGTTAGCTTCTACCTTAGATGATAAAACATTGTTTGCTTTTATGTGTGATAGTTAAGCTTGGAGATAGCTTCTACCATGGTTGGTTAAGCGTCGTTGTCTTCATCCTTTTCAATTTTTTTGATCAAGGTTCTTCTCAACACTCTTGATGTCATTCCTATTACCATTTAAATGATGGTGGTTTCTTGATGGTGGTTGTTGTTACCATAGCTTGCAACAATTATAAATGACATTAAATAATACTTACTGACTAAGTCACGACCAAGTCACTCTCCTTAAGACGTTTCGTGATACTGCCAAAAATGTGTAAGTAGACTATCAACCACGTTGTCTCTAGGATAAAACAGTCTAGATCTCTATTATCGAATTCTTACTGCACTGTAAGAACCAATCTCGAATACACCCACCACAATATGGCTACCAATGCCAATTCTCGAAATTCCCACAATATGGCTACCCGTGTCAATTCTTTTCCCATAATACTGACTACCAGTGTCAGTTCTCAAAATGTCCAGAATATGACTATCCGTGCCAATTCTTTTTCCTCAATACTAACTACCAGTGTCAGTTCTCGAAATTCTTACAATTTGGTTGCATGTGCCAATTCTTAGTTCCACGGAAAGAAATGGAGAGAAGTTTGCGGGAAATGCACCGGCGAAAATATGAGGGAGAAAGAAAAAGTTGAATGAAAGTGCATTCAACTTGAGGCAAGAAAATATGAAGTTATCAGACTTCTATTTTAACATGTGATTTTTTCCATGTTCCTTGTCTCTTCAATATGAGACTTGAGAGTTGTTTTCTTTCAACACTCTTCTATGTAGGACTTGGAAGTTTTTTAGATTTCACACCCACAACCAAGTTCCAACAATCCCCCACTTGAAATTAAAAAACGACTTCCGATATTTTTTTTGTGTGGTCTCAATAAGATTGTGCATAAATAAAGGTGTCATGTGACTTGAACCTTCACATAATGAGTAAGATCCAGATTTTACTAGAGTGACTCGTAGTCTTGAACTCTATCTCCGATATCAAACCAGACACAACCTTTTCAAAGGTGTATTTTGTAAAGCATGTGCGTTAAAGGTCATGCACGTCTATCCCATTATAGTGAACGCTCTAGAAATTTATGCCCCAAAATTTCATAGGAAGCGGCCCCCACTTCCATATTCACATAGGTGAGTCTATCAAGAGTACTCATGTAGCCTAGGTACTCTACTCCAATTGGAGTATAAATCTCATTAAGAGTTTTAACTCATCCTTACATATGGAATCATGCTGCTCATAATTTTATAGCATGTTCATTCTCATATCACTTCACAACTTGTTATTACCCATTGAATCTATTTCTTGGGATCTCCAGTCAGTTAGGTCGGGTTACCATCATGAGTGATCCTCGTTCTAAAGGATATAGTCTTATACTCTTATAAGTATTATGGACTTTCTCTCTAGCTATTCCTTTGTCAAAGGATCTGCTAAGTTATTCTCAGTGCATACATTATCCATTCTAACCGCTTCTATAGAGAGTAACTTTCTAATAGTGCTATGCTTACGATGAATTTGTCGCTTCTTACCGTTATAAAAGCGATTCTCACGTTTTGCAATAGTCACGATATTATCACAATGGATCAACACAACTCATATCAATTTTCCCATAGAGGAATCCCTGCAAGCAAACTTCTCAGCTAACTTGCTTCTTCATTAGCTGTTGCTAATGCTATCATCTCAACTTCCATAGTGGATTGAGATAACATAATCTGTTTCTTGTTAGACTCTAGATAGTCCATCTCATCATTTATGGCTTCTCGCCACAAATCAACATCCAAAGAAGTCAAAACTTCTTGAAGAGTTGATGAATTATCCTCCAATATATAGACCATATGATCAGGTCTATACTCACTAACTGTTATTGTTCTCTTACTTCTTCTAGGTTCTATTTCAAACCTTTCATTTTCTATCATTATCTTTAATCACAAGTATATGACTAGTTGATGTACCCCCACTATTCCTCAATTTAAAAGATAATTTCTTTTTCATTGAAATCAACATCATTTAGACTCTCAATGATCATTTTTGCGTTAAGGTCATATAACCAATACGTCTTTATGTTTACAACATACCCAACGAATATACATTCATAGACTCTGTGAATTTAACTCTTTAAAGGCATATCATCAGAAATAATATCATGATCAATTCTATGTATCTCATAGGACTGAGACTCTACTGATTTATTATCAGTTATTTGATATTTGAAGTAGAACATCATATTATTATTTATTTTTGTCCCAACTTCCTCAGTATGATATTTCTTTCTTTCTCAAGTGCTTACCAAATTAATTTAGAAGACTTATAGGGCTGTAGTAATCATAGAAATTATCATATAACCCATTCAAAATGAAATTCTTACATCCGTAATTATTTTCATTCTAGAGAGTTGTATAAATACCTAGTTTATCCTTATTCTCTTTTTCTTCAGCTTTTTTCGGCACCACTTAGACATTAGTTTTCAGAACATGGACAAATTTTCCCATATTGAGGAAAATTTCCCACTTATGTTACCACCGTTTAAAGTTAGTCTCATCAAACCGAAATGGTTTTCTAAGGTCAAAGTTGTTCGATCCAGTAATATTATCTACGAATGCCATTGGAGTCGAATCGTCTTAGAATTGTTGTTACCATAGCTTGCAACAATTATAAATGACAAGAAATAATACTTATTGGGTGAGTCACGACCAAGTCGCTTTCCTTAAGACATTTCATGGTACTGCAAAAAATGTGCAAGCAGACTATCAACCACGCCGTCCTTAGGATAAAACAGCCCAAATCTCTATTATCGAATTCTTACTGCACTGTAAGAACCGATCTCGAATACACCCACCACAATATGACTACCAGTGCCAATTCTCGAAATTCCCACAATATGGCTACCCGTGCCAATTCTTTTCCCACAATACTGACTACAAGTGTCAATTCTCGAAATTCCCAGAATATGGCTACTTGTGCCAATTCTTTTCCCCCAATACTAACTACTAGTGTCAGTTCTCGAAATTCTCACAATTTGGCTGCCCGTGCAAATTCTTATTGCCACGGAAAGAAAGGGGGAGAAGTTTGCCGGAAATGCATCAGCAGAAATATGAGGGAGAAAGAAAAAGTTAAATGAAAGCGCATTCAACTTGGGGCAAGAAAATATGAAGATAAGAGACTTCTATTTATAACATATGATTTTTTCCATGTTCCCTGTCTCTTCAATGTGAGACTTGTGAGTTTTTTTCTTTCAAAACTCTTCTATGTGGGACTTGGAAGTTTTTTAGATTTCACACTCACAACCAAGTTCCAACAGTGGTGCTCTATAGTTCTTCCTTATTGATGATCAATTCTCAAATTTGGTCCTTGTTGTTTGGTGCTTCCTCTTGTTGTGCGGTCATCAACATTATTAAATTCAACAATTCATTTCATTCTCAATTTCAATTCAAGTTTTTTCTCTCTTTCTCTCTTCTTTGGCACAAATTGTTCATTTTTCACTTTCTCTTTCAATTCATTCTTGTTAATATTGTTCTGTCCATGGTAGTTAAGCTTGGAGTTAGCTTCTGCGATGGACGGTTAAACATTTTTTTGCTTTTGTTCGTGGTGGTTAAGCTTGAAGTTAGTTTCTGTCATGGATGGTTAAGCATTGTTTACTTCTATTAATAGTGGTTAAGCTTGAAGATAGCTTCTATTATGGATGGTTAAGTGTTATTGTCTTCATCTTCTTCAATTTCTTTTCTTTAGATCTTTCAGAACTCATCATTGATCAATCAGATTTTGTCGATGTTTGCAACCACTTGAAGCTATGTTTGGTGGAGTCCATGTAATTACTATTATTACTTTCTTTTTAAAATAATTATTTGTAACAAGCTTAAAGCTTAATAAACTTTATCTTGAGTGTGAGTATTAGAATATATATATTAGAACATCTTAAGTTACATTACAGAGAATATATAATATTATGATAATTATATCTTAGGTTTGTTTATATTATCTTATAAAATCTTTTAGGATTGAATTACTTTATTTTTATTTTATATTTTATGATTTGTTTACTCATTTAATTAGGATTCTAGTATAAATATATATAAGAGTTAATATTACGTCTTTTGCATCAGAAAATATCACCACTTAATTATTTATAATATTATTAATACAATTTATTATGATGATTTTTTCCTCTTGTATACCTACAAGTACAGTATATAATTTCAACAATTAAGCCATGCAAGTCCTTGATACCCCAAACTTTTATACCTAGCCAACATGATTACGTGCAATAAAACAAATGGTATGATATGATCACGATTCTTATTAAACCAACAGATAATCTTTTAGAAGAACAATATGTTTACTTTAATGATCATGAGGATATTGACAATATTCTTTCAAGATCAACCATATCAGAATGTATGTTTACATCCTAGATGGAAGCTAATAAAAAATATCCAGCAAATAGAACTTTGGGTTATGCTCAATATGTATCAAAATTTATTTATATGAAGAAAACTAGGTGTTGGAAGCCTAGAAAATCAGCTTATACAATTGAAAGATTAATTTGGATTTCTCCATGCACCGGTGAGTTGTACTATTTTAGGATGATGTTGACAGTTATTAAAGGACCAACATATTATGACGACATTATAACTGTTTCAAATATTCAATATTCAACATTCGTGGATGTGTGCTTCACCATTGGCTTACTTAAGGATGATAGAGAATATATTGAAGCTTTAAAAGAAGCAAATGATTAGGATTGTGGATTCTACTTGAGGAAATTATTTGTCACAATGCTTTTATCCATATCTATGAATAAGCCAAATCATGTTTGAGAGAAGACATGACAATGATTATCTAATGTAATTCTTTACAATCAAATAATTATCTCAAATAATTAAGGTATTCAACAATTATATTACATTTTATTATTAAAATTTCTTTTAAGGAATTTAGATCACTTTGAAGGGTTATATAACAGTACAAGGTTGGTGGTTACTAAGATAGCTAGTCATGTACTTGAGGCAAAGATAATGTTTCGAAAAAACATTAGAAATATCACTTATATTCCTCGGTTATTAATGTCATCATCCCAATCTTCATGGACTTTCACACTTATCAGAAGACAATTCCCTATAATTATGTCATACGCTATGACAATCGATAAATCGTAAGGTCAATCACTAGAAAGTGTGGGGGTTGTATTTACCTAGACCAATATTCAATCATAATCAATTGTATGTAGTTGTTTCAAGAGTTCAAAACAAAAAAGGGATTCAAGATATTAATACATAATAAGGATGGTAAACCACTAAAGGCAATATAAAAAAGTTTTCCAAAATCTGAAACAAGTATTCTACAACTTATTTTACATTATGTTTAAAATATTTATTTCTAACTAATACATTTCATTTTTTACCAACAAGGTGTTGATCTAGTGGTGTAAAGCCCCGCTATATCCCCACGATGACCAAAAGGTCAAAGATTTAATTTCTGAAAACGACACTTGTTAGGAGGTGCATCCACGCACCTCAAAAGAGATTAGTTCTTTACCCAAAATGTGAGGAGATACCTTTGATAATACCAAAAAATACATTTTTTAAATAGCAGATTCAATATCATCTCACTATACAACATCTTTACATCAACAATCAAATACATACAAAGCAAAGTTTATGAGATAATCTTTAGTCACATTATCTTATTAACAAACATCATGTTATTTTCAACTAAACTAGCAAGTTACCCGTGCATCAGCACGGTGCGATACTTCTTTGCTGCAAGATTAATAACACATACTGCATATACATTTATATGGTTAAGAAACACATGTCACTCGTGCATTCGTATTGTTAAGAACATACATATGACCCGTACATTCGCATGGCTAAAAACACACATGTTATCAAATCAACATCCAAAGAAGTCAAAACTTCTTGAAGAGTTGATGAATTATCCTCCAATATATAGACCATATGATCAGGTCTATACTCACTAACTAAACACATGTTACTCATGCATTTGTATAGTTAAAACACACATATTACTCATACATTTATATTATTAAAAATACACCTTCTTCTAGGTTCTATTTCAAACCTTTCATTTTCTATCATTATCTTTAATCACAAGTATATGACTAGTTGATGTACCCCCACTATTCCTCAATTTAAAAGATAATTTCTTTTTCATTGAAATCAACATCATTTAGACTCTCAATGATCATTTTTGCGTTAAGGTCATATAACCAATACGTCTTTATGTTTACAACATACCCAACGAATATACATTCATAGACTCTGTGAATTTAACTCTTTAAAGGCATATCATCAGAAATAATATCATGATTTTTTCAATTTTAAATACGATTTTTTTAATGAAAAAATGAAAATCATATCGTTATACTATTGAGTTTTTTTTATTATTCTATGTATCTCATAGGACTGAGACTCTACTGATTTATTATCAGTTATTTGATATTTGAAGTAGAACATCATATTATTATTTATTTTTGTCCCAACTTCCTCAGTATGATATTTCTTTCTTTCTCAAGTGCTTACCAAATTAATTTAGAAGACTTATAGGGCTGTAGTAATCATAGAAATTATCATATAACCCATTCAAAATGAAATTCTTACATCCGTAATTATTTTCATTCTAGAGAGTTGTATAAATACCTAGTTTATCCTTATTCTCTTTTTCTTCAGCTTTTTTCGGCACCACTTAGACATTAGTTTTCAGAACATGGACAAATTTTCCCATATTGAGGAAAATTTCCCACTTATGTTACCACCGTTTAAAGTTAGTCTCATCAAACCGAAATGGTTTTCTAAGGTCAAAGTTGTTCGATCCAGTAATATTATCTACGAATGCCATTGGAGTCGAATCGTCTTAGAATTGTTGTTACCATAGCTTGCAACAATTATAAATGACAAGAAATAATACTTATTGGGTGAGTCACGACCAAGTCGCTTTCCTTAAGACATTTCATGGTACTGCAAAAAATGTGCAAGCAGACTATCAACCACGCCGTCCTTAGGATAAAACAGCCCAAATCTCTATTATCGAATTCTTACTGCACTGTAAGAACCGATCTCGAATACACCCACCACAATATGACTACCAGTGCCAATTCTCGAAATTCCCACAATATGGCTACCCGTGCCAATTCTTTTCCCACAATACTGACTACAAGTGTCAATTCTCGAAATTCCCAGAATATGGCTACTTGTGCCAATTCTTTTCCCCCAATACTAACTACTAGTGTCAGTTCTCGAAATTCTCACAATTTGGCTGCCCGTGCAAATTCTTATTGCCACGGAAAGAAAGGGGGAGAAGTTTGCCGGAAATGCATCAGCAGAAATATGAGGGAGAAAGAAAAAGTTAAATGAAAGCGCATTCAACTTGGGGCAAGAAAATATGAAGATAAGAGACTTCTATTTATAACATATGATTTTTTCCATGTTCCCTGTCTCTTCAATGTGAGACTTGTGAGTTTTTTTCTTTCAAAACTCTTCTATGTGGGACTTGGAAGTTTTTTAGATTTCACACTCACAACCAAGTTCCAACAGTGGTGCTCTATAGTTCTTCCTTATTGATGATCAATTCTCAAATTTGGTCCTTGTTGTTTGGTGCTTCCTCTTGTTGTGCGGTCATCAACATTATTAAATTCAACAATTCATTTCATTCTCAATTTCAATTCAAGTTTTTTCTCTCTTTCTCTCTTCTTTGGCACAAATTGTTCATTTTTCACTTTCTCTTTCAATTCATTCTTGTTAATATTGTTCTGTCCATGGTAGTTAAGCTTGGAGTTAGCTTCTGCGATGGACGGTTAAACATTTTTTTGCTTTTGTTCGTGGTGGTTAAGCTTGAAGTTAGTTTCTGTCATGGATGGTTAAGCATTGTTTACTTCTATTAATAGTGGTTAAGCTTGAAGATAGCTTCTATTATGGATGGTTAAGTGTTATTGTCTTCATCTTCTTCAATTTCTTTTCTTTAGATCTTTCAGAACTCATCATTGATCAATCAGATTTTGTCGATGTTTGCAACCACTTGAAGCTATGTTTGGTGGAGTCCATGTAATTACTATTATTACTTTCTTTTTAAAATAATTATTTGTAACAAGCTTAAAGCTTAATAAACTTTATCTTGAGTGTGAGTATTAGAATATATATATTAGAACATCTTAAGTTACATTACAGAGAATATATAATATTATGATAATTATATCTTAGGTTTGTTTATATTATCTTATAAAATCTTTTAGGATTGAATTACTTTATTTTTATTTTATATTTTATGATTTGTTTACTCATTTAATTAGGATTCTAGTATAAATATATATAAGAGTTAATATTACGTCTTTTGCATCAGAAAATATCACCACTTAATTATTTATAATATTATTAATACAATTTATTATGATGATTTTTTCCTCTTGTATACCTACAAGTACAGTATATAATTTCAACAATTAAGCCATGCAAGTCCTTGATACCCCAAACTTTTATACCTAGCCAACATGATTACGTGCAATAAAACCATCCCTCCTTTGCTTATAATACACACATATATATATA
>NC_032021.1:11778345-11810106 GCF_001865875.1 Lupinus angustifolius
TTCAATTTGGAATTTGATTTTTTTTAATTATAATAGAGAAAAATTAAAATTCAAAGAAATATTAAAATTCAATGGGAAAAGTGTCACAAAACTTTGATGAGGTGAAAAATACAATTATTCTTAGATTAATGATAAACATTAAATAATATGCATAGACTAATATAAAGAAGTAGTTTGGATGTGAAAAATAATTTCAATCTCATCTAATGTTCAGTGTCTATTGCATTTTAACATAACAAAAACCAAACGCTAATTAGTATTAAATTATTAAGATATAAAATATATAAAAAGTAAGGATAATGTGGGAATGTACATAGTAATAACATAGAATATTTTATGAGGGAAAAAATGTGAGATGGAAGTGACATATGACATGAAGGGGAAAATGTGAGGAGGAAGTGACATGTGACATGAATGATTTTTTTTATTTTGTAATTAATAACATAGAACATCTTAGGAGGGGAAAATGTGAGGAGGAGGTGACATATGACAAAAAGGGGAAAAAATGTAAGGAGAATATGACATGTGTCATGAATGCGTTTTTTTATTATATTGTTAATATATTCGTTCAATACACAATTATCGAATTCTTACTGCACTGTAAGAACCGATCTCGAATACACCCACCACAATATGACTACCAGTGCCAATTCTCGAAATTCCCACAATATGGCTACCCGTGCCAATTCTTTTCCCACAATACTGACTACAAGTGTCAATTCTCGAAATTCCCAGAATATGGCTACTTGTGCCAATTCTTTTCCCCCAATACTAACTACTAGTGTCAGTTCTCGAAATTCTCACAATTTGGCTGCCCGTGCAAATTCTTATTGCCACGGAAAGAAAGGGGGAGAAGTTTGCCGGAAATGCATCAGCAGAAATATGAGGGAGAAAGAAAAAGTTAAATGAAAGCGCATTCAACTTGGGGCAAGAAAATATGAAGATAAGAGACTTCTATTTATAACATATGATTTTTTCCATGTTCCCTGTCTCTTCAATGTGAGACTTGTGAGTTTTTGGCTTACTTAAGGATGATAGAGAATATATTGAAGCTTTAAAAGAAGCAAATGATTAGGATTGTGGATTCTACTTGAGGAAATTATTTGTCACAATGCTTTTATCCATATCTATGAATAAGCCAAATCATGTTTGAGAGAAGACATGACAATGATTATCTAATGTAATTCTTTACAATCAAATAATTATCTCAAATAATTAAGGTATTCAACAATTATATTACATTTTATTATTAAAATTTCTTTTAAGGAATTTAGATCACTTTGAAGGGTTATATAACAGTACAAGGTTGGTGGTTACTAAGATAGCTAGTCATGTACTTGAGGCAAAGATAATGTTTCGAAAAAACATTAGAAATATCACTTATATTCCTCGGTTATTAATGTCATCATCCCAATCTTCATGGACTTTCACACTTATCAGAAGACAATTCCCTATAATTATGTCATACGCTATGACAATCGATAAATCGTAAGGTCAATCACTAGAAAGTGTGGGGGTTGTATTTACCTAGACCAATATTCAATCATAATCAATTGTATGTAGTTGTTTCAAGAGTTCAAAACAAAAAAGGGATTCAAGATATTAATACATAATAAGGATGGTAAACCACTAAAGGCAATATAAAAAAGTTTTCCAAAATCTGAAACAAGTATTCTACAACTTATTTTACATTATGTTTAAAATATTTATTTCTAACTAATACATTTCATTTTTTACCAACAAGGTGTTGATCTAGTGGTGTAAAGCCCCGCTATATCCCCACGATGACCAAAAGGTCAAAGATTTAATTTCTGAAAACGACACTTGTTAGGAGGTGCATCCACGCACCTCAAAAGAGATTAGTTCTTTACCCAAAATGTGAGGAGATACCTTTGATAATACCAAAAAATACATTTTTTAAATAGCAGATTCAATATCATCTCACTATACAACATCTTTACATCAACAATCAAATACATACAAAGCAAAGTTTATGAGATAATCTTTAGTCACATTATCTTATTAACAAACATCATGTTATTTTCAACTAAACTAGCAAGTTACCCGTGCATCAGCACGGTGCGATACTTCTTTGCTGCAAGATTAATAACACATACTGCATATACATTTATATGGTTAAGAAACACATGTCACTCGTGCATTCGTATTGTTAAGAACATACATATGACCCGTACATTCGCATGGCTAAAAACACACATGTTATCAGTACATTCGCATTACTAAGAAAACACATGTTACTCATGCATTTGTATAGTTAAAACACACATATTACTCATACATTTATATTATTAAAAATACACATCTTACTTGTATATTTGCATGTTCAAGCACATAAAGAAAATAAATGACAATTTTTAATTTGAATTTTCTAGTGGAAATAGCAAACTGAAAGTCTGAAACACGATACCATATTATTTTTATTAAAATAAATATTTTAAAATTTATAGAAAATGAAATGATTTTTTCAATTTTAAATACGATTTTTTTAATGAAAAAATGAAAATCATATCGTTATACTATTGAGTTTTTTTTATTAATAAATATATTTAAAAGTTATAAAAAACTTCAATTTGGAATTTGATTTTTTTTAATTATAATAGAGAAAAATTAAAATTCAAAGAAATATTAAAATTCAATGGGAAAAGTGTCACAAAACTTTGATGAGGTGAAAAATACAATTATTCTTAGATTAATGATAAACATTAAATAATATGCATAGACTAATATAAAGAAGTAGTTTGGATGTGAAAAATAATTTCAATCTCATCTAATGTTCAGTGTCTATTGCATTTTAACATAACAAAAACCAAACGCTAATTAGTATTAAATTATTAAGATATAAAATATATAAAAAGTAAGGATAATGTGGGAATGTACATAGTAATAACATAGAATATTTTATGAGGGAAAAAATGTGAGATGGAAGTGACATATGACATGAAGGGGAAAATGTGAGGAGGAAGTGACATGTGACATGAATGATTTTTTTTATTTTGTAATTAATAACATAGAACATCTTAGGAGGGGAAAATGTGAGGAGGAGGTGACATATGACAAAAAGGGGAAAAAATGTAAGGAGAATATGACATGTGTCATGAATGCGTTTTTTTATTATATTGTTAATATATTCGTTCAATACACATTATTACACATAGGAATGCACAAATCTCCTACCAGTAATTTCAATAATTAAGTCATCTAATTCCTTGATACCCCAAACTTTAGAATACCTAGCCAACATGATCACGTGCAATAAAACCACTCCCTCCTTTGCTTATAATATATATATTTATTATTGAAAACAGTCCCATTAACATTGATTTTAAGGAGTAGGGGACCAAGTATAACTAAGGTTCCTTCATGTCTAAAAAGTTTGTCCCTCTTTTGTCACGTCTTGATCCTTCAACAATGACCAATAGGCCTCAATTTACCCAGCTACATGCATTACAACTAACAAGGATCGTCTCCATTAATTGAGAGACAATGAGTATTTTTCTTTATATTTTTAGTAACAAAATTTTGATTTCATAGTAAATAAAAGAATAAAAATGTCAATATTTTATATTATATTTTATCGTTATTTTGTAGTACTTATATCTTTATTAATGGATATGATCATTACTCTACAACTACATATGAGTAATGGTGCTGATTATAAGGATGAATACACTACATATGTTTGTGTAGTTTTTCACCAATCATTATGATTCTAATAATGATGTATGTGAATATATATGAGCAAAAGTTACTTTAAAGTTTAATGTACATGAATTTAAACTACATTATGAGTTTGAATAAATATAATGATCTCAATCATTTATTATATTTAATGATCTAAATTACTACAGATTAAACAAAACATAATTTAGATGAGTTATCGTATGACTATATTTATAACTAGGGGTGTCAATATGGGCATCGCCTGCGGGCCAGCCTGCATTGCCCGCAAAAAAATGCGGGTAGGGCATGGTATTTTTACCTGTTAGCCCATATTGCCCGGTCCGTTTGCCCGCTTTATTAGCGGACATTTTAAACGGGCTCCGCGGACGGCCCACGGGCATTATATTCTACACTTTAAAATTTTAATCCAAGACTTTATTACTGCTTGGTTATTTTATAATTATTATTGCAGACTTGTTAGAGAGAATTATTATCTAATATGGTTAGAGAGACATGTTTTGAATTATTATTATAGAGACTTTGAATTATTATGTAATGTGGTTATGTAAAATCTATTGATTTACCGCATAATGTACTTGATAACTTAACATTCACCATTGTTATTTTTTAATGTAAACAGGAAAATGCCTGCGGGCCGCCCATTAGTCCGTTAGCCCGTTTTAAAACGGGCAGGGCATGACTTTTTATCCGTTAAATCAGATTAAGGCAAACATATTTTAAATAAAATTAGGCATGATTGAACTTTTTGATTTGTAATTGTGAGTTGATTCTAAATTACTAATTTGAAACTTAATTATCAGTGTGATGATTTATAGTTTAAGTAATAATCGTAAGAATTTACTCTGGTATTTTTTATTAGACACGTTTTTATAAATGGTACTGTATACACAATTATATTATGTAAAGTTCCCTATTATTAACTATTAAATATAAATAAATATATGTTAAATATTTGCATATATAATTATAAATAGAACATTAACATAGTCAATTATCCAAACTTTTTTATTATTATAAAATGTATTTTTAACAATTGTTGTTTCTAATAATTGAACGTTTGATATTTTGGTTATTCTGAGATTTAGTGAGACATAACATTAATAAGCGAATGTCTTATTGGTATTTGACTATCCAATCTGGTTTATCAAATCTGAAATGAAACATTTTTTCTTATTTTTTTTGGTCCAATTCGACTTTAATATCATTGATTACAATATTAGTTTTTGTTGTTGGTAAATTCCAATATTAGTCTACAACAATGAAGTTAAACAAATATAAGCAAGGGATGTTAAAAAGACAAGTGGCAAATAAATAACGTAGTATAACCTCAATGATTGATAAATATACACGTGTTTACATCATTCTCAGATATTAGTATTATATATAACACCATATAACAGACTAAATAAATAAGTCATCGTGCTCACTAAAGTATTAGAAATTAATATTATTGAGGAATCATAGTTTGGTGGGAACTTTTTCTAGGGAAAGGAGGGACCAAGATAGTGCAGCCGAAAAATAAGGCACATTGTATGACTTAGATGAGAGAGGATAAGAAAGATGAAATCAAATCCTCACTGCTACTAGACTATTCAATATTGGAATGTGAGGGAGAAAAAAGTTTTAATTTATTTAATTCAAATATAATAAAAAAGTTGAACCCTTATATTTTTTTATTGTCATGCATGTGTTACAATTTTAATCTAATATTGGATTGTTCAGTATCGGAGATAATCCTAGCAAAAGAAAGATATGCAATCCATCATCCATATATTATTCTACATGCTGACCCAAGAATAATACGACTTGGTCATGATCTTGCTCCATTACTCTAAAGCATCACAGGCATTTACCTAAAAGGCCAGCCATTGATCTAAGTCTATCCTTGTCTTTCTTGATGCACAAAGAATTGATGCCTTTGCAATTTGCCTTATGGCATCATTTACTGATAAAAATGGCAATTGCGTTATACTATTACTACATGATAGTAAGAGTATTTTTTTTAACGTAATCTAAGAGTATTTCTATAAGTAAAAAACATATATATATTTTAAAATGTGTTTTCACTCAACAAATGAAACTCATGAAATAATATTTTGACATTTAGTTTAATATTATATATTGGGATCCAATTGGAATAATGTTTAAATCTAGAGTAAGTTATATAACTATTTTAAATTATTCTAGGAGTGCTCATGATAATGTTTCTAGGAGGGGTCATGATCCTAATGTTATATATTATCCGCTAGCTTTAATATATTTATTATACCCTAAACCCACAAATTTACTTTTAAGTTTAATTTTTGTTTCTATGTTGTTATTGATTGATTTGTTATAATCGTTTTCATTTGGATAAGATCTAACCAATAATAATTAACTCATTTATTTTTCTTTTCAAAATACAAGTTTAGTACACCAACTCATTGCAAAGTTCATATTTCAAATAAATAAAAAAGTGAAAAATCGAAGCAAACAAAATGGAAACAACAAATAATTTTTCTTCAAACCAGATCAAATTGAAACTTTAATACAACTAAACTATAGCATACTTCAAGGAAGTATAACAAGATTTATGGGAAAATTTTAGAAGATGGTCTTCCGTGTTAAGTCTCAAAATAACATAATTGAACTACCACTTTTATAACATATTAACTTACAACTTAGGTCAATTTTTGGCAAAATGATCCTAAAGCTTAACATGTGATGAGAATTGTCGAATATTACTTTTACAGTGTTTGTTAGGGCAAAATTAGAGGAATTATTGTAAAAAATCAAGTTTCCAGACAAGAACAACTCAGACTCAAAACAGAAGTGACACACAACTAACCAGACAGACTCATGAATTCAAACCGAATGAAATCCCTATGCTAGGGGAAATAGCTGTCTGCAAAATCCACGCCTAACACAATCATTGTGCTAGGCGAAATACAAGACAAATTTTGGCATAAACTGTGTCTGAAATTCGCTCAGTGAAATGTCTGAGCTGGGCAAAATTGGGCTATTCTGCCTAGCATGATAGACTAGCATAGCTCGACTAGATGAAGTGTTGTGCCCAACGAAATTTCCGAGTTGGACAAAAATGACATGATTCATACTCTTTAAATGAGAGAGACATTCAAGCACAACACTTTTGCTCAAAATTTTCTTAAGTCTTAGGCTAGTTTAGTTCCAATTAAGGTATAGAAGCAAAGAGGAAATGCTAGAAGAGCTAATCCATGCTCAATGGAGTGGTAATTTCTTCTCTATGAGTTGTATTTCTATTTTCAACCTTTGTTTAGTTATCATGTCTATGAGTAGTTAAATTTCTCTTTGTTGGGATTGAATGTAATATGACCTAGATGTATAGTCGTTGATTCTCATTTATACTATTTCATTATGCTTTATTCTTATGAGTTGATTTTATGCTTAATGTTTCCTTTAAAGATTAACAACCTTTGTGTATGAATTTGTGACTATAAAAGCATGAAGAAATCCTCATCATAATTATGATTTTGTCAACTCATCATATTGATATGATTTCTAGACATAGGTTTATATCAATTAGTCACATTATGCATGTTCTTGTTTTAGTTGCTAGAGATAAAGCTAATTCAATGATTAATAACTCTCAAATTTGTTAACATTGTTGTTAGACATAGAGGCGTGTTAACAGTTCATAAGTCTTCATCTTATTATTATAGTTGCTAGACATAGTTCTATATTAACAAGCTACTAATATGACCAAGACAATGATGATTAGTACATTTGAGGTTTTATATTAAAAATCAATTTCACAAGCATAATTTCTAGACATAGATGTGTATTTTGTGAGTCATAGTTCGCCATCTTATTAGTAGAGTTACTAGACATAGAGTTTTATCTCATGAGCTACTAAATTGACCAAAACATTAGTTTTTAGTACTATTGAGGTTCTTTATTGTGAAAGAATCATAACTAGATGAATTTGTATTGTTGAATCAAAAGTGTATTGATAGTGAATAGTAAAGTTCAATCCTAACATATTTATTCCAAATAATTTAATCAATTAGCTAGTAATTAGTGTAATCAAGCAACAACCGAAACCCAATTGAAATCAACTTAAAAATAATATTTTTGGTTGAAAGGCTAGTGTCAAGAAAATCTTTGTGGATTCGATAACCCTTTTCTATTCGTTTGCGATACCGATTTGGTAATTTAATTGATCAATTTATCAGTTATCATTTCAATCGCTGACCCATATCAGCTTAAGGGGGAAGCAAATCGGTATTTCCGAAACATTTTTGCCTGTTAGCCCATATTGCCCGGCCCGTTTGCCCGCTTTATTAGCGGGCATTTTAAACGGGCTCAGCGGGCTGCCCGCAGGCATTATATTCTACACTTTAAAATTTTAATCCAAGACTTTATTACTGCTTGGTTATTTTATAATTATTATTGCAGACTTGTTAGAGAGAATTATTATCTAATATGGTTAGAGAGACATGTTTTGAATTATTATTATAGAGACTTTGAATTATTATGTAATGTGGTTATGTAAAATCTATTGATTTACCGCATAATGTACTTGATAACTTAACATTCACCATTGTTATTTTTTAATGTAAACAGGAAAATGCCTGCGGGCCGCCCATTAGTCCGTTAGCCCGTTTTAAAACGGGCAGGGCATGACTTTTTATCCGTTAAATCAGATTAAGGCAAACATATTTTAAATAAAATTAGGCATGATTGAACTTTTTGATTTGTAATTGTGAGTTGATTCTAAATTACTAATTTGAAACTTAATTATCAGTGTGATGATTTATAGTTTAAGTAATAATCGTAAGAATTTACTCTGGTATTTTTTATTAGACACGTTTTTATAAATGGTACTGTATACACAATTATATTATGTAAAGTTCCCTATTATTAACTATTAAATATAAATAAATATATGTTAAATATTTGCATATATAATTATAAATAGAACATTAACATAGTCAATTATCCAAACTTTTTTATTATTATAAAATGTATTTTTAACAATTGTTGTTTCTAATAATTGAACGTTTGATATTTTGGTTATTCTGAGATTTAGTGAGACATAACATTAATAAGCGAATGTCTTATTGGTATTTGACTATCCAATCTGGTTTATCAAATCTGAAATGAAACATTTTTTCTTATTTTTTTTGGTCCAATTCGACTTTAATATCATTGATTACAATATTAGTTTTTGTTGTTGGTAAATTCCAATATTAGTCTACAACAATGAAGTTAAACAAATATAAGCAAGGGATGTTAAAAAGACAAGTGGCAAATAAATAACGTAGTATAACCTCAATGATTGATAAATATACACGTGTTTACATCATTCTCAGATATTAGTATTATATATAACACCATATAACAGACTAAATAAATAAGTCATCGTGCTCACTAAAGTATTAGAAATTAATATTATTGAGGAATCATAGTTTGGTGGGAACTTTTTCTAGGGAAAGGAGGGACCAAGATAGTGCAGCCGAAAAATAAGGCACATTGTATGACTTAGATGAGAGAGGATAAGAAAGATGAAATCAAATCCTCACTGCTACTAGACTATTCAATATTGGAATGTGAGGGAGAAAAAAGTTTTAATTTATTTAATTCAAATATAATAAAAAAGTTGAACCCTTATATTTTTTTATTGTCATGCATGTGTTACAATTTTAATCTAATATTGGATTGTTCAGTATCGGAGATAATCCTAGCAAAAGAAAGATATGCAATCCATCATCCATATATTATTCTACATGCTGACCCAAGAATAATACGACTTGGTCATGATCTTGCTCCATTACTCTAAAGCATCACAGGCATTTACCTAAAAGGCCAGCCATTGATCTAAGTCTATCCTTGTCTTTCTTGATGCACAAAGAATTGATGCCTTTGCAATTTGCCTTATGGCATCATTTACTGATAAAAATGGCAATTGCGTTATACTATTACTACATGATAGTAAGAGTATTTTTTTTAACGTAATCTAAGAGTATTTCTATAAGTAAAAAACATATATATATTTTAAAATGTGTTTTCACTCAACAAATGAAACTCATGAAATAATATTTTGACATTTAGTTTAATATTATATATTGGGATCCAATTGGAATAATGTTTAAATCTAGAGTAAGTTATATAACTATTTTAAATTATTCTAGGAGTGCTCATGATAATGTTTCTAGGAGGGGTCATGATCCTAATGTTATATATTATCCGCTAGCTTTAATATATTTATTATACCCTAAACCCACAAATTTACTTTTAAGTTTAATTTTTGTTTCTATGTTGTTATTGATTGATTTGTTATAATCGTTTTCATTTGGATAAGATCTAACCAATAATAATTAACTCATTTATTTTTCTTTTCAAAATACAAGTTTAGTACACCAACTCATTGCAAAGTTCATATTTCAAATAAATAAAAAAGTGAAAAATCGAAGCAAACAAAATGGAAACAACAAATAATTTTTCTTCAAACCAGATCAAATTGAAACTTTAATACAACTAAACTATAGCATACTTCAAGGAAGTATAACAAGATTTATGGGAAAATTTTAGAAGATGGTCTTCCGTGTTAAGTCTCAAAATAACATAATTGAACTACCACTTTTATAACATATTAACTTACAACTTAGGTCAATTTTTGGCAAAATGATCCTAAAGCTTAACATGTGATGAGAATTGTCGAATATTACTTTTACAGTGTTTGTTAGGGCAAAATTAGAGGAATTATTGTAAAAAATCAAGTTTCCAGACAAGAACAACTCAGACTCAAAACAGAAGTGACACACAACTAACCAGACAGACTCATGAATTCAAACCGAATGAAATCCCTATGCTAGGGGAAATAGCTGTCTGCAAAATCCACGCCTAACACAATCATTGTGCTAGGCGAAATACAAGACAAATTTTGGCATAAACTGTGTCTGAAATTCGCTCAGTGAAATGTCTGAGCTGGGCAAAATTGGGCTATTCTGCCTAGCATGATAGACTAGCATAGCTCGACTAGATGAAGTGTTGTGCCCAACGAAATTTCCGAGTTGGACAAAAATGACATGATTCATACTCTTTAAATGAGAGAGACATTCAAGCACAACACTTTTGCTCAAAATTTTCTTAAGTCTTAGGCTAGTTTAGTTCCAATTAAGGTATAGAAGCAAAGAGGAAATGCTAGAAGAGCTAATCCATGCTCAATGGAGTGGTAATTTCTTCTCTATGAGTTGTATTTCTATTTTCAACCTTTGTTTAGTTATCATGTCTATGAGTAGTTAAATTTCTCTTTGTTGGGATTGAATGTAATATGACCTAGATGTATAGTCGTTGATTCTCATTTATACTATTTCATTATGCTTTATTCTTATGAGTTGATTTTATGCTTAATGTTTCCTTTAAAGATTAACAACCTTTGTGTATGAATTTGTGACTATAAAAGCATGAAGAAATCCTCATCATAATTATGATTTTGTCAACTCATCATATTGATATGATTTCTAGACATAGGTTTATATCAATTAGTCACATTATGCATGTTCTTGTTTTAGTTGCTAGAGATAAAGCTAATTCAATGATTAATAACTCTCAAATTTGTTAACATTGTTGTTAGACATAGAGGCGTGTTAACAGTTCATAAGTCTTCATCTTATTATTATAGTTGCTAGACATAGTTCTATATTAACAAGCTACTAATATGACCAAGACAATGATGATTAGTACATTTGAGGTTTTATATTAAAAATCAATTTCACAAGCATAATTTCTAGACATAGATGTGTATTTTGTGAGTCATAGTTCGCCATCTTATTAGTAGAGTTACTAGACATAGAGTTTTATCTCATGAGCTACTAAATTGACCAAAACATTAGTTTTTAGTACTATTGAGGTTCTTTATTGTGAAAGAATCATAACTAGATGAATTTGTATTGTTGAATCAAAAGTGTATTGATAGTGAATAGTAAAGTTCAATCCTAACATATTTATTCCAAATAATTTAATCAATTAGCTAGTAATTAGTGTAATCAAGCAACAACCGAAACCCAATTGAAATCAACTTAAAAATAATATTTTTGGTTGAAAGGCTAGTGTCAAGAAAATCTTTGTGGATTCGATAACCCTTTTCTATTCGTTTGCGATACCGATTTGGTAATTTAATTGATCAATTTATCAGTTATCATTTCAATCGCTGACCCATATCAGCTTAAGGGGGAAGCAAATCGGTATTTCCGAAACATTTTTTGTGGGAACAATGAGTCTAACCACGGTACTTGTATAGTAAGTACTTTAGTTTTGCCTAAGGAAGGAGTTTTGAGGTTAACAAGATTGATCACATTGGAGGAAGTTACTAAAGAAGTTATGACTATGTAATCTTATAAATCTCCTAGGTTGCATGATTTTCAGCCTGATTTCTTCAAAAATTATTGGGAGATTGTGGGGTTGGATATGTGGAAAATGGTTCAGGAAGCTGTCCATGTTGGTTTTGATCGTGCACGCCTTTTGGAAGCTCTAATTGTTCTAATTCCTAAAGTTAATTAACCCAGAGCCTCCATTGATTTGAGGCTTATTAGCTTATGCAATGTTGCGTACAAGGTAATTTATAAAGTATTAGGGAATATATTAAGGCAATTTCATCATGACCTTGTGGGACCCTTGTAGTGTAGCTTTATCTTAGGGAGAGGTACTATAGATAATATCATTCTTGTGCAAGAAGTACACACTATATCCATGAGTCTAAGCAAAAAAGGTGTCATGACGTTTAAGGTTGATATAGAAAAATCGTATGATATGGTCAACTAGGATTATTTGGCATATCATCTATAGTTCAACCTGCTTATAAGGTGTCTGAAATTTGGTAGTATGTCTATACTTTGGAATGACTCGTGGATATAGAGTTTTAAGCCAATTAGGAGTTTCCATCAGGGTAACCCAATGCCCCCTAATTTGTTTGTTCCTTGCATGAAAAAATTGGAACTTCTCATTCAACAAAAAGTAGTTTCCATCAGGGGGACCATTCGTCTCTTATTTTTTGTTCGCATATGAGGTTATGTTGTTCTCTAAAGCCTATACTACTTAGGTTGGATTACTCACATCTACTTTGGATGGTTCCTGTCAAGTATTGGGTATGAAAGTTAATGTAATTAAATCTATGTTCATGTACTCCTAGAATATATCTCGTAGAAGAAAATCAAATTTTATAAACATTTGTGGTATGCGTTCTATTTCATATATAGGAAGCTACTAGATAATCCCTTTTGTTCAGGGTAGGATCCATATATATGATGTTAATCCGTTGATTAAGAAGATTCAAATAAAGCTAGAAGATTGGAAGTCGAGCCTCCTAAGCAAACTTGACAAATTATGTCTAGTTAAATTTGTACTTACTTCTATATCGACCTATACCATGCAGGGTATGTGGCTCCCCTAAAGTGTGTAATGAAATTAATCGTATGTCTAGAAATTTCTTATGGAAAGGTGATGTTACCAAATGGAGTATCAATACACAAGAAATGTGGAGGTCTTAGAGCATCCACAGTGATTGTTCTTAAGACTGTTCTTAATAGAATAAGAATATTCTTATTATGTTCTCCACTATGACATTCTTATTTCTTAAGTTTTGTTCTTAAATAAGAATAATTCTTGGTAAGTAAGAACAATTCTTGGTGAGGAGAGATGATCTTTATGGGTTGTGATGTACTTTATTTATTTTATGCATTTTATTTATCTTTTAATTTATTATGTTGTTATTTCTATTATATTTATTTAATGTATTTTAATTAATGCAATATTTTTATTTATTTATTTGTGTCCACTTATTTTATTTTTATAACTTACAACAACAAAAAATATTTTTAGTTATAATTTATTTATTTTTAGTTTTAATTTATTAATAACTAAATAAGTAATTATTCTTAATAATTTGTTATATTTATTGTAAAACATAAAAATGTGGGTTAAGATGTAGGACCCAAATAAGAACAAGAATAATGTTTGTCATTGTGAGAGAAAAGTAGATGTTGTTCTTATTTTATGGCAAGTTGTAAAAATTTATAAAATAATATGTGGGACCCAACTAAGAATGAAACTTTTGTTTGCTGTTGGAGATGCTCTTAGGATTCAAGGTTATCGCACAATCAGTATCTCTCTACATGGAAAATTAAGTTGGAATATGATTGAGGATAACAAAAAAATATGGTGCAAAGTTTGGGAGAGGAGTACTTAAAAGGTAGTTCCATGTTGTTTGCTCCTAATAAGCCTTCTTCTGCCTTAAACATCTAGAAGAACATTGTGAAAATTACATCTGCTATTCGAGGGCACTTCAAGCTACAATTAAGCAGTGGGAGTAATTCCTTATGGTATGACAAATGGGTTGTGATAGAAAACATTTTTACTATGGTGTATTATGTTAATATCTCAAATATCATGATGTGAGTGGAGGATCTTTGGAGAGATGACTCTAGGAAATTTGATGTGTTTTCAACGATTCTCCCAACCATGGTCATATATATATATATATTGTTGCCAACATTCCAGTTCTAACATCCATAAATCATATTCATGACTATTGGATTCTTGAGAATCATGTAACTGTGAATTGCACAAAAACTCAGGATATTGGTTGTTGAAGTCTTCAATGGTGCCGATAGCTTGATGCATCTCCAGCGCTCTTTGTAGAAACTTTAGATCACGTGAAAGTTAAGTTTGTTTGTTGGCATTACTCATGAATCCCTTTCTACAAATCTACTCAAGTACTCCAAAAATATGGTTATATCACCTCTTTGTCGTTGTTGCAATAATGTTGTGGAAAACATCCTCCATACTTTTCGTGATTGTGAAGAATATCATATGTTCTTCTTTGTAATCAACTGGTTTTATCAGTTAAAGCTTCTGTGAGAACTAGTCAGTCATCTCCTGGCTAATGGAGAATTCTTGACATCCTCATGGGAAACTATTTCTAGTAGATGTCTGGTGGGCTTGGAAGTGAATGAACAATTCTACCTTTGGGGATAGTTCTTAAGACCCAGGCTATGTTGTCAATAATGTTTACGAGGACTTTAATTATTGGAGCTACCTGGATTATTTTTTTACAAAATATTCATAAACAAGTATTCATTCGTGCAAACCAAGTAATGGAGTTTTGAAGCTCAATTTGGATGGTAGTTATTCTATGGGTGACAACTTTATTAGCGGTGATGGAGTGATCCGAAACCATGGTGGACATTGGATTTCTGGTTTTTCAGCCAACTTTAGTGTTGGATCTCCTATGCTTGCTGAGCTTCAAGCAATAGAATATGGTCTAAGGTTGATTTGGAGTTTGGGTTATTGGAAATTGATATTGGAGAGTGATTATATGAAGGCAATTTTCATCTTATCTAAAGATTCGAATATCCATGTACTGATCTTCATCAGGTTATAAACAACATTCGCGATTTGCTTAAGGAAGATTTAGATATCCAACTATAACATGTTTTGAGATAAAATAATATGGTGGCTAACTTTGTGTCAAAATTTAGAATAATTGACCATGATAGTGTGAAAGTCGTAATACATCACCTATAGAAGTAGCTCATATAATAGAGATGAATCATTCTAAACTATTATAGTTTTCTTTATTTATGATTTCAAAGAAAACTCAAGTAGAAATATATTTTATTTTTTATATCTGGTAATATTTACCTTATAACCCATCTAAACCATCTCGTGAATAATCTTAGTTCGGGTATCACAATCTTATTGTTACTAATAATCTAATGTAAGTTTAAAAAACTTACTATTGGAGTAAGCGAATTCCTCCTCCTAAAGCAATATATACAAATAGAAAACTTCTAGACATTTATCTAAAAATAATTATCTTTTTGTTGATTTTAAATTTCATTTACTTTTGAGAACAAATTTCTGAATCGATAAAAGGGAAAATGTACTGCCGTAGTTTTAAATATTTCAACTTTGTCTGTTTAATAGTTTGTATTTTTTAACTTAATTATATTTTCTACCTAAAAAAATAATAGAATAATTAATTTAAGATAACAAACTTATTGAATTAAAAATTGTGGGATAACAAAATGTTAGTAATAAGAATAGATATGATAAAGTTTTGAATTAGTGATCTGACATATGATATATTCTTTGTTTTGGTTATATTCTCTATGGATAGCCATGAATGGGCAAATTCATGAGTGAATAACTTAATAGCTAAGAACGTGAAGTACAATTTGTAGTCGTTTTCACTTTTGGCATATTTTAACTGATTATTTTATATTTTTTAAATAACAAAACATGTAAAACATATATTCTACCTACTTTATTTTGTTCCAAAAAATAAATTTAATAAAATGGTATAACTCTTATACTTATTTATTAATAAAGATCTAATATCCCAAATTGATAGAGGTCCTTTTTATTAATGGAAAGAGAAATATTGTTTTCACATTAATTTTAAGAATAAAAATATTATTACAAGTGTAAATAGAATATTATAATTGTCAATTTTGTTTTGCTTTTTACCTTGTTTTGCATAGCAATTCCCTCTCTAATAAGGAGTATGGTTCGTCCCAAACTATATCTCACATCAATAATATTAATGTCAAAAACCAAAAAATAATAAATTTTAATTTTTTCAATTAATATAATATATTTTCATTTGTGACGTAGATGCATTGGGATAGAGTGTGAGACAATATATTTTTGCACCTTATTTATGAAAAATACTTTCACGAAGACGTATGTATGTGAAGACAATAATATTACAAATTTAATGTTAATTAAAATTTAGTCATAAATAATACTACGCTATATATCTCTTTAAAAAGTTTTTCTCCTTATTTATATCAAGTGAAAGCATGCATAGGAAAGAGATAGAAATTTTGAAACTCTCAAAGCTTTATGCAATAACATAAACAAATCAAAACCACAAGTTCCTTCATCACAAGAATCTCAAGGAGAAACGAACCAATAGAGATAGTAGGAAGCAGAATTAACAAAGAAAAAAGAGAGAATCTCAATGCAACGTTTCAGCAACACAGTGATTGGGTTCTTGAACCTATTCACACTCTTAGCATCAATACCAATAATTGGTGCAGGTTTATGGCTAGCAAGGAGCACCACAACATGTGAAAACTTTTTCCAAACACCACTTCTTGTTATAGGTTTTGTTGTGCTTGTGATTTCACTAGCAGGATTCATAGGAGCTTGTTTTCATGTGGCTTGGGCACTATGGGTATATTTAGTGATCATGTTGTTACTTATAGCTGCTCTTTTTGGTTTCACTATATTTGGATTTGTTGTAACTGGCCAAGGTGGTGGAGTAGAAGTGCCTGGTAGAGTGTATAAGGAATATCATCTTCATGATTATTCAACATGGTTGAGGAATAAGATAATTAAAGATGGTGTTTATTGGAGCACTATTAGAAGCTGTATTATGGGGTCTAAGACCTGTGCCAAGATTGCATATTGGAACAATCTTGATTATATGAATAGGGATATGTCTCCAATACAGGTATGCATAGTTTCAAATATTTGATTATTTGATATTATACTTTGAGGATTCAAATATTTCATCTGGGCTTAAATTTTTTTTAGTTTTACTTCTCTACGTGGAATTCGGTTTTTTATTAATTAATGAGAGGATATATACATGCTCTAGAAGTAAGTTAAAAAAACTTACTTCACATATTAATTATTTATTCTATAAAAATCTAATGGTTCACGTGATTTGAATTAGTTAATAAATTTAAACTATTAGATTTTTATAGAATAGATGACTAAGATGTAAAATGTGTTTTTTCCAATTAAGTAGAACCCCTCTCATAATTGATTAGGATTATATGCAAATGAGTTTTATAAGAAGGCTGTGAGATAATTAAGCTACTAGCTAAGCTAGAAAAGATGACTTGAAATGTGTGTATGAGTGAAAAAATTTATTTCATTTTTTGCCTTTGCTATTGTGTTGTTTTCAAAATATTCTTCAATAATATTTTCAGTGCAATTAGTATTTCTTCTTTTATGACAACTGATATTTTTTTAACTTTATGCAAAAAGCTTTAAAAATAAGCTATCTTCTCAATTCATGCATTCAGCTGTATTTTGGGTTTGTCACTCTTTTTTTTCTTCAACCTTCTCAAATGAAAGGGTGCATATGTCATCCCTCAAATATGCTTTCACTTATTCCTATCATATATTTGTGGAGCAAAGAAAATTTTCTCAACCCATAAAGTACTAGGTAGGATAATATAAACAAAAAATTCCAATAATTATTCTATCAGAAATGATGAACCAATTTTATATTTTTGGGTTCATTTTTCTATGTATTTCTATAGCAGATTATATGTGGCTACGGATGGAACTCATAAAGCTGATGCAAATTATGCTCACCCTTTTGGGTGGCTTTTAAATATAAATATAAATATTGGTATATGAATGTGGTCTCACTTGATTTGCAAATAATGGTATGCTTATTATTTTCCAGTCATTATTAATGTTATTAGAAAGAAAGAGAAAGTGAGGGTAGAAAGGTGTTTTAAATCACAGTTTTCAGAATCACCACAACTAACATATATTACAATTAGTCGTATTTTCTTACAAATTTTATTTTTTGAAGGACCAAACTAATAAACTAATAAGATGTAAAAATATAAAATGAGTATTTACTGTGACTCTTAGTCTATTGGCAAAGTTTATACACATATGAATGTTACTCTTACCCCATTAGGTTGCTCAATAACCTCAATTTCATTATGTCAGCTCGAAATTAATTTAGTCTCTTAATTACAGCAATTTGTTTTCTTTAACTTTCGTTAAAAAATTGATGCTAAATCATAGTTATGTGTTAATGCAGTCAGGATGTTGCAAACCACCAACATCATGCAACTATTACAACATGGAAACAATGTTGTCCCAAGACCCAGATTGTTATCGTTGGAACAATGCACCAACTTTGCTATGCTATGAGTGTGATTCTTGTAAGGGTGGTGTGCTTGAAAACATAAGAAGGGATTGGCACAAAATCTCTGTTCTTAGTGTTGTCATGCTTGTGTTTCTCATAGCCATTTATTCCATTGGATGTTGTGCTTTTAGAAACACAAGAAGATCTGAAACTGATTACCAACATGGTGAAAATCGCATGACCAAAATTAAACCCAGATGGGATTACCATTGGTGAGTAATTCAAATACCTTTTTAGTATGTTTAGATTATATTGCAAGAATGGAATTTTTTTTATGAAAACCAAAAGGAAAATGAAAAGAAATGATCTTTATTTTATAATTATTTTGAACATAGTTACAAGGTTAGGAACTAATGTATATATATGATTCATTACTTTTTATGTTATTAAAACAACATTTTTTTGGCAAATCTGATACTTGGTTTACACCTAAATGAGATGCCAAATGTGATACATGATACTTAGAGTAAATGAGAGAATACAATAAATGCTTTAAAACTAATAATGGAAAAACTAATAAGATCTTTAAATGCTTTAAAATAATGGAAAATGCTTATTGATTACACTTTTTTCTTTTGTTTCTATTTTTAAATTCCTTTCAAATTATACAATAAACAATCAAACACGTCTCACTCTTCTCTTTTCTATCTTTCTATCTCTTTTATCTATTCAAAAAATATATCTACTCATGATATAAAAGTTTTATGCAGTGTTAATTCATTATTCATTTTTAATTATTATTTTCAAGAAAAGTAATACAAATAAATGATATATTAGCTATACATAAATCTTTACGTAATACATAAATAAATCTTACGGTTTATTCATGAGTATTACTTTTGGTACATTATTACTTGTAGAAGCTTTAACTTTCTCTGTGAAACCCATATGTAGATGCTCTAATCTTTTGACTGCTAAGTAATGCTTTTGGTATGCTTTTTGCAACAGGTGGAGATGGTGGCATGATAAGAAAGAGCAGCTTTTTTAACTGAGAAGCTCTACGACCCATCATTGTGTTTTCTTGTGTGCTCTAAAGATGAGACAATTTACTACTCTCTAGTGTATGGTCACAAAATAACTCAGGGCCTTAGTTTGTTTTTTATAACCACCATCTTATTTAGTTGCACTTGTACATATCTTAATTTGCTTTATATGCAGACTGTTCTTTGTATCCTACTTCTGTTTTGCTCTACTATTCACATTTGTGGGTTTTTTACTACAATAAATTATAGGATTAGAGTGAGAGGGTGGAATGATAGAGTGTGTTATAAGTGTTTAATTGAGACTTAGGTGGTAAATTGTCAATAATAAAATAAATTCAATGTAACTAGATAATAATAATGATAATATTAGTTGAGTTGACATATTATATATATAAAATAAGATTAAGAATGAATACATTATGATTTAGGAGCCTCCAACCACTCAAGAGTCTCATTCTTAATGAGTATGATAAGAGTATAGATATACGAGTAGGATATTACGTGTTGAACCAAAATTTTAAGACATTAATTCTATGGACCTTTTCCACTTATAAAATTTTTCATTCATCCTCTCCTATCCAATTTTTGGACTTTAGACATCAATAAACTTAACAGTAACATTGGATAGTTTCAACAAGGATTGGATTTTTACTTTAACTAAACTATAACCAATTTCGTTACCACCACCATTTATAAGGAAGGCTCAAACCCAGTTCTTCCAAAGTTATTAACTATAGCTTTTGCTCAAACGTGTGTTTGAGGGGATGTAACAACATGAATGAACTCATTATAAATAGGATCATTTCAGAACAAAATTTAGTATGCTACTTATATCATTCACATAATCATTATTACAACATCCATCTTTGCTCTAATTGGACCAGTTATCACCGATTATTTTGAAGTATTGATAGATTTATCTTTATAATTTAAAGTTACACATTTTTTAAATTTAAAAACTATTATATATCATATAAAGTTTAGGGAATTGTTTTATGTTTGGTATGTTGTTAATTGTGCTTCTTTATTTTCACAAAATATTTAGAAATTAAAACTAATATAATATAAAACAACTAAGACTTATATAAATATTTAGAGTGATCCTAGAGCATAAGATAGCTAGAAGAATTCTTTGACCTTGCCATTCACATAACTAATATGTTATTATCGTAATTTTTTTTGTACTATCAAAAGTATCATTCCAGCTTATGGATAAAAAATTAATTTCTTTTAGGATGTGTGATTGCCCCTGCCAATAAGTATTACTCTCAAGAAAAATCAAACTTTTTTTTAAGTTTAAGAATATCAAACCTTTTTTTGGAGCCTCTCAACATTTTTTGAATTTTTTTTCAATATATTTGGCAGAAATCTATTTCCATTACCATTAATAGAGTTTGCACTCTTGGGAAAAGTAAAAAAAAAATCCTTATATCATTTTACAAAACTGAGTTTGAGTTTTCAAATATTAGTCTTCCTACCATACCCCTAAACATTACTTGATCATTCATTTTATTTGTTATTATTTTTAGCAACTGTCACCCTTCCTTTTTTGTCATATGTTGAATAATTAGATTAATTTAATGTGATTGTATTTTAAATATTTAGTGATTGTATTCAATTTAATGCAGTCTTATAAAATTCGGCTCGAACTGGCTGGTCCGAGCGATTTAATTGTGAATCGGACATCTAACCAATCCGAGCATCTCATCTAACCGGTTTTATATTAAATCAGCTTGACTCGGTCAGTTTAAGCCTAAAACTAGTGACTCGAGTGCTCGGATTGGTTGGACCGGCCGAGTAAATCAAAAAATATTTTTTTAAAAAACAACCAAATCGATGTCGTTTGTTAGTTTATATTATAACAAAATTTTCGTTGTTTAATTAAATTTTAAATTTATTGTATGTTTTTGTTGTAGTTAAAACATAGTTCATATGTTGTTTGATTATGTTATCAACTTACTTGTATCATTTTATAGTAGTAAAATATTATTTTTTGTTGTTTAATTAGGCATGATGATATTTTTAAATTTTGAGTATAAGATTACTAAATATTGTTAGTAATATTATGTTCTTTTTAGAATTTTTAATACAAACCGAGTTATTGTCGGTAACTCATTGGCCCAGTACCCTAACCGAGTCATTGACTGGTCCGAGTTCAATAACACTGATTTAATG
Source organism: Lupinus angustifolius (assembly GCF_001865875.1). Lineage (NCBI taxonomy): Eukaryota > Viridiplantae > Streptophyta > Magnoliopsida > Fabales > Fabaceae > Lupinus > Lupinus angustifolius. Next base: position 11,800,132 of record NC_032021.1, read on the forward strand.
TGTTGTATCTCTTAATGAATTAAATTGTGATGTTCTTAATGAGTTACTTTTTGATTCAATAATTTAATTATTTTGTAAAATTATTAATACATCAACTTCCATTTTAGTTTTTTTTAGTATTAAATGGAAAGATAAATGATACAGAAAGGGCAATTTGACAACTACATGTCTAAAAATCAATTTGAATAACACAATCCAGACAACATTCATTGTATCAAAAATACTTTTAATCATAAGTATCCAAACATAATTTCAGTTCATCAAACTTGGTCTTGCTATGGGGTAACAATAGCAACAATTCTTAAAGATTCCATATATTTTGCTAAGTACACATGTAACTGAGTTACATTGCTTGGGATTGGTAAGAAACATACTTAATCTGAAAATTTTAACTTAAATACATTTTTTTCAATCAATCAAAACAGTGACATATGAAGTGACACACTTTTGTGGGACAACAGATATGTTCCCTAATTTCACAAAGATCATAGTCCAAGCAAAATCCAAATTAAAATCCTCCTTAACCTAGACAAAAATTTCTGAGTATTGTACCACCTATGAAAATGCCACTTATAGTAGTTTCATATTGGCTGAGCTGATCTGAATTTACAAAAGCTGAGGAATCATACATTTTCCGAAGCATCTCTTTGCAACTCGCTGCGTGCCGCCGCCAACCTCTCCGCTGCCAACCTTTCTTCCAGAGCTCGAGCACCTCGTTCTCTGCAAGAACAGGAACAGTAAATTGAAAAATACTTTGTGCAGAAAACCCAACAAAAAAAACCTCATCTCCGAACAGAATATGAACAAAACTATCATTTGCGAACATTTGGTCATGTCACAGATGATTAAGTTTTCGACAAAAAGAAGGAAAGAACTTAATCAATAGTCCACCACCTTTTCTCTCAATTTTATGCCTGCTTTTAGTTGGTGTTGCAATAGCACATGGAATTGCTTATAGAGAACCTTCCTACATGATAAATGAATCTATTGCAAGTACAACTATTATCCCACTACTTTTTCAAACCTAAAGAAAAGATCTGAACAACTATAATCTCACAACCATGAAAAAGTAGTTGAAGAATTAATCTACAGAACACATGTTTTTACTTCTAATTTCTTATATTGGATTATGTATATCTTATGTAGGGAAGAAGAATTAACCAGAAACTAGAAAGTTGAGAAAAAAATGGTTTTCACTTTATAGAAATGAAACAAGAAAAGGAAATAAAATGACAAAGGCAAAATAAAGACTCATAACATTTACATTAAGCTTTTTATCTTCTCTATTTGAGCTGAATCATTTAGCAGAAAGAAAGCCAATAGACACACAAAAAATGCAAAAGTTGATTATAGACCTTCACCTCTTTACTGTTTATTTATTTGATTGTTTGTCATAGTTTAAACAAGATATTTCTTTTTGACAATATTTTGGCAGATCTGATTAAGACTAAACAATAGGACTGTGAAATTACCGTCTCCTGGATGCCTCAATTGAGTCAGAACCGGGCAAAGCTTCACTTCCAAGAGCGTAACCATGAGCATCATTAGAAGCATCAGATCTTCCACATAGAATTCGGTGAAATATTGATGCAATAGGGTCTATAACAGGTCTACAAGGCAAAGAAACAAACACCAAAAAGAAAAGTTTCTTCAAATTAGTTAGGTTACAGTAGCCTTATGATGAATGAATTATTTTTTCCTACAAACTAAAAGCAAATTTTACCGTAAAAATTCTGGGAAAAATGTTGAGAATGCAAAATCCTCACTTGGGTCACCCCTCAGTTTTGTTTCTGGTTTTGTCTGCCAGTACCTAAGGTAAATCCAACTTATATATGTTCCAGATATTATGGTTGGAAGATACGCTGCAGCCTCTAGTCTCCAGAAGCTAATAGCAACGCAAAGCAATATGGCAATAGATGGCAACCACTGAAGATACATGGAAATGGCAACAAATTCAGGGCCTCTACATAAACTTATTGTTGCTGAAAATTAATCAATTAGAAGAAACAATGGAGGATTACCAAACCTTTGTCTTTATCTTGATCAAAGGAAGCTCTTGATCTGGTACAATTTGCTTGATACCAACCAAGAAACCAGATATAACTCCATGAAATCCAGAAAGTGGCATGTAACTAGAATAATAATGAATATAAAGATCAAAGAAAGTTCTAGGTGGAAATTGAAAATCGAATCTCGTTTAAGATTAAACACGCAGCATAGAAAACAAGTAACTTGAAAAGTCTGAGGGCCAAAACAATACTTTCATTTCAATTTTAAATAATCAAAAGCTTTAGCTTAAATACTGAACCAACATTTTTGTATATGTTAAACAGTCAAAGTCAAAAGGGCATAAGTAATCCAGCTTCAAATGGGCTTCCATGGCTTTTAATTAACAAAAAATGGAGACCCGAACAGTAGTAAAAGTGTGGGAAAGAGGGAAATCTATTTAACGGAAAAAAATACAACAGAAAACAGCATGAGCAACAGACAGGAAATATCATCTAAGATGGTAATTGATTTTATTTTATATACTTACAGGTAAATCTCCTTCCTTGAAATGTAGTATAAGGCAATAGCAGTGATGAATAAACACACAGAAGTTAGAAAGTTAACCACAAAGATAAACTTCAAGAATTCCCTGGAACCCCATATTGGTTGAAGCAGCTTCCCAATAAACAAGAGACCGAATGTGCTAACAACTACCTATGAAATTGCAAAAACCATGTTATGTGAAGTTTTCGTTCAAGCAACAGATACAACTCAGGTAATACGATGAACTGAGGACAGAAACATATTTTGAAAAACAGCAAGTGTATACCCCATATACAGATTGTTCAATGTAACCGGCTGTAATGAGATTCCAAGCAAATGGGATTGTCCTGCAAAATGAACACAAGAGGAAGATAACTTCTATAACAAATAGATTTCAAAATATTAATGGTCCACTACATAATCACTCTTATACATAGAATGTGAAACAAACAAAGTTTTCAAAATAATAAGCTATGTCATGATTAAAATTCTTATATATGTACTAATAAAATATATCAAAACCTTAAGTTTGGCATCTCTGTGATCTGGAAGAAATAACTATTTTCTAAAAACAAGGAATTTGTGGTCCACAGTAGCCATTAGAAATTGTGAGACTTCACTTCTAGCTACTCTTCTCTGACTTTTATTTGTACATATCAAGATTCTAGAATATATTAACTACAAGCAAGTAATTACACACTTTAATCTCTTCAGATGTGCAATCTGAGGAATATAGAGACTTCCCATTATTTTATATAGAGACTTCTAAATATTGGCAACTTAATAGTCGTAATTCAACAATTAGAAACTTGGGACAACTGTTTAAGAATGGTGGCCAGTATTAGCAATTTATTTCATGAAAAGTAAATAGTACAAACATTAGTTATAAATCATATATACATTTTACACATCCTATATAATGCAATTCATAAATTACAAAAGGCAATATGCCTTCCAATCCATCCTATTTTAATCTATGAATAACATCATAAGAATAACTTGTCTTATATAGTCCAACATTTCTATTACTTCCCAACATTGTTTTAAATTGCATTTCGCAACACAATATTGCAGTTTCGGGAGTCTCTGTGACAACATCATGTCCACATTGAGCGCAGTTTCCCGCAATTGCAATAAGCGTAACGTAACTGCGACCGCAATTTAAAACACTGCTTCCCAATAAGCAAACAGAAACCACTAAAAATTCTCGAGTTCAAGAAACATAGCAATTACTGTTTATTCCGTAAAACCACAATCATAAAAATAATGGGTAATAATTAGCTATAAGTATCAATTTGGCACATGCTCTAAATAAAAAGTGCAAACAGATTCAAGGGCAAGCTTTACATACAAAAAAACTTGTATGAATAGCTCATTACTGAAGCTTTCACCACATTTTTTAGAGCACACACCAAACTTACAATATATAGATCCGATAGCATTGGAAAATAAAGCAACATAAACTCTTCTACCCAATCACTCAAAATCAAGAAGTTCACATTTTTTTCCTTTGAAAATAATAATGGAAAACCCAAAGTTGCCCACAAATTGAGGATCAAATAAAAAACTATACCTTGCAGGAATGAGGGCAAGATAGGTAACAACTGAAGGAAAAAGCTGAACCAAAATGTGACCAGAAATCAGAACCACAGCGAGTCCCTTACATAGCTTAGTGATCCCAGAGAAGGGGCCAGAAACCTGAAAATCGAAATGGGTAAAGTTGTAATTTTTGAAATTTGAAGAATTGAAGATCTAAATCGAGAAAGAATAAGGATCGAATTTAAGGTTAATGAATAGATTAAAAAGAAAAAGGGGTACCCCTGAAAGTGTAGGTGTGCTCATTGGAGTGGGATTTGAATGGCGATGATTGGAATCTGAAATCTGAGAAATGAATTTGAGGATTTGAGGAAGATAGTGTGATGTGTTTTTTATGGTAAGGTCACGTGTGCGGAAATTTATGCAAATATTGGATTTTCACTTTGAATTTAATATTTATAAGCGATTAATGTAATTATTCTTTGACACATTTTTTACACTAGGATATATAAATATTAAATTGTTTTTCACTTTTTAATTAAAGAAAATGATATGTATGAGTTTTTTTCTTTTGGTTTCTCAGGTATCCCGCACTGAAGGCAATCCTGTCCGAGCCGGAACATTCACAGGTACGTGAGGCTAACTCTCTCAACAGACATTTTTTCTATCCACAAGACTCGAACTCGAGTTCTTGCTTAAGGGGAGTCAAACATGTACCACTTGAACCAACGCCCGTTGGTAACATATGTATGAGTTTGATACATTATTATTGCATCCCTTGATATTCATTTTTGTTGACTAAAAAAATAATACAAATCAATAGTAGATTATATATTAATTATGTATAAATTTTTACATTAATGATACATTTCTTTAATTATCAATCGAATACACTTTTTTAAATGGACTTTTTATCTAAAGGTGCAATTAAAGACGTTTTATTTACCTCTTTTGCTGCAACTTTTTCATAATTTAATAAGAGGTAGAAAATGTGGGGAAGTGGTAGTTGTGAGACATAGCTTCCAATTTTTTAAGTCTAAAAAGTAATCGTGATTGTTAAGCATGAGTTTAGGCGAGATCCATGAAATTGTGGCCAATACCCATGATTTTTTTTTCTTCACAAAATTGGGCAGAGCCCACAATTTTATTTGTTGTAATTTTGTTTTTAAAAATTGTCCATATTAATAATGATTTTTGTATTTTTGACAAAATTATGCGTTTGAGCTACAATTTGCATCCTTTTAATTTTAAAATTTTTAAAATTAAAATCACAGCATCAATTTGTGCCTTTTAATACAATATTATTTTAAATACAATATATTTACTAAAAAAACATTTATAATATATCACAGTTATTATTAATGACATCTATATAATAAGTATCAAATGATGGTGGTTTTCTCCTTAATGATAATAAAACTTTTAATTGTTGTTCATCCACGGAGGAATTTCTCTAGTTCTTCCTCTACCGCCTCTAATAAGTTATGGCTCATCTTCCTCATCATCATTCGTTTAGTGTACCTTGTCCGAGTTATGAAGATATAGTAGGAAAATAATATTCTTAAGGTGTAAATGTTGATAATGATGTACTTGAACTTACAACAAACATAAATGCTATTGATTCATGAAATTGAGAACTTTATTTATTAGCCCATGAAATTGAGAACTTGACCTAAATGAGAGAACGAATAGGTAGTAACATATGATGTGAAACCTCCATATACATATTGGCTTTCAGTTTGACTTTCATATTGATTTTGAGAGTTATATTCAAACATATTAATTATGGAATAAGAGTATTTTGATGATAGTTCATAAGTAATGTTGAAGGATTTATTACAGTAAAATTGATGTCATTCATTGTTTGCACATGATTTTTAAGAGAGATATATACTTCTTTGTATATTCCATTGAGAGAAATATATTTTTAAGAGAGATATATACTCCATTGAGAGAGATATATACTTCTTTGTAAGTATCATTGTGTACACTATGAGTAGTGATACAAATGTTCAATATCGGGAATATCATTAACTAACAAGTCCATTGAGAGAGATATATACTCCATTGAGAGAGAAACTTGGGACAAAAAATCATGTGGAGATATATTTTTAAGAGAGATATATACTCCATTGAGAGAGATATATACTTCTTTGTAAGTATCATTGTGTACACTATGAGTAGTGATACAAATGTTCAATATCAAGAATGTTATTAACTAACAAGTCTTCACGATTATTCCACATTGTAGCCCACCATTAGTGTTTTTGTGGTCAATTCTAGCCAGTTTTGTCATGTAATTCCATATGTGGAGATTATCGAAGTTCGATGGATCTTCTATGATTACTTATTATCGTCTAATTTGTCTTATTATCACTCAAAAATTTGTCATTAAACAGTTGTGAAACATATCAGTAACATGTGTGCTCGAGAAATATTTGGGACATGTCTCTTAATATTAATGTTCTTATACAAGATCTAGAGAATCTGATAAAATAAGTTAACATGTTTTATATGATATTTAGAAATGGTAAATAATAATAAAAAGACAATTTATATTTATTTAACCAATGCACAAACAATCTAATATATTTTATATGATATTTAGAAATCACAATATTCATGTTCTTATGATATTTTATTTGGTTGCATGGTGAGGAATATTGTTTGTTTTAAAATTGCGACCACCTCTTATATAGAATTGCATATAAGTTAATAAAAATATGTGAATAATGTTGTGTATATAAATTTGTAAGTAAGTATATGTACCATTTATTAGTACGTAAAGTTAATTTTTTTTGACCAAAGGAAAATAATTTATTGTGTCGTGTACAGTCATGGTACAAGAATGAAGATATTATCTTATCCTCATGATTAAAGTAGTTAATGACACCCTCCAATGTCTATTTGATTATTAATTGTTGCTACGTGACATAGTCCTCTATAAAAAACAAGTCAAAATAATTGAGTCCCAGCTATATTGCAATATTTTTTATAAATCTTCAAGCAAAATGAGATACATCAGGTGAACTCGGCAACGCCCCGAAAATTATTTCATATTTAATATATTTAATCTCTTAAAAAAATGGGTAAATTTTTCATTTTTTTCTTTTATGTAACCTATAACTTACAAATCATTTTCACTTTTACCTTATTCCATTTTCAAGACGTCACATTTTCAAACCTTGCGGAAATAAAATTCTTAATATATTGAAGATAATTAAATGAACACAATTCTTTTCTAAATACATTTATAAAATCTTGAATAAATACAGAATTGTTTACATGGCAAAATCTAATCATCGCCACAAATAAAAAAAACTAAAAAATACAAAGAAAATAATGTCGGGGACATTACAAAAAGTGCCTCATACAGGTTCCTATCACAAAAAAACAAAAGAGTAACCTCCTAAACCGGATGTGCACTGAAAGCCTCGTTAGGGTCTTCCTCCACCTCCGAGTCAGAAGAGATCTCAATGACCTCAACTGAATCTTCTATGTAGATAAGCTCTACACAGTCGTTGTTGTCTTCCTCCTTCTCCACTTCATCCGCTCCCCAATCCATCGAGGGGTTCGAGGTGTACCCCCTTGGCATGGCCCTGTCTGTCTCTCCTGGCGCCGATCCTGATGATGAGAATCCTGTTTGGGGCCAGGTCCTAACAACTTTTGGTACGCCTCGAGCTTCAGCCAATACAGCGGTTGCAGGTCTTTGGTCGGGCAAAGTGAATGATGCCTTCCAAACTGCGTAGTAAGGTGGAAGATGCAGAACTGAGCCATTGCTTACCCAATCTAGCTCTAGGTCGCAACGACCTGTGTAAGTGTGTCGATTACCCTCAACACTCCATGTCCCCTCCTGGGACATAGTGAAGTGATAACCTCAAATCAATAGTGATGGGTCCATCTGAACATACATACAAATACACTACAAGAAAAGAGAGGGAATAAAATATCTATGAAAAACTTGTCATCGACGTCGTGGAATTACAATACGCAGAATAATACACCAAGTGAACACACGAGTACAGATAGATCATGTGATCATAGAAGCATATAATAACGATGAATGAAGTATAAAACTCGAGAATTTAGAATCAATATCGAAGAATATCATGTATGCAATACGATGCATGAGTCCACCATCCTTACTCCTTTATCCTCCCAATAACTATTCGGAAATAACCGAGAGTACAGTTCCCATAACAAGTCGATTTGATTGTACCAAAATTATTCCTCGCAATGATATATGGTCGATCTGTTCCAACGGATCTGTCCATTTAAGGATGCGTCGTATTAAACACTTTCTGGGCATCCCTCTCATCGATCCTGATTGAAAAGAGGGGTTGTCAGAGATCGTTTAGTTTGCACTGTGAACACTGTCCGATCCAGCAGAATACCTCATCCAGGAATACATGGGACTCGTCACACCTAGACTCTCCCTAAAGACTTTGCTGACGAATCACCGCTATCAACGCCGTCACTCTCAACATCTCGGAGCTCATTCGTCTCCCGGACATTTCCTCTCCACTACTTCATTTTTGACCATGAATATGCACCCTAACCGAAATTAGAAAATTATGTCTTTTAATCCATATTTTCTAGCGATATGCTCATCCTAAGACATCTCCCATCGGGAATGCTTCTAGTGGGTCCCGATCTTAACATATAAACAAAAAGAGAATAATTTCGGCACCACTACGAACCATCGCTGAATTATCCTGGACGACTCTCAAGCCAAGCCTCTTACAGTCAGACGATATCGCTGCATGGGCACAACATAATACTTCTCAGCACCACTATGAACCACCACTGAATCATACTGGACGACTCCTCTAGCCAAGCCTCTTATGGTCAAACGATCTCGCTGCGTGAGCATAATATCACACCCTCGGGCCTCACCTTTAACAAAGCAATTCCTTACTTTTATTACTTTCAAGAATATCATACAGTTATTTACCTTTACAACTTCTTGATGACAAACATGCCATTAGGCTTTCGTATATATGAGAGTTATCGTTCAGACGACTGAAAAAGAAGTCATGTATGTATGGAGGCCTCTCGCTCAAGCGAGAGCTGTCTCGCTCAAGCGAGGGCACATCCATTTTTGAGGCATTTGTGGCTTAAGCGAGAGCTGTCTCGCTCCGAGCTAAAACACTCGTTTTCTCTATACACTTCTCGCTCAAGTGAGAGCTGTCTCGCTTAAGCGAGAAGAGCCTGAATATCATTTTAATTACTTTTTTCAAGGAAAATATTTCTCATTTATATCACATGTTCTAAAACCTTGAATTTAACAATTATCACATACTTATCATTCCCATAATAACCATTTAAACATTATAATTCAAGAGTAAACATGAGGGAGTTTGGAGGTCTTGATGCATATTCGGACACCACTGTGTCATGATGTTTTGTCCCTCACCTAAGTGTGTCGGGTCGCTAGGTTCTCTATTTGCAGCTGAGCTTACTTGATCCGCCTCGAACTCTTCATTACGCCAAAATCACGTTAATTAGTTAACTGACGATAATTATTATACTTACGAAATAACTTTTTATGTGAAGATAAAACTTTCGATTTAAAATGAATTTAATTGCTTTCGTCCACCCGATTCAATGTTGAATATCCTTGAATCATCATTTGTCATTGAATGTCTTACAATTAAATAACACTTTTTAAAGTAAGATTTTCAACAAAACTTATACCGAAATTATGTCGTAATCCGTGGAAATACACCAGGCTAGTTCTTAGGAAAGAGAGGTGGGTCATAAAGACACTCTTAAATACCAAGTCTTTCCTTAGACAGAACCTTTCTAGACATGTATTTCCACTTCATACATTTTTTTGATAGTTCATAAATCTTATTTTTTGTAAGTAAAACATTTTTACTAAAACTAACCTTTTAGAATAAGATC
>NC_032021.1:11810206-11857217 GCF_001865875.1 Lupinus angustifolius
CTAATTTTTTAGGAAAAACCTCAAGGGTTAGTAAGTGTTAATTTCACAGTCATGAAAATAAATCATAAGGTAAGATTTTCTACTACTTTAATATCCAAAATCTCATAACACTTTAAGTTTATGAAGTCAAGACTTTAATAAATCAACTTTTATCCCCAAATCATTATTTTAACTTGGAAATCAAAGAGTAAAATATGTTAAACTACTTTCAAAACATAATACTTTCTAAAAATGAAATATTTTCAACAATAACTCATCAACATCATGAACTTTCAAGAATAAAATACAAACTTTTTCCTAAACACATTAAAGGTTCCTTTGATGTTAAAATCATCACCTTTAAACATATTCAAATACTAACAATAATTTCTAATATTTCCAAACAAATAACTCATCTAACCTTGTCCAAAGATATAGTTTTTTCATCTAAGAAGGAAGAAATTTCAAGATTTACAAAAGTCTTTACAAAGGTCAAAAACTACATAAGGGTTCATATGATTTTATTATCATCCCCTTTAGTTATGCCTTCATAAAATACTTAAAGAACAAATATAAACTCTACTTTATGAACAACATAATAAAAGCTCATAACTTTCTATGAAGTATGAGAAGAAGATAAATAAGAGAAAATAAAAGACTACCTTAGTTTGTATAGTGAATTTAGTGTAAAAACGAGAGAATGAGGTGATGTATTTATAGGAGAGCCTCACCCTCATCAAATCAGAAAATTTAATGCAAAATAAGTAGATTTAGACTAGCATAGGTGATGTGTCTAATGGTGGTGAAGTGAGAAGATTTGTTGTGTGATTTAGGGGTTTTTGGAAGCTTTTGCATTACTTGTGTAACAAGTAAGTAACTCATGAAATGATGACTTCCAAATTTATTGATAAATATAATTTCCCGATAAACGTCGTGTCCGAACATTTTCGGATAATTTTGTCCCGAAATATACAATCTCCCAATTTAGGACATTTGCCCAAAATGTCGAAACTTGAATTTCAAGGTGAAAAATATCTAGTGATGAGTTAGGGACAAACTTAGTGTCTATTTTGACTAGAAATAATATTTCGAAGCCAACAGCCAAATTGGAATTTGATTCCGAGTTACAGAACTCAATAACTGGGCGAAAACTCGATAAAACGATCCGAAATCGTCTTAGAAACTTTTATTCTCCAAAAATCTTGAAAAAAAAATAGGGAAAACAAGAAAATTATAATACAAGACTAAAACTCAATTGATGTTTAGTATAAAATATTACTGACTAATTTATATAATTAATTCATTAATACTAATTACTTAATTAAAAGTGCTCTGAAAAATACGGTGTTACAAACTCGTGACCTTGATGTATCTAACATGAGAATCATCCTATCATTCTCATAATAAATTTTAGCATGTTGTCTAATCACAACCCGAATAGCATTTATGGATGGTCACGAAATGTGTTCCTAATCCAAGTGAGTTGAAAACTTTGCCCCATTATATCCCTATTTGTTTGAACAACATCCAATAGATTGAGGCAAAGATCTTCCCACACTATACTTGTTATTCTAGTTAGAACTTGTCTATCTATGGGGATTCCAAGTTGAAAAGTGACGTCTTCAAGAGTGATGGTGCACTTTCCATTATGGAAATTAAAAGTGCGTGTCTTTCACCTTTATCTCTTAACTATTGTTGTTAAAAATTGTTGTTGGTATCTTCTCCTCTAATGTCCAAGACATTGCATAAAGTATTTTTGGGAATAAATTCCAACATTGGTTCGAAAGGAAAATATTGTCAAAAGTTATACATTCCTCAAAAAGTAGTTTCTTTCACATTATGTACTTTCATTGATATATGTTTGGTTTGAATTATAAGTAAAGTATTAATGGGGCATGGACTAATTCGTTCCATTTTATAATGTATAGAAGGAGCATAATATAGTGTATGAGAAAGAAAAAATGTACTGTGTTTTAGAAATGAAGTGAAGAATGATTGAGTGTATATTTAGAAGAAGAACATGATTTAATTAGGAATGAATTGAAGACAGAATGAGTGGAAAATATTATGGATGGGTTGTGTATTAATATACGAATGATATGAACCTTAATCATTGATGGTAGGCACGATTTAAGGCCAATCGTACATTGCGTCAGAACCTTAAAAAAAACTCGTGTATATAGTTCACGAAATTCACAATATATACATTTTGCCTTTATCATGTTAATCACTTCATTTCCGTGATTAATAAACAATGAATTCAATGTAAAATATGTTGCTTTCACAAGCATAGTGATAAACACAACTCTATATTCTTTCAGAAACCATTAAGGTATTCATAAAGATTGGTGGTCATGTGGTTGTACCATCTTCCTTTTTTCGTACTCTTGAGTCCTTCTCTTTTGGAATCTTGTTTAATCATGCCCCACACCTCATTTGTTTTTGTTGCAACGCACTAAGCATACACTCAAAACATGATTGCATCAATTCATATCCTAATAAAATAAGAAAAATGTATTAATAAAATTCAAAATATATACACTTTAAAAAAATAAATAATAAATACTCATTTTGATAATTTTTTCTTTGAAATTGAAATCTCAAAACTTCTCATTGAAATTACTCATAAGATGGCAAACATAATAAACTTGTTATGCATTAAGCCATTGCAAATGCTTGTTTCAGAGCTAACCAAGACATTATGCAAATGCCCATTCTTATACTATATTAGCATTCCCAAGCTTATTTGGCATATCTCATAAACTAGCTATTAGCATTATTCTACTACGTTTCTCGGTCAAGAATGTCACATTTACTTGTAAAATTGGTTTTCAATATGCAAAACTTTCAATCTAGTAGGGTCTTCAATATCATCTACAAGATGATGAGATATTTGATATATCACAATTGTAGCAGGTATAAATTGTTGGACAATATTCATCCATCGTGATAACTCATTCTATGACCCCTCTCAATCACTAAAAGTTTGGGCCATATCTAATTGTTTTGCTCACCATGCCTTTCTATACGTCACTGTATAGTCAAAATGAGTAACAACTTTTATCATTAGTGCCTTTATTTGTATACGAGGATCTTCGAATACCAACAAAACATTACAATTAGAAGTGAATATTTAGTTTGTTGTGATCTTGGGAAAAATGGATATACGTGTATGTGCTCCATTAATTTTATTAATCTCACAAATACCAAGTTTTATATTAAAAGGTGCGTGAATTTTTCATTCGCATCATGCACCAAAATGTTTACATCCATCATTATACATATTTATCTGGTCTAGAGTATATAACAACATAGTTAGATGCACTGTTAATATGATATTCTTTAATTGCATTTATTATTACTTGTTTTGATTCAAATAGTTGTTAGACTTTTAAAAACTTTTATGAGCTTTTAATGGTTCATAAGAACCCCTTAATTTAAGACCTTAACATTATGATGTTCACATATGATAAAAGAATAGAGTAAGGAATACATGGTTCCTTTTGCGTTTCCCTTTATGCACTTTCTGGTTGCCTTTCTGGTTGTCTTTGTTTTAACCTCTCCGCCTTCCCTTTATGCGTTCCTTGATGATTAGGAACCCAACTTCCTTCATTATTTATTTGGCACTACACTTTCCTTACTCAATCACTAGTGCTTCTATAATTCTCACTTTGTGTTTCTATTCATGAGATAGCAAATAATGGGTTGAATGTAATACTTTTCCAATGCATGGTTGCCTCTATTTATAGAAGGGTTTATGATGAGTTATTGGAGAAAGTAACTCATCCACTTTCACGGAAACTATCCATGAAGTGAGAGGGGATGAAGTTAACAACACCTCTATTAATTTGATCTATCCATTGCCAACCATCATCACACTACACACTTTCATTCAATCTAGTAACTTCCAAGAACATGGACCACTAATTAGAATTAATCTAACAATCTCTCACTTGGTCCCTGTGATGACTTGAAGATTCATGACTTTAATTGCGCACTTTAATTGAATCTTACAAATATCATCCTTAACTGAATTGAAATGGTTGAGTCATGGTGGTCACAAATTATATGAGGCAACCTGATCCCTTCCATGTATCACAACCAACTCAACTTAACCAACTTTAATTTGAGTCTTCATTTACCTTTCGAAGACTCACCAAGTTAACTCATTAAAACCATACAAGTACAATCTTTAATATGGATAACTTAAACTTTAATTACAGAAATGAAACTTTTTCAAATGTCTCATACAATGATAAGCAAACATCTATACATGTATATTTACATCAAGTACTATCACATTAACAAAGACTTTTCTTTAATGCCCATCCTTTCTACATTGCCAATGTAAATCTTGAGCGGAAATCCCTTAGTTAACAGATTCGCTACCCTTAGACCGATACCAATATGCTCCATAGACACCTTTTCTTTCCGTACTTCTTCTTTAATTGAGAAGAACTTTAAATCCATATGTTTGGTACCTCTAGAGTACCTGTCATTCTTAGAGAAGAAGACAACTGCAGAATTATCACATAAAACCTCAACGACCTAGCTTCACTGTCTATAATGCCAAACACTGAAGTAAAGTTTCGTAGCCACAATGCATGATTTGTGCACTTAAATCATGCCACAAACTCAGCCTCCATGGTGGGTGTAGCAATTATAGATTGTCTACCCCTTATCCATGAAATGGCTCCTCCAACCATTAGGAAGACATACGCAAACGTATATTTCCTTGAGCCCACATATCCTACATAGTCTTAATCCGAATAACCGATTACCTCAAGGTGATATAACTTGCTATACGTGAGCACACATCCTTCTTTGCAACCTTCCAATGGTCCATTCTAGGGTTACTCTGATATCGACCTAACATTCCAACAACAAAACCGATATCTGGCTGAGTGCATGACTGAGCATAACATTAAACTCACAGCCACTGATTCATATGGAATAGATTCCATTTTATCACGTTGCAAATCATTTATTGGATATTGCTTTTCACTGAATTTGTCCCCTTTTTGGATTGGAACTATCCCTGCGGAGCACTTTTCCATTCCGAATCTCTCTAATACCTTATTCATATATCATTTCTGAGATAATCCTAATAATCCTTGTGATATATCACGAAATATTTCTATTCCTATCACATAGGATGCCTTACCCATATCCTTCATTTCAAAATTATTAGAGAGAAACTCCTTTACATTATGTAACAATCATTTATCATTTGCAGCAAGCAGAATGTTAGCAAAATATAGGACTAACATTATAAACTTTCCCCCATTAACTTTCATGTAGATACACTGATCAATAGTGTTTTCCACAAACCCATATGACATAATGGTATAATTGAATACTATATACCATTATCTAGAAGCTTGTTTCAGTCTATATATTGACTTATTTAATTTAAACACTAGATTTTCCTTTCCTATGGTCACAAATCCTTCAGATTGGTTCATATAAACTTTCTCGTTTAAAACACCATTCAGAAAAGCGGTCTCTACGTCCATTTGGTGAAGCTCTAAATCATAATGAGCCACCAAAGCCATAACAATTCTTAAAGAATCTTTCTTAGATACTAGAGAAAATGTTTCTTTATAATCAATGCCCTCTTTTTGACTGAAACCTGTGGCGAAAAGTCTATCCTTATATCTTTCAATGTTGCCTTTTGAGTCATGCTTGGTCTTAAAGACCCATTTACAACCAACTCGTTTTGAACCCTCAGGCAACTCAACTAGATCTGAAACTTTATTATCATCCATCGATTTCAACTCTTCTTTCATAGCATTGAGCACTTTTCAGAATTGTCACTTTCTATGGCTTGTACGAACGAGACTAGATCTTTATCAATACTCAAGTGACATTCATGGTCAAGTGAATATACAATATAATCTACATATATAGCTGGTATTCTTCTTGGCCTTTCAGACCTTCTTAATGCTATTTCTTGTGGTATTTCCATCACTTGATAATTAATGACTTCATTAATTGTCTCATTAACTATTTATTCATCATGTGGATTTTTGATATTATCTTGTTTTCTCTGTGTGTTATTTGACTGTAATATAACTAGAGGAACAACAACCTCAGGAGACATATTCGGTGAAGAAGATTTATCAGAAGTCTCCATAATATCCACCTTTTGTGATTTGTCACTCCCACTAGTTTGACCATTCTCAATGAACCTAGCATTTCCAGACTCAACTATTCTCGTTCTATGGTTAGGACAATAACATCTTACCCTTTTGACTTTTCTGGATAGTCGATAAAGAAACCACTAATGGTTCTTGCATCATGCTTCTTTTCATGTGGGTTGTACACCTTCGCTTATACCGGAAAACCCCAATTTATGGAGATGTCTCAAATTGGGTTTCCTACTAGTCCATAACTCATAGGGAGGTTTAGGAACCGCCTTACTAGGAACCCTATTTAGCAGATATGTAGCGGTCCTTAATGCGTATATCCACAACGATAAAGATACATCACAATGACTTAAATTGACCTAACCATTTCTATTAGTGTATGATTATGCCTTTCAGCCACACCAGTTTGTTGTAGTGTGTAAGGCATAAAGTATTGAGCACATATGCCTCGACGTTCGAGAAACTTTGAAAATGGTCATGGACATTGTATATTCTCATTATACTTTCCATAATATTGACCACCTCTATCAGACCTCGTATCCTTAACCTTCTTTTCAAGTTGCCTTTCAACCTCGTTAATGAATACCTTTAGGACATTCAATGATTGAGATTTTTCATGCAACAAATATAAGTAACAATAATGTGAGTAATTGTCTATATAAGTGATGAAATACTTTTCACCACCCTAAGATGGAACATCCAAAGGATCACATATATCCGTGTGTATCAATTCAAGAAGTTTGCTACATCTTGTGGCTGAGTTCTTTGATATGTGTTTAGTTTATTTTCCTTTAATACAATTTAAACAAACATCTCAATCACTAAAATCCAAAAGAGGTAAAATCTCACCTTTTGTTAACCTCATTATCCTTTCTTTGGATATATGGCCTACTCTTTGATGCCACAAGTAAGCAAAATTCTTATCAAAATCTTTAAGCTTTCTACCAAGATAATGTTCAACATTAATTAAAGATTCCTTAAATTTAAAATCAAGATTGAAGCAATATAAATCATTCATTAATGTACTAGAACCGAAATAATATGAATGCTTACATAATTTAAAACCATAATGTTCAATCTTAAAATTAAAACCTATACAAGCCTAACAACAAAAACAATGTTCTTGGAACATTCAGGAACATAAAGACACTTTTCTAGATCTAAATAGTTTTCACTATCTAGGATCAATCTGTATGTCCTAATTCCATGAACTCGTGCCTTCATTCTGTTTCCCATGTAAAGAAACTTCTCAATTTCCTAGGTTTGGATTGAAAGGAATCCCTGCACAATATGTGACATGTGAGTTGTTGCATCAGAGTCTAACCACCAAATATTATTAGAAACCTCAATTAGAAATGATTCATCTATAACAGAAACAAAATGTTTACATTTATTTTCGAATCATTTATTCCTTTTAGGACAATCCTTCTTATAGTGCCCATTCTTCTTATAAAAGAAGCACTTAATTTCTTTATGGATTTTCCCTTCCTTAATGGAGATATTTTCCTTCCCATTTCCTTTGTTCCTATTGAGTGTCATGAATCTGATGGTGCTACTTGGCTCCTGAATGGACAAGTGAATGAAGTCATTCTTAATTTTCTTTAACCTGCCCTCCTCCTGAACGAGCATAGCCTTTACTTCTTGAAACTTCCATTTTTCCGTTATGGTGTTATAGTTCACTTGGAATTGGCCAAACGCAATAGGAAGGGAGTTAATGATGAATTGTACCAAGAATGGTTCTATCACCTCCATCCCCATGCCTTTCATTTTTGTAGCCAGATTTTCCATGCTAGTTCCATGATCATGAATGGACTGCAACCAATCAAACTTCTTGGTCGTCAACTCTGTCATGAGATTTCCCACCATAGACTTATTAGTAATGTCTGATTAGGAGTAATCCTTGATAATTCTCATAAATTCCCTTGCATTATTCATCTTAGGCATAAACAGTTTGATATTTTCAGGGACTGACATTTTCATCATGCTAAGACTCAACCTGTTTGACCGCTCCTAAGCCTCATATAGAGCCTTGTCTGCTGCCGAGCCGGTCTAAGTTATGGTTGTTACATTATCCATAATGATGGTCAAGTCCAAATCCATAACATCCAGTGAGAACTAGATCTGTTCGGACTAATCAACATAGTTTAGTCTGTTGAACTTGACACATTTGTTGCTTAAAAAGGCGAATATATTGAATGAAGATGAAATAAGATATGCTCACACTTTAATGCTTTGAATAAACCTTTATGGATTCAAAGAAACTTTAATTCATGCACTTACTTTATGTTTGGATAAAATTTAAATGCATTAAACTTTTATTGATGATGCCTAACATCATTCTTTAATGTATAACTAATCATCCTTTTTTAAACATGTATGCTATCTTTGGATAAACGAACACAAACAAGTATGCTTAAAACTTTAATATCATTAAATACTTGCACTGATCCACCTTTGGGTGATCATAATATGCATTATAATTAATGACAAACCCAATTTATTATCCTTTTGACATCATAATCTTAATTACATACAATGATCCACCTTTGGGTGATCAAAATATGCATAATAAATTTAATTGTAATTAATATCAAAATCAACAATTAATTTTTCATACAAGGATAATTATTTCTCATTTTCAGTGAGATAGTAACATTATGAAAAACAGGAAAGTGTTACAACTATTATTGAAAGAATATTACCCATTTTAGTCCCTCATGTTTTTCGACCTTATGAGTTTGGTCCTTCAACAATTGAAAACCCCAAAATGCTCCCCAAAAATTTCAAATGTAGGTCAAATTAGTCCTTTTGGGGTCAAATTAGTCCTACCAAGCGTTTTAAAACATGTTAAAAAGGACTAATTTGACCCACATTTGAAAATTTTGTGGATCATTTTGGGTTTTTCAATTTTTGAGGGACCAAACTGATAAGGTCGAAAAACATGAGGGACTAAAATGTGTAATTACTCTTATTGAAATAATTAACTCCAAATTGAATCAAAAGAGAACGATTCACAATTACTTCATTTCGTAACAATAAGTTTTTGGTTTCATTTTAATGTATTCATGATTCAATTATAGAAATACAATAAATCTCACAATGTCCCTAACCTGTTGCTATGATATCAATTGTTTGACTTTTAAAATTTTTTATGAGCTTTTAATGGTTCATAAGAACCCCTTAATTTAGGACCTTAACATTATGATATTCACATGTGATAAAAGAATAAAGTAAGGAATACATAGTTCCATTTGCATTTCCCTTTATGTGCTTTTTGGTTGTCTTTGTTCACACATCTCTGCCTTCCCTTTATGCGTTCCTTGATGATTAGGAACTCAGTTTCGTTCGTTCTCTATATGACCTTATACATTCCTTACTCAACCACTAGTGCTTCTATAATTTTCACTTTGTATTTTTATTCATGAGATAGCAAATAATGGATTGAATGAAATACTTTTCCAATGCATGAGTGCCTCTCTTTATAGAAGGGTTTATGGGGAGTTATTGGAAAAAGTAACTCCTCCACTCTCACGGAAACTACCCATGAAGTGAGAGGGGAGAGAGTTAATAACACCCTCACTAGTTTGATCCAGCAATTGTCAATCATCATCACATTAGACATTTTTATTCAAACTAGTAACTTCCAAGAACATGGACCACTAATTAGAATTAATCTAACAATTGCATCCAAACAAACATGTCATTAACATTATTATTTCTTGAACCAATGTTTCCATGTTGAGAATTATGATTATGTTTTTTGGGTACTACTGATGATATATATTTCAAGTTTTGTGTCTGCCCCTCCCAACAAGTGTCGCTTCCAGGAATTAAACTTTCGACCTTGGTAATCTAGTGGGGCCTTACACCACTAGACCAACACCTTGTTGGTGAATCATGATTATGCTTTGAATTAGTGCTACAGAAAAAATGATGGGGCATTAGTATATGTTATTCTACTTTGTCAATATGTTACAATCTCGACCTCATCCTTATCACCATAGAACTCAATGTTCTCTTCATCACTATAACTAGTAACAATATCTCTTATAATATTCATCCACATCAATAAAGATATTATTAATAAGTAAAGTTATAAAAAATTATAATTGGAAATGGTAGATTTACCTTATGTATTAGAAGAAGAAAATCAATTAATATTGAACGAGTGTTTCTCTCCCATATTGAATTGTCATATATTCTCCTTTAGAGAAGTGTTTCTCGTATATTTTCCTTACATGAAAGTGTTGTGTGAATATATAGGCTAAGAAATTAAGAAACTCGTGGATACTATAAAGAAGAATATAAGATGTAATTGTGCCTTTGTATTGCTGTGTAACTCAATATATATACACAAAGTTTTGATAGACACCTACCCCAATTTATGCTAATTATCTCTGAGCTATTCCTAAATGTAATTTGTACAGATTCTCACAATATCTTAACATATATTTTAGGAGAATAACTACAAAGAATACTAATAGAAAATATTACTAGATCTTTATTCTAAATAGAAAATCTCACTAAAATATCATTACCCCCCTCAAGTTGGAGCAGATGGATTACAAATGCCCAACTTGGAAAGTAGATAATCAATTCGGGTCTTTCCTAAAGCTTTAGTGAATATATCTGCTAGCTGAGCATGAGAAGGCACATGATATGTAGCAATGGTTCCTCGCAAAAGTTCACCACAGATAAAGTGACAGTCCACTTCGATGTGTTTGGTGCGCTCATGGAAAACAGGATTAGCCATAATGTGAAGAGCAGCCATATTATCACAATAGAGTTTTATAGGTCTAGAATGATCAATGCCAAAACATGGTAAGAGTTCCTTCAACCATTTAAGCTCACAGGTAGTAGTAGCCATTGAACGATATTCTGCTTCTGCGGAAGAGCGAGACATTGTGCGCTGCTTCTTGGTTTTCCATGAGATGGGAGAATTACCAAGAAGAATAAACCAGCCACTAAGGGATTTCCTAGTCAAAGGACAACTGGCCCAATCTGAATCACACCAAGCATATAACTGCAAATCACAATCAACACTTAACATAATTCCTTGTCCAGGATTAGCTTTCAAAAAATGTACAACACGTAGGGCAACATCCCAATGTTCTTGTCTTGGATGATGCATGAATTGAGCAAGTGTATGTACACAATAGGAGAGCTCAGGTCTAGTAACAGACAAGTAAATTAATCGGCCCACCAACCTTCTATAACGTTCTGGATTTGGAAGGAGAACACCTTCAGCCAACACAAGGCGGTGATGTTGATCCATGGGAAAACCAGCAGGCTTGGCTCCTAACAATCCCACTTCAGATATAATATCCAATGCATATTTGCGCTAACATAAGAAAATGCCAGCAGAGTTATAAGCCACTTCAATGGCTAAAAAATATTTCAACATCCCAAGATCTTTCATATGAAAGCATACATTCAAGTATATTTTAAAGGCTTTGATAACATCATTGTCAATACCCGAAATCACGAGATCATCCACATAAACCAACACATAAAGTTTCACATTTTTACGTTGCAAGATAACGAGTGAATGATCAGATGAGGTTTGGGAAAACCATAGCGTTTCAAGGCACTAGCCAATTTGAAAACCAACATCGAGGAGCTTGTTTCAATCCATACAATGACTTATGAAGTTTACAAACTTTACCTGAAGCTTCAGATCGAAATCCCGGAGGAGGTTTAATGTACACCTCCTCTTTAAGGTCTCCATGCAAAAAAACATTGTGAACATCCATTTGATGGAGCTCCCAATTTCTAGCAGCCGCAATAGCAGGAAATGTGCGCACGGTTACCATCTTTGCCACTGGGGCGAAGGTTTCAGTATAGTCAAGTCCTTCAACTTGGTTGTTTCCTAGTATCACTAGCCTAGCTTTAAATCGTTCAACCGAACCATCAGATTTATACTTGATTCGATAAACCCACTTACTCCCAATAGCTTTCTTTCCTGGTGGTAGTGGTTCCAAAGTCCATGTCCCGTTATGCTCCAATGCTTGGATTTCAGTTTGCATAGCTTGCTGCCATCGTGCATCTTTCATGGCTTCAGCAAAAGATAGTGGTTCAGTTCCTGCACTAACAACTTCCAAGAATTGCCTATGATGCATAGAAAAGTTATCATAATTAACATAATGTGCTATAGGATAAGGTGTACCTAAGGTGTGAGAAGCATTAGGTGAACTTGGAGAGGGGTCTACTTTGCATATAGTGTGAGTCACAAAATTTCTCAGCTTAGTAGATGGTGTTTTAGCACGATGTCCACGACCCCAAGGCTGCTCATTCACCTCAACATTGGTGCCCCCTATTTCAATTTCACCAATATTAGTGTCATGAATCTCAGTAGGCAAGACTTTCGGCTCTTCCAAAGAGACTAAAGTGTTTCTATTTTCATAATTAGAATTGGAAATCTCTGTTTCGTTAGTGCCATCAATATTGCTCCAAGAAATAAGATTTCTTGGTTCTGTATCAACATGTTCAGGTGTCAAGGGTTGTGGTTTAGCAAAAGGAAATTCATTTTCACAAAACACCACATCTCTAGATGTTAAGAACACTCCTAGTTCCAAGTCATATACTCTCCAGCCCTTTTTACCATGGGATATCCCATGAAAACACATCGTCGACTTCAACTTTCAAATTTATCCCCTTTAAAGTCTCGATTATGAACATAACACATGCTCTCGAACACACGTAAATGAGTGAGAGATGGTGGCTTGTTATATATCATCTCATACAGAGTTTTTCCATTTAGTACAATTGAGGGTGTGCGGTTGATTAAATATCCTGCAGTTAGAACACATTCTCTCCAAAATTCAATGGGAAGATGAGCTTGGAAGCGTAGCGCACGAGCAACATTAAGAATATGTCTATGCTTTCACTCCACTCCTCCATTTTGTTGAGGAGTTCCTATACAAGATGTTTCATGTATAATTCCACGATTTTGAAGATAATTATTCATGCATACAAATTCTGTGCTATTGTCATTGCGCAAAGTTTTAACTTGTTTACTAAATTGTCACTCTAACATAGCAAGGAATTGACATAAGCGTGTAAAAACTTCTTTCTTTTCTTCCAACAAATAAATCCACACAGCTTGTGAATAATCATCCACAATAGTTGATAAGTGCCAAACATACCTAAATTTCATACACTTTTATGACACTTTCATACACTTTTATGGCACTTATCTTAAGCATAATTGAGAAAAACCAACTTAAAAACAATACTTTTTGGATAAAATATCACAATCTTGTTATTTGTGTTTGGATTTCTTTTTAATGTGTTTTGTAGGATTTAGAAAGAAGAAGAAAAGAGAATAAAGACTCATGGTCCAAGAAGAAAAAGAAGTCAAACTCGAGGTGCTCAAGTAGGAAGCTTAGTGTGGACCAAGCTACGCTGAGCTAACCTGGACACCAGCCTGGCACAGTCAGACCCAACCTGGCTCAGTCAAACCAACCTGGCACATACCAAGTTGCTCAAGCAGGGAGCTTAGTGGACCTACTTGACCGCTTAACCTAGCACCAGACAAAGCCTGACACGGTCAGAACACAAGCTTGGCACGGTCAGACACAAGCCTGACACACGCCCAAGCTGCTCAAGCAGGCAGCTCAGCGGTGCCACATGTGTGCTCAGCAGTGAACCAGACAACTGACCAGGTCAGCAAGCACCAAGCCATGTCTCAGTCAGCACGATCAAAGCTGCTCAAGCTGGCAGCTTAACGGTGCCACATGTGTGCTCAGCGGTGTGCACCCATAATTAACTTAGCCATCAAGAAACCATGAAGTCATGCATGACCTCACTTCAAGTAGCCCACCATAGGCTTTTCAGGAGTAGCTCACCATAGCTGGTCCCATAGCTCACAACTAGCCTTGGTGAGTCAAGCTTAAGGAGGTGACCAAGCTACTTGACCAAGCTACTTGACCAAGTGACCAAACCCATGCTGAAGGGTTTGGTTAACTATTGAGCGGTGCAAAGAAGCAACTGAGCGCCCAACACCTTGGCCTATATAAAGGCATGAAATTCTCATTTGAAAACATTGTACATACGTTCTAAATTCTTCCTAGTTTATTCCTCTTCTTTCCTCCATATTTTCCTATCATTTTAGGTAGTTTTTAGGCTAGTTTTAGAGTAGNGACATACCTCATTATTATCCTTGCATGAGTCTGAACTTGTATTGCTGTCAGATCTGGCCATCAGACACAGCTTTGTTGACTCCTCCTCACTAGAGCTGCTCGATGTCGATTCCTCCTCAGGTACATCCCAAACGATGTAAGCTTTCTTGGATTTGAAGTCCCTGGGAGTGCTCTTCTCTGAATCAACCTTCTTTAGGTAGGTTGGACACTGAAACCTCATGTGCCCTACCTTTCCACACTCATGGCAAGTGAAGCGATCCTTGTTATTCTTGCCTTTACTGGTTGACTCTTTCGCTTCCTTCTTTTGAAACTTTTTGAGTCCTCCTTTTCTTTTAATGAATTTGCTAAATTTTCGGACTAGGAGACCCATAGTTTCATCATCTAGATCGGAATCAGATTCATCATCAATTTTCTCTTCTTTGTCTTTGGAGGTCGTGGCCTTCAATGTGATGCTCTTCTTCTTCCGGTCTGATTCTTCATTCATGGTCAAGCGACCCAGCTCCATTTCATGCTCTTGAAGTTTTCCAAATAAAGTAGCTAAAGGCATAGAGTCCAAATCTTTAGACTCAACAATTGCAGTCACCTTTGGTTGCCATCTCCTGTCAAGACAACGCAAAACTTTATTAGTTAGTTCACCTCTAGCAAATGATTTATCGAGAGCAACTAAATGGTTAACAATATGAGTGAATCGCTTTTGCATATCACATATTGATTCGCTTGGTAACATGCGAAACAACTCATATTCGTGGGTCAGCGCGTTCAGTCTTGCGCGCTTGACTTCGCTAGTGCCTTCGTGAGTCACTTGTAAAGTGTCCCACATTTCTTTCGCATTATGGCACTGCGAGACCCTAAAGAATTCATCATATGATAGGGCCGATGTGATGATGTTTTTGGCGCGCAGGTTATGCTGGACCTTTTTGCGCTCATCATCGGTCCATAAACTTTTCGGTTTATCTTTAGGTTGATCGTCCACAAGATGTTGTGGAACGTAAGGGCCGTTGACTACGGATTCCCAAATATCCGAGTCTATGGCCTCAATAAAAATTTGCATGCGCACTTTCCAGTAGGCATACCCTTCACCACTGAATATTGGTGGTCGATTAATGGATGACCCATCACCACCAAATGGATTTGAAGAACCCATTCTGAAGAAGAAACTTCCTTTCAACAAATTGGCGCCGTTGCCGGGGACAATTTGTTGAGGGGGAAAACCTCTAAGAAAACTCTTTCAACAATAGTCAAAAAATATCGAGCACCACATTGTGATATAGTTCTATATGGTCCCCATAAGTCACAATGAATTAATTGAAAAAACTCGATTGTTTTATTAGTACTAAGAGGAAAGCTTTCTCTACATTGTTTAGCTCTAAGGCAAATATCACAAACTTTATTGCACAATGCGTTATTTATGCTGGAACCAATATTTGGAATAAGTTTCACAACCTTACAAGATGGGTGTTCTAGTCTCCTATGCTATAAATCAAAGTTTTTTTCACCATCAGAATTTACAACAACAACAGTAGCAAAACCCCTGCTTCCAAGGTAGTAGACCCCCTCTCTTCATTCACCCGCGCCAATCACCATCCTCGAGATAAAGTCCTGTATAACACATAATTTGTCAGTGAATTGAGGCATACAATTTATTTCATCAATAAGTTGTGATACAGAAATTAGATTGCATTTCAAGCTAGGCACATAGAGAACATTGCTTAATTTCATAGTTTCACTAAGCACCACTGGTCCTTCCTTGGCAGCAAATATTTGCTTTCCATCTGGAAGTCCTACTGGACATTCTGAAACATTTCTGATATCAGTGAAGTATTCCAGTTTTCCTGTCATATGACGAGAGGCACCAATATCTATGATCCATTGTGAAAAATTATACTTACTAGTCAACTTTTCAGTAGCTCCTAATTTGACATTATTCAAGAGATTCACCAATGTTTGCCACTGCTCGCTATTGAGTCCATCAACAGTAGACTTTTCAAGATTTGTTACCGAAGTGTTGGATTCTGGTCCAGGCACATAGGCTTGGGTTGCATTTGCTCTAGTCAAAGTAACACGTCCACTAGCAACAGAGGTCTTTCCTTATTGTCCAGTTTTGCCTTGACCATTACCTCGTCCAACTTCGCGAGATCGTTCTCCCCACCACTCTGGATAGCCGATCAAATGAAAACAACTCCCATAATCATGTCCTGTACGATTACAATTACTACAAATTGTATTTCAATCCTTCCCTTCAGTCTTGCCACGTAATTTTTCTGCACTCTGTACAATAGAGCTCATTATCTCTTTTTGTTCCTCCTTTCCCCGAGCAACAGTTTTCACACATTCTTCTTGCACCAAGGTGGAATAGATTTTGTTCAGACTCGACAAAGGATCTTGGGTAAGTATGTTTGATCTCACATTCCCATAAGAAGTCTCGTCGAGACCCATGAGGAATTGATGGATTTTCTCTTCTTCACGTTTATTCTAAAGCTTCGATGCGAGATTGCAAGTGCATCCACCACACCTGCATGCAGGTATCTGTTCATGGTTGGCTAGATCCTCCCACAACCTCTTCAACTTGCTGTAATAGGCGACAATAGTCATTCCTTTCTGTTTACATTCAATCAACTTTGCTTTAAGTTGTTGCATGTGTGGCCCATTAGATATCGAGAAACGTTCCTTGATATCGGTCCATAGATCCTGCGCAATCTCCATATGTGACATCGTTGAGTGGAGAACAGGTTCGATGGTGTTCATTATCCATGACACAAGTAATGAGTTAATTGTCCACCAATCTTCAATATCTGGTGATTCTTTTGTTGGTTGTTTGATTGTTCCATCTATGAACCCAAACTTCTTCCTTGCTCTCAACGCAGTTCTCAGAGAACGAGCCCATTCATCATAGTTCTCCCTTTTAGTTGAACTTGCGTCAAAAGGATTCCTGGGTTGTCATTTGTGGTTATGTCATAAGGTGAGATTGTCTTCCTCAACCTTATTTCATCGTAAATACCTTCTTTTCTTTTGTTATTGCTTTCTTCCTCAGTCATGATGATAATGACGAGGCTATCAGATATTGCTCTGATACCATAAAGAAGAATATAGGATGCAATTGTGCCTTTGTATTGCAGTGTAACTCAATATGTATACACAAAGTTTTGATAAACACCTACCCCAATTTATACTAATTATCTCTGAGCTATTCCTAAATGTAATCTGTACAGATTCTCACAATATCTTAACAGATATTTTAGGACAATAACTACAAAGAATACTAATAGAAAATATTACTAGATCTTAATTCTAAATAGAAAATCTCACTAAAATCTCATTATACTAGGAACAATTACAAAAGTTATATGAAAGTCGTGCTTATGGTATACAATTTTAAAAATATATATGAAAATAGTGTCTGGGGTGGACCATTTTAAAGAAATATGAAAATCATGCATAGGATGGATGATTTTAAAAATAAATATGAACAATTTTATAAAAAAATCAAAATAAAATATAGAAGTCGTTGCTAACAAGCACAAATGTTTTAAAAAAAATTGAACTCATCCCTTGTAGGCATGATTTTGCCTAAAAATGTGGGCATCAGGCACGATTTTAATGAAAGTTGTGCGAACAGTCACAATTTCTCCAAAAATTACATCTCCCTCAGTAATACTGAAAAAAAATACACTACATATATAAAT
This sequence comes from Lupinus angustifolius, assembly GCF_001865875.1. Classification (NCBI taxonomy): domain Eukaryota; kingdom Viridiplantae; phylum Streptophyta; class Magnoliopsida; order Fabales; family Fabaceae; genus Lupinus; species Lupinus angustifolius. The sequence continues at coordinate 11,828,159 of NC_032021.1, forward strand.
AACATCTTTAATTACACTTTTCTAGTAATATTCATTTTTGAAATAATTGGGAAATAATGTAACTTTTTATTATTCACTGTTAATACATATTTATTACAAAAGTTAGTGTAGTGCATCAATTTAATTTTTTACATTTAAAAGATTCATGTGAGAAATATAATTTAAACTCTAACATTTTAAAATGGTTTATGTCATTAATGATCTTTTTGATTTACAACTGTATGACAAACATTTTCTTTACTTTATTAAAAAGTGGTACTTTTAAAATTGAAACATGATTTTTCTAAACAAATTTTCTATACCTAAATTTAGTCCTTACTATTTTAATGAGGTGACTAGTTATGCTTAATTGATATATATCCTAGTTAGTAATGGTATCAGCAAATCTACCCATGTTATTAGGGAGTGCCCTGGAATGGAATAGTAAACATGTTTAGTATTGTTGAGTTGTATATACTCTAATACTAAATATTCATCCCATATAATTCTTGTGATTTGATGACTTCTTAATCTTTATGAAATAATTTTGTATGTCTATGTACTAAGTTATATATAGTTTTTTGAAAAAATGACCCACTCTTATGGAAAAGAATCTCAACATATAAATGCCTACAATGGCTCCAAACAAAAATTAAAGCTCAACACTTTTATAATTCCGACCTATTCTTTTTGGACTTTCTTGAAAGAATGATATTTTGAAGTGAAATGAAAAAACTCACTAGTCTCACTTTGCTTGGAGGAGGGAAGTTGAAAGGCTTTATAAGCCTTAAGTTGGGGCCCAACATTCTTTTTAATAAAATATTTATTTATTTATTAATTTATTTAATTTTTGGGGTCTTTTGGGCTTGGACTGTGTGTTGACCAAGTCAACACACACATGCAACAAATAAAGAGCTGTTGGAGGAGATCTCGACCATTATGATAGAGCCATTGGTAATAGAGTTGTTGGTGAAAGAGCGTTAGAGAGCCGTTGGAGGCCTCAGGCTATAAATAAAGGTCTCATTCCCTCATTATAATTTGCACCAAGTTAAAGGTGTTTACCTCTGAACTTCTCTTTCTTCCTCCTTATATCCCACCAACACATTTTCGGAAACCTTCTCCCTCTTTCTTTCCGTGGCACTTGAGAATTGACATAGGCAGCCAAAGTGGGAATTTCGAGAACTGACACTAGTAGTCAGTATTGTGGAAAAAGAATTGGCATGGGTAACCATACTGTGGGAATTCGAGAATTGGCATTGGTAGCCATATTGTGGGTGTATTCGAGAGTGATTCTTACAGTGTTGTAAGAAATCATATAAGATAGAACTAAGCTGTTTTATCCTAGGGACATCGTGGTTGATAGTCTACTTGCACAATTTTAGCAGTTCCACATAACGTCTTAAAGAGAGGGACATGGTCGTGACTCAGCCAATAACAATTATTTCGTGCCATTCAGAATTGTTGTGAGCTACGGTAACAACAATTTTAAGACGTTTCTACTGCAATGGCAGTTGTAGATAATATTACTGGACCGAACCACTATGACGTGAACAAGCCATTTCGGTTTGACAGGACAAATTTCAAACGTTGGCAACATAAGATGGAACTTTTCCTCACTATGAGAATGGTTGATCATGTTCTGAAAACCGACATTCCAGTGATGACGGATTAGGCTGAAAATGAGGAAATAGATAAATAGGCTATTGAAATAGCTCTCTGGAATGAAAGTGATTACTTATGTAAGAACTTCATTCTGAATGAGTTACCTTATGATCTCTATGATTACTACAGCTCATACAAGTCTGCCAAATTAATTTGGTATGCACTTGAAAAGAAATATGATACCGAGGAAGCTGATACTAAAAAGTATGTTGTTAGCCGCTACCTCAAGTATTAGATGACTGATGATAAATCAGTAGAGTCTTAGTCCCACGAGATACAGAGAATTGCTCATGAGATCATTATGAGGGTATGTCCCTAGATGAGAAATTCCAAGTGGCTGTCATAATTGAGAAATTGACTCCTAGTTGGAAAGACTTCAAAAACCTTCTGAGGCATAAGACCAAAGAATATCTTTGGAATCTCTGATCACTCGTCTTCGTATTAAAGAAGAGGCTCGTAAGCAAAATCAGAGAGAAGAGGTACTGATTGTCTCTAATAATAGCACTAGCAAGAAATTCTTAGATGCAGTTCTGAAGCCATCTATCACTAATTTCAAGAATCAGATCCGCAATGTGAATAAGGCTATGAACATCAGTGACAACAAGAATTGGAACCCTCAAAAGGTCCACTATGTTAAGCCATCTACGAAGAATGACTCTGGAAACCTATTCATCTGCTTCAAGTGTGAGAAACCACGTCATATGGCACACAAGTGCAGAAATAAACCAATGGATCGTCCTCCACAGGCCAACATGGTTGATGAGCCATTTGTGGTTGTATTATCTGAGGTCACTGTGGTTGAAGGAACTGATGAGTGGTGGATAGATACTAGCGCATCGCGCCATGTCTGCTATGACCGTGCTATGTTCAAAACATACACAGATGTGGATGACAAGAAGGTGTTGTTGGGTGACTCTCACACCACTGTTGTTGTTAGAAATGGTAACGTGGAATTCAATTTTAAATATGGGAAGATTTTAATTCTCAAAGATGTAATGCACACTTTAGAGATGAGGAAGAATCTAGTTTATAGTTTTCTTCTTAATAAGGCTGATTTTACCTAGACCATATGAGCAGACTTGTATACTTTTACTAGAAATGGGGTACTTGTTGGGAAATGGTATGCCACTGATGACATGTTTAAATTAAATGTTGATGTTTATATTAATAAAATTTCATATTCTGTTTACATGTTGTGTGATTTTAATATTTGGCGTTCTAGAATTTGTCATATTAATAAACGTATAATTTCAAATTTGAGTAGTGTAGGTTTAATTCCAAAGTTATCTAAAAATGATTTTGAAATTTGTGAATCATGTAGTCAAGCAAAAATTCAAATAAACCTCATAAATCAGTAATGCGAGAATCTGAGCCTTTAAATTTAATACACTCAAATATATATGAATTAGATGGAACGTTAACTAAAAATGGTAAACATTATTTTATCACTTTTATTGATGTCTTTTCTCATTTTACTTATGTATATCTTATGAAAAATAAAAGTGAAGCACCTGACATGTTTAAGCTGTATGTAACTGAAATTGAAAATCAACTCAAGAAGAAAATAAAGAAATTTAGAAGCGATAGATGTAATGAGTATGACTCTAACATGTTTAATGATTTTTATAAATTAATGACACTATTCATGAAATAACTGCACCATATTGACCTGAAATGAATGGTAAAGCTGAAAGAATGAAAAGAACTTTAACTGAATTAGTTGTAGCTATTATGTTAAGTTCTGGTGTGGCACCCTCTTGGTGGGGTGAAATTTTATTAATTGTATGTTATTTGCTAGATAGAGTCCCCAAGGCTAAAAGCAAAACTTCCCTATATGAAATTATTAAGAATAGACAACCAAACTTGTCTTATTTGAGAACTTGGAATTGTCTGGCCTATGTCCGGATACTAGAGTCCAAGAGAGTTAAACTCGCAAGTAGAGCCTGTGAATGTGTATTCATTGAATATGCTGTAAACAACAAGGCGTACATGTTTTATGACCTTAACACAAACGTTATCATTAAGTCTAACGATGCAGATTTCGATTAAATGAAATTCCCTTTTAAATTGAGGAATAGTGGGGGCACAACAACTAGTAACATACTTGTGATAAGCGATAATGATAATAACGATGAGTTATAAATAGAACATAAGAGAACAAGGACTGCTAGAGAGTATGGAACTAATTATATGGTCTATTGCACCCAAAATTTTGGTCGAACACCGACCACACGACTGATTTGGAGTCGCCACCACGTTTTTATGGTCAAAACATAGAAAACCCATTTGATGGCCAAATATTGGATAGATTGGCCTTCAAACTAGAACTCTAGACTTGAGAGTTAGTTACGGATCGGGGAAGGTATCAGCACCTCGTCCGCCCGTTATCAAACGGTACCTACATCAATTGCATGGAACTAAATATACTCTAAAGCTTGTTGATCGAGGCCGTACCCGATACAAATAATATAACAATTAAAAACTGCAGTACTAGGAAGTGACTCCTAGATCGTTTCCCAAGGATTATCTTTCAAGCAAAGTTTCAAACACCTTATACTCACACACACACAAGGGGAGTTTTTGTTGTTGGATAGTATGAACATAAATCAAATTCAGAAATAGTAGTTAAGCAATGTAATAAAATGGCTAAATCCCTTTGGTTTGTTTGTTGACAACTCAATCCTCGGTTTCAAAAGATTATTTTCAGATTCCAACCATTAACTTCCGAATTTGTTGAGAACCAATTAACAAAGCGATAATCAACTCAAAGTTCCAAAACCTAAGCTTCTCACTAAGCAAAATTAGCATAAGCATGAAACGGTTAACAAATTCACACGAACTAAGCCTTCATGCACTAGAGAGTAAATTAACTAAGCGAAGATAAACTCATAAATCAGTTTCTAAGATAGAAGAAATAAAAAATAAAGAAACCGAAAATGCATTAATATCAAAATCTCAAGAGTTGTGATATATTACCAAAGGAATATAGTCTACAAGTTTAGCCTTCCATTCGGTGGAAGATACAAACCGAAAATGAAGAAGATGAATGAAAACCGAAAATGAAGAAAATGTGAAACTCTAGCAGAGCAAAAGAGAGGAAAAACGAAATTCTGAAAATGAGTGAATATAGTGTGTGAGAGTGGAATCCGGGTTCCCTCTTTTACAAAGAGTAAAACCGAAAAAGGGCAATAAACAATGGGCCCAAAACAAAAACTGAATTTACAAATAAAAACTCCCAAAATAAAAATACAATCTTCACTTCAACACATATCCTCCACTTCCATAATGCCCAAAATGCCATTGGTGCCAAATATGATATGAAAATGATAATAGATTTAATGAGTCTAAATAATCCCAAATTAACTCATTTTAGGAATATTAGTCCAATAAAGTCTAAAACACTAAACCATGTGAAACAAAGTCCATTAGACACCAAGAATCATCAATCATGCTAAATTAAAGTTATGAATAGTGTATAATATATTGTTCATCACTTGTTAAATAAATTAAATTTTTATTGAAACAAAATATTTTATTTTTATTTTTGTGTCTGACAAGAGTTCATCTTGCTCCTACATATCCCAGGTGCAATTGGGAAATCACGACCACATAGTTCTTGGTTAGAAAATGTTTGTGTGTTTGATTGATTTTAATTAATGAAATGTGGTTTGAGAATTTCTGAGATGGTTGTAAGTAAACATGGCTAATGAGATAAAGGCTTTCTATATATTGTCTTATCCATATTAGAGAGAAAGAAGAGGCACTATGACAACCGCTCACCCGTTTCCTACTAATATGATAATAAAAAACACTCAAGTTGATACTCTCTCTCTAACCTTAGCACTTGAAAATGTTTTTTTTTCATTTAATTAATTTTTTGAAAAATCTACTATTTCACAGATTTATGGTAAGAGAAAGAGTATCAACTTGAGTATTATTTTATTATCATATTACTAGGAAAATGGTGAGCAGTTGTTGTACCACCTCTTCTTTCTCTATAATATGGATAAGACAATATATACCAAGCCCTAATCTCATTACCCTATTTAATTAAAAGTGGTGAGCAACTGACGTACTGCCTCTTCTCTTTTAAAATGGGTAAAGTGATGTAGGGTAAAATTGTATCTTCCTCCTTAACCCTATCAATTGACGATTTGAGTCCTATTTTATTAGAACGTTAGTACGAAAACGGTGAGTGGTTGTCGTACTGCCTCTTCTTTCTCGCTAATATGGATAAGACGATATAAGTCAAGCCCTTAATTGATTATCCTATTTAATTAAAAGCGGTGATTGATTGTTGTATTGTCTTTTTTTTTATGAAGGTAAAATGATATAGGGTAAAGTTTATCATCCTGTTTAACCCTATCTACTTAAAACCATCTCACAAATTCTCAAACCACTTTTCATTAATTAAAATCAATCAAACATACAAACATTTTCTAACCAAGAACTACATAGTCTTGATTTCCCTATTGCACCTAGGATACGTAGGAGCAAGATGAACTCTTGTCACACACAAAAATAAAAATTAAATATTTTGTTTCAATACATAATTAATTGATTTAACAAGCTTTAAGGTATATTTAGTTCCATGCAATTGATGCGGGTACCGTTTGATAACGTGCGAACGAGGTACTAATACATTCCCCAATCCGTAACCGACTCTCGAGTCTAGAGTTCTAGTTTGAAGGCCAATCTATCCAATATTTGGGCATCAAAAGGGTTTTCTACGTTTGACCGTAAAAACATGGTGGCGAATCCAAATCAGTCGACCGGTGTTCGACCAAAAATTTGGGCGCGACACTGAAAGTTCAATCATAAACAAAGAAACAACAATATCCAAGAACCGTATGAATGTGTAATGGAATACAACACTAGATTACTTGTCTTCCCAAAAGACTGATGATAATGCTTTTACTTCAACCCAGTTGGTTAGGGCGGTGCTTGGGGTACACTGGAAAACACAATCTTCTGACGGACTTGAGCATTCTTCTTCAAGCATGGACACTGATCCCTGATACTCAAACCCCGCGCTGATGAAACTTGGCTTGATATGTGAAATAGGGAAATCTGCCTTCTTATACTCAAACTTCCCCATGCGGGCCCACCCCTTCCTTTTTGCCTTTTCTTTTATCCTTGTCTCATTGGTTTTGGTTGGATTATAGCGCAGACCGAAGCTACTCTTGTTTCCCAGGGGTATCACTATGTCTTCTACTCCCTGCCCATACTTGCCTAGACCTTTCCCTGGCTGGTATCCTTTCTGAATCATCATTAAGGCTACTTTAGATGAATGTGGCCCTATCATCGGTGCTTCTTCTACAAAGATAGTGTTATGAATTTCCAAAGCCTACAATAAGGTTTCGAGTGCTTCCTTGGCTGCTTCAACATACGGGGTATCAATGGGTCTAGATACCAACATATTCTCCTCACCCATTATTATCAAAAACTTGCCATTAATGATGAATTTGATCCATTGATGCAAGGTTGACAAAATTGCTCCTGCAATATGGATCCATGGCCTACCTAGCAAACAACTGTATGTGGGGTTTATGTCCATCACTTGGAATAAAATATGGAAAGCACAAGGCCCAATTTTTATGGACAATTCAATTTCTCCCATGACCTCTATCTTGGACCTATCAAATGCCTTAAGAATCATGGCACTTGGCCTCATATGCGAGTAGTTGACCAGGAGCCTACACAAAATTCTGTTAGTCATCATATTTAAAGATGAACCATTATCTATAAGGACTTTTCCAATCACACAGTCTTGGAACATGACAAAGATGTGGAGAGGGTTGATGTGGCCATTCCCTTCGTGAGGTATTTCCTGATCGCTGAAGGATATAAAATATTTAGCAACAATTTTATTCATGATACCCCCAAATTATCTGTAGTTATGTCTTGACTGACATGTGCTTGATTTAAAATTTTAAGTAGCATATTCCTGTGAGGCTGCGAATCCATTAGCAATAAAAGTATGGATATTCTGGCAAGTGTGTGCCTTAACTGATCGACCACCTTATATTCGCTTTGCTTTATAAACTTCAGGAATTCCTTGGCTTGCTCATTAGAAATCTATTTACCATCTTTCAACTCATCCATGGGCGATCCTTCTTGGCCAATTTCAGGGATTACTAGAGCATCAACGTTTTCTTTCCCCGTATAGATGGTGACTGTTTTTTTTCCTATCTCTGGAGGTCCACAGACTCTGCCGCTCTGGGTAATTCTGCTGACGGCGACATTTGTTACATCTAATACATGTTCCAGTAGTGTGATGACCTCCCCGCCATACCTCCAAGGTACTACTTTGTTGGACTCATAAGGAAATGGGCGAGGTATGTTTGTTACCATGGGCTCCATTTCCGTGAGATTTGGGAACCACTGTGGTTGAGCCAGATCTAGTGACATACTCCTTGGAATATTCAACATTGGTTTGGATTGAACCAATGTTGGAATAGATGTTGTTATATCTTCATTATCTCCCACTATATTGATTTTTGGGAATGTACATCTTCTCTCCACAACCTCCAATTTGGTATCCATCATTTTTTGTAACAACATTTTGAATTCTGCGAAATCTTCAATCACATGGCCAGATAAACCATGCATCCCACAATATTTTTCACCCCCTTCAGTTTCTTTTAACACCTCAATTATACCCTGGTTGCACATTTCCTTGAAGATAACTATCATTGGGGTACGTATTTCAGACACATCCCTCAGGAAAGATTCCTCTCAGACCTCATCAATAGCATTCACTCCATGATTCCCGTGATTTGGCAGAGGATTATTACTAACGTTTGGCGCCATTGTCTAAAGTTGAGCCATTTTGAGTCGATGAGGTGTTGTACCTTAAATTTCAAGGCTCTGCAATTCTATGTGGAATGCCCTACGGTTCCAGAGTGGTATGCGCATGAGACATTCTGGTCGAACCATGACCCTGGATTTTCAGGAATTCTTCCAGGAATTGGAGCTATAATCCTTTCTCTCATTAGGTATGTGAATATGTCTACATACGATATGGGGATAGGATAAAAAACTATTCTCTTATCTTGAGGTGTATATCCTCAATTTTGGGTGGTAGCAGTGTATATGTTATTTGGGGTTCTTGATTGCTGGTGTTGATAATTGTTTGTGCGAGATTGATATTGATAATTGTTGTTTGATTGCTTCTTGGATTCATTGGATACAAAATGTGTCTCACCTTCTTTCTTCTTCATGAATCATGGTTTTTTGGTATTTGATTGGTCATCTGTAATCTTCATGCTCTTGATCCCAATTTCGATCTCCCCCCCAACTCTTATTAGAGCATTGAAGCCTGAGGGCATAGCAGCCACTAGGCGATCGTAGTAGGGGTTTTACAGAGTGTAAACAAAGATAGAGAGTTGTTCCTCTTCTTCTAGTCTTGGAAGCACCTGAGAGGCCAACTCCCTCCAACGTTGTGTGTACTCTTTGAAGCTTTCTTGAGGCTTCTTGAGCATATTCTGTAATTGTGTCCTATCAGGTGCAACATCTTCATTGTATTTGTATTGTCGAATAAATGCATTATACAGGTCCAAAAATGTCCGAATGTTGGCCTTCTCAAGCCGAATGTACCAGTTCATTGTTGCCCCAGCCAGACTATCCTGAAAGTAGTGGATTAGTAGCTTGTCATCTCCACGGTATTCTGACATTTTTTAGCATACAAGTGCAGGTGGCTCTTTGGATAGGTCGTCCTAATGTACTTTTCGAATTCAGGCACCTTGAACTTTGGAGGCAGCACTACATCCAGCACGAGACACATCTCAAATGCATTCTCAAGGTCCGGAAGACTCGTTCTCTCTATTGCTTTGAGCCTCACCTCAATTAAGTTTAACTTTTCCGCTCCAACATTGTCACCAAATTGGTGCAGACCTATTAACCGCAGCCCTTTGAGGGGTTCATAGGTGGGGTCTTCATTATGCCCATTCATGTCCACCTGTGGTGTTGTTTGCTTCAGATGAGCATTAGATTGACCATGAGGTTCATTCAGCTCGTCCTCATAAAATGGAACATAATCATGGGGCATACCATAGAATGGCCACTTTCTCGCTTCTTTCTTTTGTTGGCTTGTACCAGCTCATTGACCAGAGTTGCCCTTAGGCAATTGAGCAAGATTTCTCTGTGGTCCCACATGGACAATTTGAGTGCTTTTCCATTTCTCACTTTGCAAAGCCTTCAACATGTTGAACATTTCACTTATATGTGCCTTAAGCTCTGCTAATTCGAACCTTCTGTATTCACTTGTTATAGATTCTGCCATTTTCTTTTCTTGAAACCGAGTGTTATATTGGTGCTTTGAGGCAACAGTGGCAATACCTAATGAAATTGGTTGTGGAAGACAATCCTGAATAAAGAGTATGTGCCCCTTCTACATTATCTTACTCTCCTTTCTATCTTGCTCATGGTTGGAACACTCTCTTTTTACCAAAGCTGTTGAATTAGTGTTTAGGATAAGTTGATGATTTTTTCTAAAGCTGCTTAGTAGACTTTGGTGAACGTGTAGTGTATTTTGGGATATTGATTTTTTTTACTTAAGCTCCTAAAACTTGGTTTAAGGATAAGGCTGCCAAAATTTGAAAAGCTGTTGAGTGTAGGATTAGTGCTAAGTGGGGCTATTTATAGATTCACTTAGGTTTATGGTTAGGATTAATGAAGAGTTTTAACTAATTTTTGTTTAGTCCTGTGAGTGCCTTTAATCACGACTCCGACCTTGAACTTCCTAAAAGTTTAAAAAAGACCCTAGACGAAATTGGGTATTCACATGGTCTATACATTGGAAGAGGATCCATCAACTCTCAAAGAAGCTTTGACTTCTTTGCCGATGTTGACCTTGAGTGGAATCTTGTATTGGTTTGATGGTCCGATGAGACTGTTACCGATATCATGAGTTAGACGCTCGATGAGGCTAGACCTCTCCCATTTCTAACCTATGATATTTAGGTTTCCTTTTCTCCATGGATAGGATGCAGTTTTGTGGCTTTTTTCCCAAAGTCTAAAACCTTCTAATGACTCCACTTTAGACCTACCTTATTACATCACCCTAGGAATGTAGCTTTTAGACATAACCCTTGTAAGGTACCTTGTGTAAGACACTAGAAGCATACTTGTCTATTTTCATGTAACATTTTTTTATAAGTTGGAACTTGCAAACATCATCACTTATGCCTGATTAATATCAACACATCTCAATATATTTGTATCATGAGGACGACATATTCACAAACATACTCAATAGAACCCATAGTCCTAAGGGTAATCTTTTAAAACTAGGGGCAAGTTGTCCTTGCCCTTGGTTAGCCTGAACGATATGACTTTCATTAATTCATCATGACATTTCATATTTTGTAATGAATGCGATGTTTCCCACAACTGGGTCACTAACCCTAAGGGCCTGGATTTTTCATTAATCTCGCATTCTACATTACCCTAACAGGGATATATCTTGCATTGATCATACACTTCATTCATTCGTACATACATTCATTAAAAAATAAATCATTCAAACATACATCCAAGAAAAAATCAGTCAAACATTCATAAAAAAATTCATTCAAACATTCATAAAAAAATTCATTCAAACATTCATCCATTAATTCACCAATTCATAGGTTCAATCATTCAAAAGTAAAAAAAAAAATCATACATTCATCCACATATTCATGCAATTATAAAAAACACATAAAAATAAATATTCAAACATTTCATTTCATACATTATCTTTCTATGTGTTATATTTCATACATTATCAGGCATCCATTTCGTACATCCTCATAAATCATTTATAAAACAAAAAAAATATTAATTCATGCATCATCATATGCATTCAAAAAAAGAAAGGCACATACTTCTTTTCATTCATCACCCATGCATAAAAAATTACATGTTCATATCATTCATGCACCTCATGCATAAATAGAAATATGCTTTGCTTACATTTCATGGCCCAAAGGTACTCATCAATTGAAGGTCATATTTGGACTTGATTGAATATAATTATGATTGAGACTGAACATGTTCATGTAGTCAGAAAAAATCCCAATATAATACACAATTTCCTACTCTAGCACAACCGACAATTGTTTATAAAAAATAAAACTTCTCATTTTGAAGATCCTGAGTGTCCAAGTCAATCTTAATTACGCTTTCCTCATCCATGTTCCTTTACATAAATACAGATTCATTTTCTACTGTATATCTTTTTAACAAGTACATACTAATGTGTTGATCATGCAATTTTTCTATCCCACATTCCATTCAACAAATATCATTCACTAAAGAACCCCAAATATTTTTCTTAGTTCATGCATTAATGTGAGATATTGATTCAAAAGTAAAGTGATATGGAGGATGATGAATATATCAGACCCAAAAAGATGTAGATCTTCGGACATGTTTTATACCGATGACACAAGGCTTCTTTGTAAATCTCCAAACACTATGAAGATATCCCTAGTAACCCCATTTGAGCCTAGGCATTGTGATAGGAGTTTTTTTTCTTTGAAATTATCTGTATCAATAACCTAGGGAGGGTAGACTTCCATGGTTTTCCTTGACAATAAATTATTAAGGAATTAACACACACTTACCATATATCAACTCTTCTATAAGACCTGAAGGATAAAGAATCCAAAAAAAATCGAGTTAGAATTGTTCCTCGATCAAAGTGTGAAAAAAAGATATACAAAAAGCCCGCTGAGAATCCTAAAAAAAAATCTCAGACAAAAGTTAGGGCAAAGAAAATGCAACTATTCATATCTTATCGAGGAAGACTATCACCTTAATCTAGGCCTTAACCCATTCCTTCACAAAAACAAAAACAACTTGTAGTTGAATGTCATGTCTGAAAACGGTTGAAAATAGGACAAGGAGAAAATAGTAAGGAGAAGTGGGCACGAGAAACATACATTTGAGCCTCATACCCTTTTATTTCAAATACCCTTAGTCATACCATATTACAACTTTAAAAAGTCCTTGTCGAGGATTTGATTTGTACGAAGTATACAACAGGGCAGAGAAATGCTCACTCCATCAAATATCACAAATTTTTGATAATAATATCTCATCTTTAATTCATATGACTAAGATCCACTATCTCTCATCATCACCATTATCAAAAACACATTAGCACTCAAAGCCCACATCAAATTCAATCTTCTTATTACCATCACCATTACCATTATCAACAACCCTTAACATTTAGAGCCCACATCAAACTCAATATTCTCATCACCATCCCCATCCATAGCATAAACACTAACCAACTTTGAATGATCATTGTTTTTAGTATTTATTTTTAAAGAGTATGGATTAGATAAGAAGCACTATAGAAAAGGAAGAGTGAAATCCTCTCAAACTGAGGCAAGATGATACATGGTATATCATAATAATTGCAACAGAAGGATGAGTCCTAATATCTCACACTTGAGCAGTTTTTTGGGTTGATCTTGGTTTTCTAGTGGAAGGTTACTAGAAGCTCAAAACTATGTCAATAATGAAGTTGTTTCTTATGGTCTATAAGTTGATTCAATTACAAAAAAATCATGAACCCCTCCACCAAGCAGGGAAGATCTAAAGTTATCACATTCAAGAACCCTCTTTAGAACAACTTCAAAAATGACTTCATACACCTAGTTCAAGTCTTCTGCCTTCTATCAAGACACAACCACACGAGGGTGTCCTAAAAAATACAACTATAGAAGAATGAGAGCTAGGTTGAAAACCGCATGGGCAACATATGAAAATAAGAGTGATCCTGGGTTGAAAACCTGAAAAGGTGACTCAAAATCATAACAAAATGAGAGAATTCCCGACAGTTACCTACATAAGATATTCTATGCAAAAAGTAGGGAAAACTAGATGAACACCCTCAAAGTCAAGACTTACTATTACTCATCCTCAATGAAAAACTAGGGCAATTTTGTGAAGTATCCCAAGTTGAAAGTTCAGAGTAGGCACACTGGGGTAATTTTTTTGTTGTAAAAACATATGAAAATTGTGACAAAAATCCCATATCAGCCCACACTGGTGTGAAGTTTCTAGTTTTAGTCATTCTCATCATTATGACACTAGGGAAGATTATATGGAGTATCGTAAAGGAAGATTTGTATTGAAGCAGTATATGCCAGTTTTTGATCTCCACCCACTCAAGATTGAGAGGGAAAGAAAGATTAACAATTGATTATACCAGTCAATGATAGTCAACAAGGACCACTTCAGTCGAATCCATAAAAATTGATGAATTTTCTGCTAGCAAAAAAAGATGAGTACTCGAGAACATTTGTACATGGATCTTACTCCTCATTTCGTTACATGCAAAAAAAAAAAAACATTACTCAACCATACATGACATAATTTGTAAAGCATGACGAATACCATATGACATCATACATAAAATATTCTCAAGCATTCATACATGCTTCAAAAATCAAGCTTTATGGGTCAAGTACCTCTATAGGCATTTAAAATCAAGCATCCAGTCTACACACATTAGCATTGCTTTCACACAACTCGTGTCATAAATGATGTCATGCATACATACATCACTCAACGTATATCTCATACATCAATAATAATTTCATGCATTGCACCATATACTCTCAAGCAATCACACATTCAAAACACACATCTTACTTGCATAATCAGACCCAAGTATGTTGACCAAGACTTTTTGAACCAATCAATCACCTTGATTTATTAGCATTGTCGGACTCAGACGCCGAAATGCTATGACGTTGCTGGACTTAGACGCCAAAACGTTATTCCATTTTTAAAGGACATTTTTAAACTCATACATCAAAATGTGTTCTCTTATAAACCTAGGTTCCGACAGTACCCCGACCTGCATTCCTAGTGCTTGGATGTCCCAAGTTTTGGCAGTACCCGAACCTGGGTTCTTGGCTTTATCTTCCCGAATTTCGGTGATACCCCGACCTGTGTCTTCGGTGTTCTCTTATTAACCTAGGTTCCGAAAGTACCCCGACCTACGTTCCTAGTGCTTTGATGTCCCAAGTTCCGGTAGTACCCCGACCTGTGTTCTTGGCTTTACCTTTCCGAATTCTAGTAGTACCTCGACTAGCGTCTTTAGTGTTCTCTTGTTAACCTAGGTTCCGATAGTACCTCGACCTGCGTTCCTAGTGCTTGAATGTCCCAAGTTCCGGAAGTATCCTGACATATGTTCTTGGCTTTACCTTCTCGAATTCTGATAGTACCCCCGACCTGCGTCTTCGGTGCTCTCTTGTCAACCTAGGTTCCGGTAGTATCCCGACCTACGTTCCTAGTGCTTTGATGTCCCAAGTTTCGGCAGTACCCCGCTGTGTGTTCTTGGTTTTATCTTCTCAAATTTTGGCAGTACCCCGACCGATGTCTTCGAGTTCTCTTGTCAACCTAGGTTTCCTGTAGTACCCCGACCTGCGTTCCTAGTATTTAAGGTCCCAAGTTCCGGCAGTACCACGACTTGCGTCTTTAGTGTTCTCTTGTCAATCTAGGTTCTGACAGTACCCTGACCTGCGTTCCTAGTGCTTTGATGTCCCAAGTTCCGGCAGTATCCCGACCTGCGTTCTTGGCTTTACCTTCCTGAATTCTGGTAGTACCCCGACTTGCGTCTTCAGTATTCTCTTGTCAACCTAGGTGCCATCATTACCCCGACCTGCGTTCCTAATGCTTTAATGTCCCAAGTTCTGGCGGTACACTGACCTGCATTCTTAGCTTTACCTTTCCAAATTCTGGTAGTACCCCAATCTTTGTCTTCAGTGTTCTCTTGTCAACCTAGGTTCCAGCAGTACCCCAACCTACATTCATAGTGTTTTGATATCCCAAGTTTCGGTAGTATCTCGACTTGTGTTCTTGATTTTACCTTCCCAAATTCTGGTAGTATCCCAACCTGCGTCTTCGTTGTTCTCTTATCAATCTAAGTTCCGATAGTACCCCAACCTGTGTGCCTAGCGCTTTGATGTCTCAAGTTCCAATAGTACCCAGCCTGCGTTCTTGGCCATTTATTTAACCTTTATCCTTAGAGGGATCATTTGATTCAATTCCAGAGCATGTTTCAAATAATTGTTGGATATAGACATCTAAATGATTGTTACATCACCACCTTCTAATGCAATGCCATCATCACACAAGAACTGTGATCGAGCTCAAGCTTTAAATTATACCTAAGTCAAGTTTATGTTTTCGGTTAGCCAGTTTTGTTTGTGTCTCTAAACTGCGACTCATGCCTTTATCTCTTCGGTGGCTTCCCAAACAAAATTAGTATTCCCTTTCTTTACTAGTTACTTACCCTGATAACACTCAAACAATGATTTGAATGTTACCGGATAAGTAACAAGTAAAGAGGGACATTTGTGAATACTCAATTTCGTTCATGGTCTTTTTTAAACTTTAAGGAAGTTAAAGGTTTGAGTCGCGATTAAAGGAACTCATGAGACTAAACAACAATTAGTTAAAACTCTTCATTAACCTTAACTATAAACCTAAGTGAATCTATAAATAACCCCACTTAGCACTAATCTTACACTCAACAGCTTTATCCCTTGAACTAAGAGGACTTTACCAATTTTTTGGAAACACTTAGCAACTACCACAAAAAAAAAAAAGAGATTACATTAAGCATCTTATCCATATGCATCCAATATTCAGAAGCCCCTAACACAAAAAAAAAAACGTAGGAGCTTCTATCTTAACCAAAATCACATGGCAGCCCCTAAATCCTAAAACACATAATATGAAAATAGAGCACCCTCTACATACCAAAAACACATTAGCCACTTTCATTTATTCCATACTTCATCTACTCTTCATCACTGTCCACAGGTTACATTGCCATTCACTAACTCCTCCTTCTCCACTTCCAGCAACCCGTAAGCCGAACCAGTCGGGTCTGGACACTAGGGACAACCCCTGTCCTGATGGCCTTCATGTGTAGGACGTGGCGGTTGTCAAGCTTCTTCTGTTTAGGCTCGCTCACGCTAATGGAGCCTCAATAATCGGCATTCGCTCCATGCCGGACTGGTTCACCGCTGGTGGTCTCTAACAGGGCTTGTTATGGCAGCCGCTCCACCATGAATCCTTCACCGGTACACAACCCAATTCGTCTTCCAACCGTAGCATCCCCTTGCCCCGCCGGTTCGACCATGACAACTGACCCGTGGCCATAAATCTTCATGGAAGCCATGGGGAAGCCACGCGATAGTGGTATCCCCTTTTCTATTTTTTATTTCATTTTTGTTTTATTTTATTATTATTATTATTATTTGTATATTTATTTACTTTTATTTTTTTATGTTGATTGTTTAGTGTTTTGTATAGACTTATAATCCTTATTGCGTTTTAGGTTGGTGACATTCCTATTTGGCACGAGGCATTTTTTTATTTTGTATTTGTTATTTGGTGCCGAAGTTGTATCCCTATGTAAACTCCTTAAATCATCATTATAAAAAATAACAAAAAAAGTATGTATATTTTTATTATTGATTCTATTTTTACTCGAGCATAAAAATAGAATTTAGGTGAGAATTTGGGAGATCGGTAAATGAACCAAACTATATATTCCTTTCCCTTCCAATAGAAAAGTGGTGAGCGGTTGTCGTACTGCCTTTTCTTTCAATGGTAATGGAATTGGTGGAAGATGGTCAATGTCATCCCTATCTTCTAGAATTCTTACCCTAGTTTCAATAAAAGATGCCATTTGATAGTTTCAAAATAAAGCAATCACATATTCTTTAATATCGTTTCTTGTAAATATCAAAAGTCGTTGTATTAATTAATAGACATCATATTTTTTTGAACTATCAATAAATGAGATTCTTTTTTGATATTATATTTAATACGTGAACCAAGGGTCACAACCATTATTATTTTATGGCATAAATCTTTGAAATAATAGATTTTTCATAAAATTGATTAAATGAAGAAAAAAACATTTTCAAGTGCTAAGGTTAGAGAAAGAGTATCAACTTGAGTATTATTTTATTATCATATTAGTATAAAAGCGGTGAGCAGTTATCGTACTTCATCTTCTTTCTCTCTAATATGGATAAGACAATATGTATCAAGTCCTTATCTCTTTACCGTATTTAATTAAAAGCAGTAGCAGTTGTCGTACTGCCTCTTCTGTTTTTAAAATGGGTAAAGTGATGTAGGGTAAAATTGTATCTTCCTCCTTAATCCTATCAATTGACGATTTGAGTCCTATTTTATAATCATATTAGTAAGAAAGCGGTGAGCGGCTATCGTACTACCTCTTGTTTCTCGCTAATATGGATAAGACGATATAAGTCAAGCCCTTATATGATTATCCTATTTAATTAAAAGTGGTGAGCGGCTGTTGTACTGCCTCTTTTTTTTATATAGGTAAAATGATGAGATAAAGTGTATCGT
This sequence comes from Lupinus angustifolius, assembly GCF_001865875.1. Taxonomy (NCBI): domain Eukaryota; kingdom Viridiplantae; phylum Streptophyta; class Magnoliopsida; order Fabales; family Fabaceae; genus Lupinus; species Lupinus angustifolius. Next base: position 11,846,201 of record NC_032021.1, read on the forward strand.
CATCTTTAACCCTATCTACTTACAACCATCTCACAAATTCTCAAACCACTTTTCATTAATTAAAATCAATCAAACACACAAACATTTTCTAATCAAGAACTACATAGTCTTGATTTCCCTATTAAACTTGGGATACGTAGGAGCAAGATGAACTCTTGTCAGACACAAAAATAAAAATAAAATATTTTGTTTCAATAAATAATTAATTGATTTAACAAGGTTTTGGGTATATTTAGTTCCATGCAATTGATGTGGGTACCATTTGGTAACACGCGCACGAGGTGCTAATAGCTTCCTTGATCTGTAACCGACTCTCGAGTCTGGAGTTCTAGTTCGAAGGCCAATCTATCCAATATTTGGGCATCAAAAGGTTTTTCTAAGTTTTGACCGCAAAAACGTGGTGGCGACTACAAATCAGTCGTGTGACCGGTGTTCGACCGAAAATCAGGACGCGGCAATGAAAATTCAATCATAAACAAATAAACAACATCAACTAAGAGCCCTATGAATGGCTAATGGAGTACACCACTAAATTACTTGTCTTCCTAGAAGACTGATGATGGTGCTTTGACTTCAACTCTGTTGGTGAGGGTGGTGCCTGGGGTGCACTGGAAAAACATAATCTTGTGATGGACTTGAGCATTCCTCTTCCAGCATGGACACCGATCCCTTAGACTCAAACCCTATGCTAAAGAAACTTGGCTTGATCCGTAACAAAACTTTGAATTTTGCGCAATCTTCAATCACATGGGCATCTAAACCATGCGTCTCACAATATGTTTCACCCCATTTAGTTTCTTTTAACACCTAATTATACCCTGGTTGCGTATTTCGGACACATCCCTCGGGAACGATTCCTCCTGAACCTCATCAACAACATTTACTCTATGATTCTCGTGACTTGGCAGGGGATTATTACTAACGTTTGGTGTCGTTGTCTAAGTTGAGCCATTTCGAGTAGATGAGGTGTTGTACCTTGAATATCAAGGCTCTACAATTCTCTATGGAATGCCCTACAGTTCTAGAGTGGTATGTGCATGAGACATTGGGGTTGAACCATGGCCCTGGATTTTTGGAAATTCTTCCTAGAATTGGAGCTATAATCCTTTCTCCCATACGGTATGTGAATATATCTACATATGGCACGCGGATAGGATCAAACACCATTCTCTTATCTTGAGGTGTATATCCCTGATTTTGGGTGGTAGTGGTGTATGTGTTGTTTGGGGTTCTTGATTTCTGTTGTTTATAGTTGTGTGTACGAGATTGATATTGATAATTGTTGTTTGATTGCTTCTTGGAGTCGTTGGATACAAAATGTGTCTCACCTTCTTTCTTCTTGACGAATCCTGGTTTCTAGGTGTTTGATTGGTCATTTGTAATCTTCCCGCTCTTGTTCCCGATTTCGATCTTCTCACCCAGTCTTATTAGAGTGTTGAAGCCTGAGACCATAGCATCCACTAGGTGATCATAGTATGGATTTTGCAGAGTGTAAACAAAGATAGAGAGTTGTTCCTCTTCTTCTAGTCTTGGAAACACTTGAGAGGCCAACTCTCTCTAGTGTTATGTGTACTCTATGAAGCTTTCTTGAGGCTTCTTGGGCATGTTTTGTAATTGTGTCCTTTTAGGTGCAACATCTTCATTGTATTCGTGTTGTCGAACAAATGCATTATATAGGTCCAGAAATGTCTGAATGTTAACCTTCTCAAGCCGAATGTACCAGTTCATTGGTGCCCCAACCAGACTATCCTGAAATTAGTGGATTAGCAGCTTGTCATCTCCATGGTATGCTAACATTTTCTGAGCATACATGTGCAGGTGGCTCTTTGGGCACATAATCCCATTGTACTTTTCGAATTCAGGCACCTTGAACTTTGGAAGTAGCACCACATTCGGCACGAGACACATCTCAAATGCATTCTTAAGGTCTGTAAAAATCATTCCCTCTATTGCTCTGAGCCTCTCCTCAATTACGTTTAACATTTCCGCTCCAACATTGTCACCAAATTAGGCACCTCGGGTTGTCTGCCTATGGTATGTTCCAGAATTGTGAAGGTGTGGTCCAGACCTATTAACCACAACCCTTGGGGGGGGGGGTTCATAGGTCGAGTCTTCATTAAACTTGTCCTCATAAAGTGGAACATAATCAGGGGGATACCATAGAATGGCCTCTTTGTCGCTTATTCCCTTTGCTAGCTTGTACCTGCTCCTTGACCAGAGTTTCCCTTAGGCAATAGAGTGGGATTGCTCTATGGACATAACACACCTAGAAGGGGGGGGGGGTTGAATAGGTGTCGCGATTCCCAAATACTGCTTTTCACACCAAAGCCTTATTATGGAAAAACGCCCAATTAATCGATTAAAGCAGTGTCGTAATCGATTAAGTTGCACAAAACAGACAGTTGATGAATGACTTGATTACACAACCACTCACCGATATTATAGAAATGATACAACAATTATATTTGAACAAAATTAATCTTTATATGGCAGAGTTACAAGATTCAAAATATCAGCTAAAATAGGTAATTAAACAACTTGAAAATTAAAGAGATATGGGTAAGAAAAAGCATGCAATAAGGATTTTTATCCATGTTCGTTTTGCAGTCCACTGCAAAACTACATCCAGTCCTCCCCTTCCGATCTCGGGAGATTTTCTTCACTAAAGTTGAAAGAATGTATATTACATGCACACTTCCAATTACAAGACCTTAGATGCTCCCTTTTTGAATTCTTAGAACCCCTACCTTAGCTTGATTCCTCTAATCGCCTAGGAAAACCTTTCCTACAATCTAGCCCCACCCAAGAGTATGTTCTAAACTCAAGACCTCTACGTCTTGGTGAAGACTCACTAAGTCTCGTTGGTGGTAAGGCATCACAAAAACATCACAAAAACAGAGTATTATGAAGCACATTGTAGCTCAAATATTACAATTCAAATCCAACTATAAACCCTATACAAATCTCACAAATTAACAAGAATATGTGTGAGTTAGAATTATACAAAAACATGTAATTTATACCCTAATAAATCTCTAACAGAAATGCAAGAATCATGCAAGAAAAGATAGAATGATGAACACATTTAATTACATGCAATTGGATGACATTTTAATCCCTAAGCATGATAATATCTCTCACTATCTCACATGCATTTCTCTCTACCTATATGATATACAACGAGCACGAAAATATGCAACTTAGCAATTCTAAAAATGAATGAATAAATGTTTGAAGCATGGTGTAAAAACACAATTTATATAGAAAAGCTGTTAGACGCCCATTTAATCGATTAAGTGCCCTTTTAATCGATTAACGGGCTGTTGAGAATAACTAAATTATATTTTTCATTTATCTGTTAAAACTGATTTCACATTAATCGATTAATGCCTTGCTTAATCGATTAACTAACATATTTTCAGCTAAGAGATTATACGGTAAACTACCTATATGTTATGCTTATCAACTATACATGTTTTACCATTATGTTATGCCTAAGATGCACAAATAACATGTATGATTAATGCATGAACATATAATAATCTAGATGGCATGTCTCATGTAAATGATATGATAGTTTTTAGAACTTGTGAGATTTGCATCTAGGTTTACCTAACCTAGACTCAATAACTAAGACACATATCTAAGACTACAAATGATTACTCTATTTATGACTCTAGTCTAGACATGAAGCTCTTAAGTCCTTGGCATGTTGATTTTTTGAGTTATCTTTAAGCTTTCACTAAATCTTTGTCTTCATCAAAACATAGGCAATCTAATAGTGCTATCTTGACACTTTGCACTTTCAATCACCCCCGTTTTGATGATGACAAACTCCACACCAAATTTTTTTTTATGCATAGCTTGAAGATGCTCATAAAATGCTTGGTTGTTGATTTCAAAGTTAAAGCACATAGCTAGATAACAGAAGCTGAATATTATTTACAACCTGCAGACATCAAACAACAAAGCAACCTTTCTCCTCCTTTTGACATTATCAAAAAGATAAACTAATGGATTTTGGTCAAAAGTAAGAAGAGTTATGAAATGAAATCAAACTGTAATTAATCAATTAATATTGAGAATGTAATTAATCAACCAGTTGAACGAAAAATTGAACACGTGCACATGCTGATGGTATTTAATCGATTAATTGAATGGGTTAATTGATTAAAGTGACAAAATATAGTAATTGGACAGATTTAATGGCATGGAAGGTTATACAAGAGCTAATCAAGCATGGAATGATCAAGCATTTTTATTATATCATTTAAACAGCAGGCTCAATCAAACATAAGAGATGCATATAACCAATCATGATCAAGTACCATTAAACATATATTCATACTACATTTGACATAGATAGGCATATTATGTATGCAATTCAAAAACCAAAATAGTAACGATTTAAGTTCAAATGGCATGCATATGAAGTCATAAGAGTTCAGAAAAAGTAGATAGTTAGAGTTACAACCCAAAAAGCAATGAGAAAATATGTCTCAAAAGTACAAAGCAGCAAAAATCCTGAAAATTAACCATATAGAAGAACTAAGCCTAAGGCAATCTAGGGTCTAAGGTCTTCTAATCTAGGGATGTGGAGGAAGGTCTTTGTCATCAGGAATTGTAAGACTATTATCACCTTGGATGAGGAATCTCAGCTTTTCAAATTCTGCACAAAACCTCTCATTTTGTGCCTCAGCAGTGTTCTGAACAAAGCTCCTTATAGTATGATAGTGGTTATCAATGTAGGCGACCTGAAGTTCTTCAAATTGCTCAAAGTCTGTATGATATGAGTCCTTCAAAGACTGAAAATGTAGATCCATTCTATTATTCAGCCTTTGCTCCATGGCATCCAATTGAGCTAATCCAGAGGATGGGTCCTGTGCCGCGTTTCTAGTCGGCTCCCCCTGAGTTCCTACATTAGGCTGATTTATTCCAGCCTGATCCTCATCACTAGATAGATCCCAATCCACGGTAGTGTATTCCTCTTAGTATTGTCAAGTACTTCCATACTTGTAGATACCCATCTTGTGGATTAGGCTTTCACCAACAAGGTGATCTTTATTAGAGGTTTCAGTGATGATGGCATCAAATACGTCAATATGCAGATAATCAATGATCATAGAAATGAATATACTATAGGGCAACAGCTTGGATTGCGAGGTAGAGATATTATACATGACCTTCAGGATCTCCTTAGGCCAATTAATCATAATATTTTCCTTAACATCATTCATGAACATTAAATCATTCACAGTAGGTTGTGCATGATTTGTGTTCCTCTAAACTAAAATGTAAGCTATCAGATATTGAATCAATCTATTCTCTACAGATAATGAACCAACTTTTGTTAGTTCTCCTTGGATATATAGATGGGGGCCTCTCAAACAAGATTTGTAAACCTCAACAACATCAAAATCCTTAAGCTATTCACAATCACCTAGGCTAGAACCATTCATGGATAAGCCACCCACATTCATAAAGATATCACTATCCATCTCAAATAAGTTTCCAGAAACCATGGACCAATACTTGCCATCCTTATATCTAAAGTTGGCATAAAATTCTCTAATCATAGCAGGATACATATTTCCCTTTAATTCCAGAAATATGATAACTCCCTAAGCTCGCATACCATACGGAAACTCAAAATTGTGTTCCGCCATCCAGGTTAGATCAACATACCTTATGTAAGTTGGTTTCCTGCCCTGAAACTTTGACAACCGAGTCTCCTGAAGTATGAGAGAGTAGTAGGGATTTCCACGATCGTGCCTCACACTCGAATTCGAAGATAAAGAAATAGGAGGCCTACGAGTGTGTTTACCGGTTGTCTTGAATCTCTTTGAACGTCCTCTTTCCATTTTTGAGTGAAAAACTGTGAGTATATGAGAGGAAAAGAAGGATTAGGGAGGAAACCTAAACTTAGGGTTTGGAATTGGGAATGGGGTGTCTTGGAAGATTTGAGAGAAAGTGGGATGCAATGAGGTGCAATATGGGTATAGGTGAGGTTTAATTCTTATTTTAAGCCAAAATTTTGAATTTTGCTGTGTCTTCTGAGTTTTAGAGAGGAAAGCGGGAAGAGAGAGTTTGAAAAACTAGCAAAAACGCTATTATTTCTAATTTATCTGTTGTCGTTAATCGATTAAAAGCTGCATTCAATTGATTAGTTATAGATAAAATTCCATATTTTCAGAGAAATGAGCCCATGTAATCGATTAAAGTAGGACATTAATTGACCAACTTTCGTGAAAAATAAAATGTTGGCTACTGGAACTCATTTTAATCGATTAAGAATTATGGTTAATCGATAAACTTGCATCAGATTAGTAGAAATAAGAGGTTTTTGGGTTTTAAATGCATGCAAAGATTTCTAACATATATCAAGCAATTTTTAATCAAACACACATACATACAGAACTTATCATGCTAGATCATGAGTTATATTAGGAATATAATGCATTCAATAATTCATTCAACAAATACACATTTTGAAGCATATAAGACATTTAACATGCGAAACACATAATAAGGTTTTAGACGATTTTAATCAAGATAATTTTCATCAAGGATTCCAAATTCTCATCGAAGAACATAGAAAGTATCTCGTGAGAGGGGCTTGGTGAAAATATCAGCCAATTTCTTAGTAGTTTCAACAAATTCAAGCATAGAATCGCCTTTTTGTACATGGTCACGCAAGAAATGATGTCTAATTTCTATATGCTTGGTTCTCGAATGAAAAAACGGGATTCTTGGATAGGTTTATGGAACTTGTATTTTCATATTTTATAGGGATCTTTTCTAGATTAAGTCCAAAGTTCTTAATTTGCTGCTTCATCCATAGGATTTGAGTGCAACACACACTGACGACAATTATTCCGCTTCGGCGGTGGAGAAAGCAACACACACTTGCATTTTACTATGTCATGCAACTAAGGAACTGCCTAGTAAGTGACAAGTCCCACTAGTGATCTTCCGATCCAACTTACATCCCGCAAAATCAGAATCGGAATACCCTACCAAGGATAATGAGGCATCCATAGGATACCATAATCCCATATTAGTTGTTCCTTTTAAATATCTCATGATGCGTTTAACAGCAGTATAATGTGAATCTTTAGGCAATCCTTGAAATCTAGGACACATACAAATACTAAACATAATATCAGGGCAGCTCGTAGTTAAATACAATAATGAGCCTATCATCCCTCAATACTTGGTTACCTCGATAGTTTTTCCGTTTTTGTCTTTGTCTATATAGCAAGCGGACACCATAGGTGTTGAAGTTTCTTTACATTTTTCCATGTCTAACTTTTTTAGTAACTCCTTGTAGTATTTTGATTAATGAATGAAGATGTCACTTTCCATTTGTTTGATTTGTATCCCAAGGAAGAAGGTCAGCTCACCCATCATCGACATCTCAAATTCCCCCTGCATCGTCTCAAAAAATTCTATTACTTTGTTGAGTGGATGATCCTTCTTGGTCTTCCACACGATCGACAGGTCCTGATGCTCATCTTGGTCAATTTGCTCTACTTCTTCTTCTTTGTCCTGGTCCATGTCCTTAAAGTATGCTTCTTCTAAAGCACCTGGAACATCATCATAGAATACAGGGCCTGTTTTATATCATAGAGAGCCTTCTTGAGCTTATATACATGGTTCATATATTTAAAATTTTTAATACAGGGAGGTTGATCAACATATACCTCCTCTTGAATGTAGCCATTCAGAAAGGCGTTGTTGACCTCCATTTGAAAGAGCTTAAAATTCATAATCGATGCAAAGGATAGAAGCATCCTAATGGCCTCTAATCTGGTTACATGAGCGTAGGTCTCATCATAATCGATGCCTTCCTCCTGGTTGTAGCCTTTGGCCACTAAGCGTGCTTTATTTCTTATGATCAAGGCAGATTCATCTAACTTGTTATGAAAGACCCATCTAGTATCAATCACTGGATGTTCTTTAGGTTTAGGGACCAAGTCCCATACATTATTACGCTCGAACTGGTTTAGCTCTTTTTGCATAGCTATAGCCCAATGCACATCCTTAATGGCCCCATCAATGGTCTTTCGCTCGATTTGAGATACAAAAACAACGAAGTTACAAAAATTATGCAAAGACCAACGAGTTACCACCCCCGTAGTTATATCACCTATAACTTTGTCGAGTGGATGATCCTTCTTGGTCTTCCACACGATCGACAGGTCCTGATGCTCATCTTAAACAATTTGCAGAACCCCATTATTGGTATGGTGTCGTATGAAGCTCTTTACGGCAGAAAGTGCAAAACCTCGTTATGCTGGTTTGAGGCAGGAGAGAATCTGACATTAGGAATCGATATGGTTCAACAGACGACAGAAAATATAAGAATGATAAGGGAAAACATGAAGGCAGCTCAGAGTAGGTGGAAGAGCTACTATAAAAAAATAAGGAACTCTCTCAGTTTCGAGGAAAGAGATCATGTCTTCATGAGGATGGTTCCGACAATTGGCATTGACAGAGTACTTAAAACCCGTAAGCTTACCCCTAAATTCATAGGACCATACCAAATTCTTAGAAAAGTTGGACCAGTAGCTTACCAAATAGTCTTGCCACCTTTACTATAGAACATACATAATGTATTCCGTGTATCCCAACTTAGAAAATACATTAGTGACCCGTTGCATATCATCAAACCCGATTCAGTCCAGCTAAAGGATAATCTCAATTTTGAAACTATGCCCTTGAGGATCGCTGATCAAAGTGTGAAGGCATTGCGATGCAACGAGATTGTCCTAGTTAAGGTGATTTGGAGCCAAGAAAACGGAGAAGATGCAACTTGGAAAGTCGAGGAGGCCAAAAGAGAATCATATCCCTATCTGTTTTCTTAAAAGGTACGTTTAATTTTCCAGGACAAAAATCTTATAAGTGGAGGAGGATTGTAACATCGTGAATTTTCGATGTATATATGTTTAATTATTTATTTTTAACAAAAACTAATTTTAGAAATTAATCGGTAATGAATTAGGCTAAATCGTACTTGAGTGTTAGTCTTGTTTTTTAAATTCCTATTTTGTGGTAAAGTTTAGTAATTTTCTGAAACAGAAGGTTTTTGGATTGTTGTAAGGCCCAAATTTGCCTGAATTCGGTCCAATAGCGTGATTTTGAGTTCCGTAGCTCGGAACCGAATTTAGATTGAACTGTTGGCTTCGAAAAATTATTTCAAGTTAAGATAGACATCAAGTTTGTCTGAAACACATTTCTAAATATTTTTCACTCCGAAATCGGTATTATGAAATTATAACCACAATAAGAAGATTTTAATATCCAACCGAGTATTAGCCGATAATACGGGCATGGTCTCATTGTGACTGTTTTGCTGAAGAAGTCACCTCTTTTTCCCAAGTGAAACTTATGTGGCAAGCAAGCGAAAATACTAATCTTTTACACAAATACCCCTAAACCATTCATTTACCCTTCACCATTTACTCCTAGAAACCCTTAACTTGCCCCCTCTAAATCTGATTTATTCTACTTAAAGAGTCATTCAAGCTAGAGAAACCCTTGGCTCTTCATTTCATTTCTTACTTCTTCATTTGGATTTTCTCAAGAACACCAAGGTAAACATCTTATACTTGTTTTTCATCATTTAGAAAATATAGTCGTCCATTGTTTACAATATTTGAGTATGATGTTTATGCGCATGATATGATGGATGGGAGTCTCGGATGCTCTTGAAATAGATTAGAACAATGTCTATGTCGTAGATTTAATAAGTGAACAATTTTACTCGTGAATCAACGATTTGTTTTGTGTTTAGTTTTGAGGCGTTCAAAGTTGGACAACCGATCCATTCACGAGATGGAGATCAACCACACTTCAACCCAAGGTGAGGGAGAATACATCATGACATAGTGGTGTCCGAATATGACACCTGAATCTCCCAACTACCTCAAAAGTTGGGAGTTATGTTTGTTTTTGTTTTAGAAACCCGTACTTAACCAAATGATTGTGTGCCTGGATTTAGTACGGATGATTTCTTAAGCTATATGCCCTAGAATAGAATAAAATATCAAGTATTATGGTCGTTATCCATAAAGGAACACCAGTAGAGAAACTAAAATGTGTAGGGATTGAAAACAACGGAGATTTTCGATCTGGTAGCTCAAAAGGGCGAGCAAATAGTCTTGGAAACCAGACTACCCTCGCCTAGGTGTATTTTCGATCTTCTTAAATTTACAAAAGTTTGAATTTTAATCATTCAAGTTGGTGCTTTGATTAATATTATTTGTTTGATAAGTGTTTAATGCTCTTTTTAGATTGATCACCTAAAAAATGATTTCAAGTCAAAACTACTTGTCTCAAACACTTAACAAATAAACTTTGGAGTAGTTGTACTACTTAGTTTATTTGCCAAGTTAAGCATGCTTTTCTTAAGATCTTACATTCATCACTCATTCAATATTAGAGTCACCAATGGTTAGGGTGTGACAACCTAATCTCTTTTATGGTCGTAGTATTGTTTAAGTAATGAATATAAGTGTTCATCATTCTACCATTTTAGGATATACACTAAAAGGAGGATTTCAGACCTTGGTGTTTGGGGTTAACCAAAGTAAAACATAAGAACTTGTCTAAGTAGTTAAAAACTCAAAAAGAAGATGAGAAATATATTTTCCTTATTCAAAAAGATCTTGTCTCCTCAAGAATTTGTTAATATTTAGTTTTATGTTTATTGTTACTTGTTTATATTCACTTTAAAACCATCAAAATATGTTTAAATCATTATTTGTGATTTGACATGTTTACATGGTTTATTTTATTAGGCAATTCCTTGTGGTTCGACATAACCCTATACTATACTACAATTGAATCTTGAAAGAGGTGTAAATTGTAAGATAGTAAAGTGTTATCAATAAATTTTTTGTTGAAGACACCTTTTAATATATATATATATATAAGTGATGAAACTAACTTACTAACTTTTATTTATTTTTACTTACTTTCCGCATTTTATTTATTCGTTAATACCAACCTTCCT
>NC_032021.1:11857317-11860556 GCF_001865875.1 Lupinus angustifolius
TCTTTATTTATTTATTTATATCAAACAACTAACTATTCATCACTTTTATATATTAGAATACCATTAAACCGATGTTGGAATTTATTCCACAAAATCGAGATGGTATTCAAAGGTACTTAATAATTATGTAATAGGTAATTGCTTCGATACCATTATACCGGCGTTAGAATTTATTCTAACAAAGCCGAGATGGGGCAAAGAAGGAATGACTTATTCACATGATTATTAAGAAAGAAAGTTGTAACTGGAATTTTCTTGAAACCATTATACCGGCGTTGGAATTTATTCTAACAAAGTCGAGATGGCGAACAAAGAATAAAACTGAGTTCTCTAACTTAATCAAATAAAAGAACATAAACGAAAATGAGAGTATTAATCTTTCAACAAATTGACACTGTCGTCAGGATGATTTGTTGAGATGAGAAAACTCCCAACTAAAATAAACACCACGAATTACACTTTCAATACTAGGCGAGGGAGAAACAGTGAATTAGGCTCCCAATTGTCACCTGGGCGAGGGTCAGGCTGCCATTTGGCTTGTTCTGGGCAGTTCTAGGCGCCCGAGTGACAGTAGCTCGTCCGGGCGAGACCTAGAGGTTTATTTTGACCATTTTTTGGTGGATTTTTAACTAGAGTGACAGTCCCCTCGCTTGAAAGAGAGCCTGCAGGGAATGGAGTTTTTTTTATGAATTGGTCGCTTGAGCGACAGTCTCTCACTTGTGACTATTTTTTTATTGATTTATTGCTTAGGCAATAGTCCTAGCTTGGGTGTGAAGTGTATTTACACTTGGGGAAGACTGTGGCCTAGAGGATTGAGTCCGGTGCCCAAATTGAAAAACTTATATTGTTACTTTTGTTCTTGCACCGTATGCGGGCAAGGATTCCGAAAAGGATGTCGTGAGCTAGGCGATGCCTAAAAGGAATTACATGATACCATGCAGTGAAGTCGTTTGACCATAAGAGGCTTGGCCATGTGGCCGTCCAGGATAATTCAGCGATGGATCGTAGTGGTAGGGATGTTATTCCTAGATTACGTGATAACATAAGATCGGGTCCCACAAGAAGCATTACTTTGGGAGATATCTTAGGATGGGCCGACCGATATAAAAGACTAATTAAACGATTTAATCGGCTAACTTCAGTTAGTGTGCATACTCATTATGAATAATGAAGTAGTGGAGAGGAAATTTACGGGAGACGAACGAGGCCCGCGATGTTGAGAGGGAAGGCAATAGCGGTGATTCGTCAGCAAAGTCTAGAGGGCGAGTCTAGGTGAGACGAGTGGCTTGTACTCTTGGATGAGGTATTCTGTTAGATTGGACAGTTCTCACAGTGCAAACTAGACGAGCTCTGACAAACCCTCTTTGCAATCAGGATCTATGAGAGGGATGCCCAGAAAGTGTTTGATACGACAGCATCCTGAAATGGACAGTTCTTCAGAACTAATCTATCATATATCCTTGCGAGGAATAATTTATTTTTGGTGCATTCAAATCGGCTTGTTATGGGACATGTGGTCTTGGTTATTTCTGAATAGTATATTGGGAGGATATTGGTGTAAGAATTAATGAAATAAGCATAACATGCTTACATTGAGAGTGTGAATATTGATCCTCATTATTCAAGTTATAACCTCATTCATCATTAAGCATTATATTTGTGATCTATATTGTGTATATTATGTGTGTTTGTCTGGATGTGATATTTTGTGTAATTCCACACCGTCAATGAATAATATTCATAAGATTTCTTACTCTCTCTTCTTTTATTTTCTTTCTGCTTGTCATTGGTTAACATTCCCATTCAGATGGACCATACCGCGAGGATTCGGAACTACTGATTCTCGATGTCCTAGGAGGGGACATAGAGCAGTGACGGACATTGATACACCTATTGATCGAGACCGTACCCGATACAAATAATATAACAATTAAAACTACAATACTAGGAAGTGACTCCTAGGTCGTTTCCCAAGGATTATCTTTCAAGCAAAGCTTCAAACACCTTATACTCACACACACAAGGGAGAACACATAACCAATAATCCACAAGATTTGAAGAACAATGCACCCTTTCTTACTTAATACTTATTCTCAAAACAATTCCAAATCTCCAAAATTCCCTAAGGTTAGGACAATCATGGTTTTTCACTTATAAGCTTGTAATGAGCTAAATAACAGTGAAAGATGTAAAAGTCTCAAAGAGGCTATCAAAGGATAAATTCGTTCAAGGTAGGCTCATATGGATATGTGACTTATTCAAAAGAAATGCCTAGATCACTTCAATATGTGCATGTGAATATCAAGTATCAACAAGAAACAAGTCAAGTTCTAGAGTGCAAGTAATCAAGAGTGCAAGTAATCAAGAGTGCAATAACACATGAAAGAATATTAGATGGCATACAACAATCCATCCACAATTAAGGCTCAAATTCTCACAAGGGACAAGTCTATCACAATTGTTTCAACCTCTTAATTCTCAAAAGCAACTTGACATACAGAAATGCATGGATTCACACCACAAGATATCAAGACTTAAGTGAATGAAAGTATGGGAGAAAATGCCAAGCCTAAGCAAAACCTAAAAGTCAAAGAAAAACATGCATCAACAAAACCTACAACCTACAATAGTCTCCCCCCACACTTAAACTACACATTGTCCCAATGTAGCACAATCAGAAAATTCAGACATACATATCAATCAATGGAATTGGACAAGTGCAATAAAAAGTAGAGAACAAAAAGGAAAACTCCCTGATTCATGGAGGGAGGAAAGTGGGTTCAACCAATGAGTCCTCTTCCACAAGTTCATCCACTAAGGAAGGATTTATGAGGAAAGGTTTAAGGTGATGCCCATTAACCTTGAAGCTCTTATCTGTGGATTCACTTTTGATTTCTACAGCACCATAAGAAAACACATTAGTAACAACAAAAGGACCAATCCACCTAGAACGAAGCTTACCACTCATAAGTCCAAGCCTAGAGTTGTACAACAACACTTTTTGACCAACCAAAAATTCCTTTCTAGAAATCAAGTTATCATGGAATCTTTTGGTCTTCTCTTTGTAGAACTTAGAGTTCTCATAGGCTTCTAAGCGGATCTCATCGAGTTCATTCAATTGGAGCTTTCTTTCTTCACCAGCTTGATCAAGAGCCAAGTTACAAGTTTTCACAGCCCAATATACACGATGCTCTATCTCTACAGGAAGATGACATGCTTTACCAAAGACAACCCAATAA
>NC_032021.1:11860656-11862266 GCF_001865875.1 Lupinus angustifolius
TCCTCTTTATCTCTCTGTTTGAAATCTCAGCTTGCCCATTATATTGGGGGTGATAAGGTGTGGAAACTATATGAACAACCCTATATTTCTTGAGCATAGCTTGCATGGATCTATTGCAGAAGTGGGTGCCTTGGTCACTAACAATGGCTCTGGGTATGCCAACCCGAGCATCATTAGTCCTAGTGGCCTTAGCTTCCACCCATGTAGAAATATAATCAACAGAAAGAAGAATATAGTAAAAGCCAAAAGAAACAGGAAATGAACCCATGAAATCAATACCCTGAACGTCAAACACCTCGCAAAACAACATAGGTTGTTGAGGCATCTCTGTTCTCCAAGAAAGGGAACCACCTACCCTCTAACACTGCTCACAAGTGCTACAAATCCTCCATGCATCTTTAAAGATGGTAAGCCAATAAAATCCAGAGTCAAGCACCTTTCATGATGTCCTTGGGGTACCAAGATGGCCACTCAGTGTAGAAGAATGACAAAACTGAAGGACTGACTCAATCTCATGATCTGGAATGCATCTTCTAGTAACCTGGTCAGTACACAATCTCCAAAAATAGGGATCATCCTAAACATATATTTAGCATCACTCTTAAGTTTATCATTTTGAGCTCTAGATGCAAGTGGAGGAAAAAAGATGCAACTAAATAATTTACAATATTGGCAAACCAAGGGGTGGGGAAAGAAACAGAAATATTCAAAAGTTGTTCATCATGAAAATCATCTCTAATATCCATCATATCAACAACTCCCTCAATCCTGCTCAAGTTGTCAGCCACCAAGTTTTGTGCTCTACTCCTGTCACGGATCTCCAAATCAAACTCTTGGAGCAAGAGCATCCATCTAATCAATCTTGGTTTGGAATCAGCTTTCTTCAATAGGAACTTCAAAGCTGCATGGTCAGTGAAAACAACAATTCTAGAACCAAGCAAATAAGACCTAAATTTATCGAGAGCAAATACAATAGCTAAAAGCTCTTTTTCAGTTGTGGTGTAATTTGCTTGTGCAGCATCTAAAGTCATGGAAGCATAATAAACTAACCTCTAGGTAGTTTGTCCACTTTTTGAGCAAGGACAGCCCTCAATGCATAATTAGAAGCATCACACATCATCTCAAAAGGGACTGTCCAATCTAGTGTATGGATAATAGGAGTGGTGGTCAAGGCTGTCTTGAGGCAATCAAATGCCTCCATACATCTCTCATCAAAATAAAAGCCAACCTCCTTTTGCAACAAGTTGGATAGTGTAAGAGCCTTCTTGCTAAAATCTGTAATGAACCTATGATAGAAACCTGCATGACTAAGAAAAGAACGAACCTCTCGCACGCAAGAGGTGTAAGGCAATTGTGAAATAACATCTATCTTGGCAGGGTCTACTCCAATTCCTCAATTTGAGATCACATGCCCCAAAACTATACCTTGCTCTACCATGAAATGACATTTTTCGTAATTCAGAACAATGTTAGTTTCGATGCATTTATTAAGAACTCTATCCAGACTATCCAAACATGCATCAAATAAAGATCCATAAACTGTAAAGTCATCCATAAACACCTCTATGCAATTCTCTAAAAAGTCACTGAAAATGCTCACCATACACCGC
>NC_032021.1:11862366-11863677 GCF_001865875.1 Lupinus angustifolius
TGAGTCTCCTTTGTGGTTGTCTCACTGGTTTAGCTTCATCTTCCAAGAGTATTCTATGCATGCACATAGATGGGTTAATACTAGGAATATCAGCTAAGGTCCAACCAATTGCCTTCTTATGCTTCTTCAGCACTTGCACCAACTTTTCCTCTTGATCAACATTAAGGGAAGTGGAAACAATAACAACAAGCTTCTCATCATCCTCTATGTACGCATATTTGAGGTTTTCAGGCAAAGGTTTAAGCTCCAATACAGGTGCCTGCAAAACAGATGGAACAAAATTAGCAGACATTGATTCTGCAGCTTGCACTTGGACAAGTAAATCAGATTGTTGTATGATGTCTGCAGCAATTTGGTTAGTGTAATCTGATTCTACAACATTTGGATCAACAGAAATATGCAGAAACTCATCAATACAAGAATTACACATTTCAAAATCAGTGTATGTATGACAAGTGTCTGAGTCTATCAATGACATAACATCAAGATCATTATTAAAATCACAGATATGCTCATTAGTTAACTCATCAAGTAAATCAATATGAAACACAGTATAGTCCTCGGATGGATGCTTCATAGTATCAAAATATTAAACCGGACCACAATATATCTTGAAATTTGTTTGATTGCATCAAGTAAAGGTATGTTCACCTCTACCTTTCTAAATGTGTCCAAGATCTCCTTGTCTACCTCTTCCATCTTCTTACTTTGAATGGCTCTTGGAGGAAATGGAAGAGGAAGGGAAGATGGTTGTGCATCACTTGTGGAAGGTTCACTAGCAAGAATTTGTTCACTAGTAGTTGCTTCATTTTTTATGCAGCTAGATCAACTTCAATCTATTTTCTTGACCTTAGAATGATGGCACTCACATTCTTCGGGTTGACCACATTCTGGGAAGGCAACTTATCATAATTCTGAGAGTGCAATGTGTTTAATGAAGTAGCCATTTGTCCCATCTGGATGGTCAAATTCTGAATGGAGAACTCTGGTCTCTGAATGGAAGCTCTAGTCTCTTGTTGGAATTGTATATTCTGCAATGTCATTTGCCTCACCAATTCTTCTAATGAAGGTTCACTAGATGCAGGAGCAGGATTACTATTCACTTGTTGTTGCCTTTGTTGTTGGATTGGAGGAGGCACATATGGTTTATTTTGTGCAACATTATTATTTTGAAATGGTGGCCCTGGATGAGGTTGTCAAGGATCAGACCATCTAAGATTCGGGTGATTCCTCCAACCAGGGTTGTATCTGCTTGATGAAGGATCATAATTCTGTTGTTGTTGTTGAGGTCTGTTGTTGTAAATATTTGCA
>NC_032021.1:11863777-11864959 GCF_001865875.1 Lupinus angustifolius
AAGTTGAGTGACCAAGGTAGCAAGGGAGTCATTTTTTTCTCAAGTTTATCTTGCCTCGCCGATTCTGTCCCAACATCATGGACACCTCTGACCACTATAGCATCACTACTTCTTGCACTGAACAATTGAGAGTTGGAAGACATCTTCTCAATCAAACCTCTAGCCTCAAAGAAGGTCATATCTCCAAGTGCACCACCACTAACAGCATCAATGATATTCCTATCCATGTTGTTCAGACCCTCATAGAAATATTGCAGGAGGAGTTGTTCAGAGATCTGATGATGGGGGCAGCTTGCACAAAGTCTCTTGAATCTCTCCCAATATTCATATAAACCTTCTACATGTAGTTGTCTGATGCCAGAAATATCTTTTCTGATTGCAGTGGTCCTGGAGGCAGGAAAGAATTTTTCAAGGAAGATTCTCTTCAGGTCATCCCAACTAGTAATAGAACCAGGGGCCAAGTAATACAACCAATCTTTTGAAGCACCCTCAAGTGAATGTGGGAATGCCTCAAACCATATGTGATCTTCTTGGACATCACAAGGCTTCATGGTGGAACATACAATGTGGAACTCCTTAAGATGCTTATGAGGACATTCACCTGCAAGTCCATGAAACTTAGGCAATAAATGGATTAGTCCAGTTTTGAGCACATATGGCACATCTTCTTGGGATACTAGATACACAAGCTTTCGTATGTGAAATCAGGTGCAGCCAACTCCCTTCATGTCCTCTCACGTGGGATTGGAGGTGGTTCAACCATATTTTCAGATGCACAGAAACAGCAGAATCAGTATCACTATCAGGTAGATTAACACTAAGATGAAAAGACTCACTATTTAAATTTTAATTCGTAACTTGTCTAACCAAACTATGAAATGTTCTATCAATTTCAGGATTTAATGGATGCAAAGAGTTAGGAATTCCTTTAGTCATGCACTAAATGCAGTAGTAAGAACCATGTAGGGCAGTAAGTGAAATACATGTTAAATTTCAGTGATCAACCAAAACTATTTATCAATAAAATCCTAATACCATAGGAAACATCCACACAAAAATTCAGGACAAAACTCAAAGCCTAACTAATTTAATTAAATGCAACAAAATCAAAACAATTGGAAAAATAAACTTGTAAAATGAAAAAGAAATAGTAAACAGACTCTTTTTGGATTTTCAGGTGGG
>NC_032021.1:11865059-11865302 GCF_001865875.1 Lupinus angustifolius
TCGTTGGATTTTTATACCCCAAATGCATATATAATATGTCCAATTCTAATTAACGGTTCCAAAGTTATGCCCAAAATAGAAAATCAATAGTAAAACTAGTCACTACTTGTTTGTATCTCACAACCAGCAGCAATGTGATTGACTATGAGGCATTCAGTATTCAATATATCAAGAAAGAACTGTAGAAACAAAGTTTCATGTAAAAATTCTAACCACAACTATATTAACCAACATACACCCGAA
>NC_032021.1:11865402-11915867 GCF_001865875.1 Lupinus angustifolius
TAATAACAAAACCTCGAGAGTTGTGATACATTACCAAAGGAACTTAGTCCAAAAATTTAGCCTTCCATGGCAATGGAAGAACAAACCAAAAATGAAAAGTGAAGAAGGAGTGAAACCCTAGCAGAGAAAAAAGTGGGGAAAACGAAAATGTGTATATTTCAAAAAATGAGGGGAAAATGAAGTGTGTGTTTGGAGTGGGGAATCCGAATTTAACCCCACCCCAACACACATAAAACCAAATTGGGCCTAAACAATGGGCCCAAAGCTAAATTACAATAAAAACAACTCCTAAAGAAAAAATACAATCTTCAGTTCAACAAATATCCTCGACTTCCATAATGCCCAAAATGCCATTGGTGCCAAATGAGATCTGAAAATGATAATAGATTTAATCAGGCCAAATAATCCCAAATTAACTCATTTTAGGAATATTAGTCCAATAAAGTCTAAAACACTAAACCATGTGAAACAAAGTCAATTAGGCACCAAGAATCATCAATCATGCTAAATTAAGGTTATGAATAGTGTGTAATATATTGTTCATCACCTACACATGCCCTTGTTCCTTAGAGTTGGAGATGGTTTGTGATGGCTCTACTATGCACTTCCCTTCACACCATGCGGACTTGGAGGCTTCTTTCACATTACCTACTCGGGGATTTGCACCTACTGCACCATCCATTCAGTCTCTGGTTCCTCATGGACCCACTGCTACAGAACCATCTACCCAGAGACAGAGTTGGGGCGACGTGCTTAATTCCCCACCAGAGAGGACGGCTACTCGATGGACGATGCCCGATCTTTCGGCAGATGCGGGAGCGAGAAGTAGGTCACAGGGTTCGTCCAATAAACCGGAAGAGGATATAAAGGCTGAAGAGGAAGAGCTAGAAACCAAAGAGAAGGATTGTGTGGAGTTAGTCTGTATAGAAGACTTCATTGAGGTGGCAAAACTCTCTTCCGATTCTGAGATGGAGGAGAACCCCAAAGAGTGTCCTAGTACACCCGCTAACGTTGGAGCTAGTCACTAGCAGTCATTTCCATTTCTAGTTTGCTTTTTAAGAGGGTATCAATGTAGGATACTTTAGTGTTTTGAATAAGTCAATCAACTTTGTGTATTTTCAGTTTAGACAAATATTGTATTTCTGCTTTGGTTTATATATATACATTTTCCATAATTTGTAATAAAGAATTATCCCACGGTATATTAAGTGGCTTTTGATTACCATTAGGTAATGGTTGTTGTCTTTTCCGCAAATTAGGTCACTTAATGTGATGTCCTGAAAAGGATTCAAATGTAAGTGGAGGAAATTTTCATTTACAAAAATATATTTGTACCCATTTTGGGTAATGTTGTTGGAGTATTTTTCGGGGCATTAGACCCGACATTGCCTATGTTGTGGGATTATTATGCAGGTTTAGCAGTAGACCTAATATGTAGCATTGACATGCTATAGAAAGGGTAATGAGATACCTTAAGCAAACAATGAACCTTGGATTACATTACCGAAGGTGTCCAGCTGTCCTAGAAGGATTCAGCGATGTTGATTGGAACATTCTTTCAGATGATTCCAAAGCGACCAGTGGCTATATATTTAGCATAGCTCGTGGGGCTGTTTCTTGGAAGTCAAAGAAACATACTATTTTGGCTCAATCCACTATGGAAGCTGAGATGATAGCCCTAGCAACAGCTAGTGAAGAAGCAAGTTGGCTGAGAAGCTTGCTTGTAGAGATTCCCCTATAGGAAAAATCGATTCTAGCTGAGTTGATCTGTTGTGATAGTACCACAACTATTTCAAAAATTTAGAACTGCTTTTATAACGGTAAGAAACGACAAATTCGTCGTAAGCACAACACTATTAGAGAGTTAATCTCTACAAGAGCTGTTACAGTGGATCATGTATGCACTAAGAATAACTTAGCAAATCCTTTGATGAAAGGACTAGCTAGAGAGAAAGTCCATAATACTTCTCATAGTATGGGATTATTGCCCTTAGAATGAGGAGCACTCATGATGGTAACCCGACCTAACTGATTGAAGATCCCAAGAAATAGGTTTAGTGGGTAATAACAAGTCGTGAAGTGATATGAGAAAGAACATCCTATAAAATTATGAGAAGCATGATTCCTGCAGCACATGTAAGGATGCGTTAAACTCTTAATGAGATCTATACTCTAATTGGAATGCAGTACCTAGGCTACATGAGTACTCTTGATAGACTCACCTATGTGAATGTGGAAGTGAGGGCCGCTTCCTATGAAATTTTGGGCCATGAGTTTCTAGAGCGTTCACTATACTAGGATAGACGTGCATGGTCTTAAATGCACGGGCTTTACAAAATACACATTTGAAAAGGTTGTATGTGGTTTGATGTTGGAGATAGAGTTCAAGACTACGAGTCAGTCTAGTAAAATCTGGATCGTATTCACTATGCAAAGGTTCAAGTCGCATGACACCTTTATTTATGCACAATCTTACTGAGACCACAAAATTCCCGGAAATTGTTTTTTAATTTTAAGTGGGGGATTGTTGGAATTTGTTGAAAGAATGATGTTTTGAAGTGGAATGAAAAAACTCACTAGTCCCACTTTGCTTGGAGGAGGGATGTTGAAAGGCTTTATAAGCCTTAAGTTGCGGCCCAACATTCTTTTTAATAAAATATTTATTTATTAATTTATTTATTTAACTTTTAGGGCCTTTTGGTCTTGGACCATGTGCTGACCAAGTCAACACACATATGCAACAAGGAAATAGCCGTTAGAGAGCCGTTGGAGGATATCTCGACCATTATGATAGAGTCGTTGGTAATAGAGTCGTCGATAATAGAGTCGTCGGTAATAGAGTCGTCGGTAATAGAGTTGTTGGTGAAAGAGCCGTTGGAGGCCTCAGGCTATAAATAGAGGTCTCATTCCCTCATTATAATTTGCACCAATTGAAGGCGTTTACCTCTCAACTTCTCTTTCTTCGCCCTTATATTCCACCGATGCATTTCCGACAACCTTCTCCCTGTTTCCTTCCGTGGCACTTGAGAATTGGCACATGCAGTCAAAGTGAGAATTTTGAGAACTGACAGTGGTCATCAGTATTGTGGAAAAAAAAGTGACACTGGTAGCCATATTGTGGGAATTCAAGAATTGGCACTAGTAGTCATATTGTGGGTGTAATCGATAGTGATTCTTACAGTGTAGTAACAAATCATATAACAGAGAACTGAACTGTTTTATCCTAGGGATAACGTGGTTGGTAATCTGTTTGCATAATTTTAGTAGTACCATGAAATGTTTTAAACTGACCGACCTGGTCGTGACTCAGCCAGTAACGATTATTCCGTGTCATTCAGAATTATTATGAACTACGGTAACAATAATTCTTTAATCCAATTTTTGTTTTTCTCACAAATCATCCAATCAATTGCTTTGGAAATCCTTTATTCAGGAATTACAAAATTGACAACACTTGATTCCCTAAAATATTGTTGGTTTAGAAGAATAATTGATTTGTTATTTATTACTCTCTTTGTGGGATCAATATTAAAGTTTATATTTCCTATATTTTTTATTTGTTCCTCTCTTTGTGGGATATCTTTAATGTGATTAACGAGGGGGGTTTCCAATTTCAATGTTAGTCCATTACCAACGAACCATACCAGTCATACTGGCGTTTTCAATTAAACTGTACCGGTCATACTGGTCAGTTTTTATTTAAAATTAATTTTTTTAATTAATTGAAAAAAATATTGATTTTTTATTGATTTTCCAACATTAATAATAATATATTATATTTTCATATCTAATTTTACTAGTATGCGGTTTAATTAGTGAATCACCGGTTGAACCGCTATACCACTATACTAGTACCCTAACCGGTTTGATGACCGGTACGGTATTAACAACACTATTTTCAAGTCCATCTCTTTTTCTTTCAATCTCCTCTCTCCAATCTATTAACTAATATTATTCAAACACACATGATTAAAGGAAAAAAAAACATTAATTGTAAGAAAAAATGGAATACATTTTTAATTCTCTTTTGAACAACATGATCATGATTAAATTAAAAACACAATTATGCTTAATTTATATTTAGATCTAAAATTACAATGTTAAAATTAATGAGTGGAGTTCTATAAAATCATTTCTTATTATTTGAATATCTTCTAATCTCCTCTCTCCAATCTATTAACTAATATTATTTCAACACACGATCAAAGAAATAAAAAATACATTAATTATATGAAAAATGAAAGGCATTCTTAATTCTCTTTTGAACAACATCATCACGATTAAATTAGAAACAATTATGCTTAATTTCTATTTAGATCTAAAATGATTAACGAGTGGAGTTTTGGAAAATCATTTCTTATTATTTGAAATATAATAAGGAGTAAGTGAAATATTATTTGAAATTTCTATTTGAAATATTATTCGAAATTGTCATTTATTTTCTTATGTATTTGAACAAGCAAATACTGACTAACACATGTGTTCTTAACAATGTGAATGTATGAGTAATATGTGTGTTTTAACTATGCAAATGTACGTGTAACATGCTTTTTTTTTAGCAATGCGAATGAAAAGGTAACATGTTTATTTTTAATCATGTGAATGCAAGGGTCACACGCATGTTCTTAACGATATGAATGCACTGGTAATATATGTGTTTTTAACCATGCGAATGCACAAGTAACATACGTATTCTTAACCATAAACGCACATGTAATATGTGTGTTCTTAATCTTGCAGCAAAAAAATGACACATGTGCAAATGCATAGGTAACTTGCTAGTTATGTATAAAATATGCTCTAAGAGGATAGGTGAAATGAGATATAAACTCTTAAGTTCGTCAATTATCTTTTCTGATTCCCAACTTGATTAAGTATGATTAACCTATTTTATCCTTTCTCATTCATTAACCCTTAATGATTGGAATTTTCGAAAAAGGATATACTCATCATTCTCACTCTTACTAAACACCATAAGCCTTAAGGAGTAAATTGAGATTAAGGATGACAAAAATATTCGTCTCGTGAGTATTCATAGGAATATCTGTGATAGATATCTACAAAAATAGCTTATGGGTATGAACAAGTATCAGAATACTTGCGTGTTATAAGTAAATGTTTTAATTAAATATTTTGTATATATTACATTTTTCAGTTTTATAATTATATATTATATATTTAATAATAATTTTATAATGAATTTTAGTAATTGAAATATAAGGATAAATTTAACATGTACAAAATATTTATTATTCGTGTAATAGATACTTTATTAATATCATATTTATTAATTAAAATAACTAATGACACCAACAAGATATTGATCAAGTGGTGTAAGGTTCCACTAGATTTTCAGAAATGTCAAAACGTTAAGAATTTTATTCTTGAGAGCGACACTTGTTGCGAGGAACAGTCACACACCCCGAAAGAAATTAATTTCTTACTCATCACATAAGAAGATACATTTGGTAATACTAATAAATATAACTGATGACATCACTTTCATACCTTTTATTATCATGGTCCAAATCCAAATTATTCTATTTCTTCACTAGGAAAAACTCATGATAGAGCATATATTTTTGTAAGAGTGTAATATTTATATACTTTTATCGTAAGGATTTATACAAAATCAGTACATGATTCATCATTCATTTAGATTATTTTTTGAAGAGTCAGTGAATATTAAATATGAATGGTGAATGATGTAGTGATATTATATAAAACTTATACAATGTCAATGCATATTTTTTATTTTTATGTAAGTGTAATATCTATGCAGTATCATTGTAAAGACTTATACACAATCACTAGATGATCTACCATTCATTTGGATTACTTGTTTTTTAAGAGTCAATTAAGATTAAATATGAATGGTTGATGATGTAGTGGCAATGTATAAAACTCCTACACTAGCATGACATACATGTTTTCTTTTTATGTAAAAGTGTAACATATATGTACCGTGTGTGTAAAGATTTACATACAATCACGACATCATTCAACATTCATTTCAAATACTTTTTTGAAGATTCAATGAAGATCAAATATGAATAGTGGATGATGCAATGATAGTATATAAAACTCGTACATTGTCGGTTTTTTATCTTTACGAGTGTAATATCTATGCACTATCAATGTCAAGATTTATACACAATCTTCATATCATTCACCATTTATTTTGATTTTTTTTGAAGAGTTAGTATAAATTGCAAATAATATTCTAATAGTGTATAAAATTCATACTAACATGAATGTTTTTGCTTAATTGGTCACGTCACTCACTTGAGGAAGAAGTAAGAGTCGTCTAATCTTCATAAATTGGTCACCTCCCTCCCTTGCATATATTATTCTAATATTTATGTAATGTGAATCTAAAAGTTTTTATACATGGATTATCCATTTATATGTATTAGTTTCTTTTATAGAGAAGTAAATAATATAAACAATAGATAATATGTAGATTATGGAGCTCAATAGATATTCGGACCTATGAGTTATCATGGATAATACCCACAATGAGTATGAGTTTAGATTTTTATTTTTGGACCCACTATAATTGGGATCCGAGATCTTGGACTCCCTATTATATAAGTCTGAATAATAAGGTATCATACCCATGGTACCCTATAGCAACATAATTGTAATATAATAATAATTATATCTATAATATTACTCCCATTTTTTATTATTTTTTAAAATTCTGAATAACCACGAATCTGGATAACCATAAAAAATGAACTAGTTAATTTTTTATGGATATAACATGTAACATCGACCACATATGGACTAACTTTAGAGATTGTCACAAGTTGTTGGGAGAAACACTTGTGTGAAGACACATGTATGTACATATAATTATATGTAGCAAATGTGTGAATTTAGATTCTAATGGATGGATGAAAAGTCATCCATCAATCAATAAAAATCTATTTAAATCATATTTTAAATTATTCAACCTAAATAGATGAATTCTAATCCATTTGATTTTGTTTAAGTGAAACTAAATATTTTTGAGGAAAATCATTCTTTTAAAAGTCACTATATCAATAAACAAGTTTTAAAATCGCTTTTAAGAAAAACATTTTTTTAAAATTCACCTTTTTTAGAAAAAATAATACTTTTAAATATCATTTTTTTTAAAAGTTTTTTTTATTTTCTCAAAGAAATATTATTTAGAAAGTAATTTTTTAAACTTTATAAAAAATTAATTCTTTGTAATATTCAACAAGTATTAGACATTTAATGTTCTATGTATAATGTTTGTAACAGATATTTTTATATGTTATGTATTTAACAACACACTTTTAATATTAATCACATCCATATTTTCTATGATTGATCTCAATTTAATATAAAAAATTGAAGTGATAGTGAGAAGTACTACAATAAAGTGAGAATTGATATAGTGAATGAAATTGAAAAGCAAAGAACATTTATTTGTGAATGTTTATTTTTTGGATGGATTGGATATCCATCCAAATGAATATATCTATAGATATTCATTGAATATAATGGATGAATTTAAATCCATACATTTTTAAAATTATTCATTGAATATATCAATTTAAATTCATTAACTCTAATGGATGAATTTAGATAGATTTAATTTTCTTGGATTTGGATGAATTTAGATAGATTTAATTTTCTTGCATTTAGATGAATTGTGGATTATGAATAATTTTGCCACCTTTAGAAATCAATAAAATATTAACAAAACATTAAAAATTTAGTTTTAATCAAAATTTAGTCATTAATAATAGCACAAAGAACACAAGTACAATTGTCTCCAAATATGACTTGTTTATAATAGCACAAAGAACACAAATATCTCTATATATAGGGATCTAAGCGGTTTTGATTTAAACTGCAAAACCGATGGAACTGAACCAAACCATAAATGTGATTTTGTTTTGTAGTTCGATTCAGTTATTTTTTTAAGGAACCATTTATGTTCGATTCGGTTCGTAACTTCAGTTGTATTTGGTTTAAAGTTAACTTATACCATAAGTTGTTATACATATATTTCTATATATGTTATTAATTATTAATTATAATGTTATATATGTTACTAAAATATTTTAGTAATGAATTATATTATTTATATATATTACTTATTTATTTATATATATATATATATCACTAATTGTGGATTATATATTATAAATGTTGTCATTTATTTTTTCTTCCTAAATTATATAATTATTATACATGTTACTAACAATCGATTGAGTTTCAATTATTTACTCATGCATTTATAATTAACTTTTTAATATAATAATTGTAATAATAGTGTTTCCCATTTATGGATGAATAATGTATCTTGTAATACATTTTTAACTTTAAATTAATTTAGATTAAAAAAAGAAAATCATGGAACCGAACCATGTTTGTTTCAGGTCGGTCACTGAATTGCACCAAAAAACTGAACTGGACCATGTTTATTTAGGTTAACCAAACCATGTTTATGTGTTCAGTTTCATCACTAAATTGTACCAAAAACCAAACCGAACTTTTCCACCTCATCTATATAAGTTTAACCTCCATAGTTAAGATGGATGGACAAAGATCAACATGGATAGGACATGTAACATCGACCACATATAGACTAACTTCCAAGATAGCCACAAGTTATTGAGAGAAACACTGTATGAATACGTAAGTATGTATGTATATATGTACGTACGTGCGTGCATACATACGTACGTGCGTGCGTACGTACGTATATATGTATGTATGTATGTATGTATGTATGTATATGTGTGTGTATGTATATCAGTATGTATGTGTGTGTATGTATATCTATATGTATGTGTGTGTGTAATATGTGTGTATGTGTATGTCTGTCTGTATGTATGTCTGTGTGTATGTATGTACATACATATGTGTGTGTGTCTGTATGTATGTATGTACATACATATGTGTGTGTATATATGTATGTATGTGTGTATGCATGTATTTACGTATGCATGTATGCACGTACACATGTATGTACGTACGCATGTATGCAGGTATGTACGTATGCATGTTTGTATGTATGTATATAGAGATGATTATATATGACAAATGGATGGATATGGATGAATTTGGATCCTAATGGATGGATAAAAAGTTATCCACTAATCC
This sequence comes from Lupinus angustifolius, assembly GCF_001865875.1. Classification (NCBI taxonomy): domain Eukaryota; kingdom Viridiplantae; phylum Streptophyta; class Magnoliopsida; order Fabales; family Fabaceae; genus Lupinus; species Lupinus angustifolius. The sequence goes on from NC_032021.1 coordinate 11,874,529, forward strand.
ATAAAAATTCATTTAAATCATATTTTAAATTATTTAATCCATCCATATTCAGACATAATCGATGTATTTCAATCCATCTATGACTCAATTTTCATATATTTGAATGAATCAGTATTCAACCTATTTGATTTTTAAAGTAAAACTAAAAATATTTTTGAAGAAAATCATTATTTTGAAAACCACTATTTAAATAAACCATATTTAAAATCAATTTTAAAAAATATTTTTTAAATTCACCCTTTTAGAAAAAAAAATACTTTTTAAAAATGTTTTTTATTTTATGAAAGAAATATTTTTAAGAAAAGTGGTTTTTTTTAGCTTTTAAAAAATTAATTATTTGTAATGTTATACCAACATGAAATATTTAATGATCTACGAATAATGTTTTTAACATACATTTAGATATGTTATGTATTTAAGAATACATTTTAATATTAATTACATCTATATTTTCTATGATTGATCAAACTGTAATAAAAAATTGAAGTGATAGTGAGAAGCTCTACAAGAAAGTGAGAATTGATATAACGAATGAAATTGAAAAGCAAAGAACATTATTTGTGAATGTTTGTTTTTCGGATGAATTGGATATCCATTCAAATAGATATATCTTTAAATATCCATTGAATATAATGGATGAATTCAATCTATAAAAAATTTAAATTATTCATGGATCCATTTAAATTCATTAACTCTAATAGAAGAATTTATAAAGATTTGATTTTCTTGGATTTGGATGAATTCTCGATAATTTTATCACATTTAGAAAATCAATAATATCTTGACAATACATTAAAATTTTAATTGTAATCAAAATTTAGTAATTAATAATAGCACAAAAAACATAAGTACACTTGTCTCAAAATATGACGTGTTGTATATATCTCCATACATATTGGTGTAAATGATTCCAATTTAAATCACGAAATTGATGGAACTGAACCAATATGTGGTTCGGTTTTGCAGTTTCGTTCAATTATTTTTTTAAGGAATCATTTATGTTCAATTCAGTTCGTGGTTTTAGAAATTTAGGAACCTTTATAGTCAAACCCCATAAAAATAGAAATTAGGGAATAATGTTAATTGTTGTTTGAATTCTTCAACCAATTATTTGGTTTAAATTATCAATTTTGTATGAATTGAGTTATATATGTTACTCAATTATTATTATGTTAGTGTTATATATGTTATTTACTAAATTGTTATATATGTGCTACTTTCCAAGTGTCTTGATAATTTGGATCATATCTTCTAATTTTCATTGTATTTGATTTGAAACTAACTAACATATACCATAAGTTGTTAGACATGTATTGTTATATATGTTACTAATTATGAATTATAATATTATATATGTACTAAACTATTAAGTATGTTTTACTAATAGTGAATTATATTGTTTATATATGTTACTAACAGATATATCACTAATTGTGCTAAATTACATAAGTATTATATATGTTACTAACAACCAATTGAATTTCAATTTCTTAATTATGTATTTGTGATTTATATTTTTTGAAAATAATAGTAATAATAAACCAAGTTAATGTGTTAGGTTCCATCACGAAATTACATAAAAAAAAAAAAAACAGAAACAAATAGTTTATGTAAACCAAACTATCTATAGGTGTTTAGTTTAGTTATTGAATAACACCCGGAAAAAACCGGACCGAAGAAACTTTTACACCCTATCTATACAAGTTTAACCTCAACAGTCAAAATGGATGGACAAAGATCCCCATGGACCAGTAACAAGTCACACTCTACGATCATTACCCAATGAAATCCAATTTTAGATTCACCTATATCCACATCATTCTCCTCTATATATTCATATGTTTCTCTTCATTGTTACAAACACACAAATCTCATTTCTCTTCTCTGAACAGTGATATTACAATTGTTTCAAAAATATGGCAACCAACACATTGATGAGCTCTGCTATCTCAGCATTCGCATCTCCTATTTCTTTGTCAAAATCAAGATCTCCAACTTCTGTTGCAGCTTCACGCAATGGTACCAAATCATCAGGTCGCTTATCCACCTCTGCTGATTGGTTCCCTGGCGAGCCTAGACCACCTTACCTTGATGGTTCAGCTCCTGGGTAAGCATCAATTTCACATTTTGTTTATAACTGACTCCAAAATATATTTTTTGTAGAGAAAAAATGTATACAGGAACTAGTTATCTATAGTGTCACTCCATTATCCTTTCATAGTTTATTACACATGAATGTCAGATGTTGTACTCACTCTGTATATAATCAATACTGATATACACTATTTTTTATAGTTAACTCAAAAAGTTATATATATATATATATATATATTATAGGAATAATGAGGACTGAAATCAAATTTCAGTATATTTTCCAGTATCAAATACACATTTATACCTAGTTATAATTAATTGTACATATATTCAAGTGGTGGGCCATTATGTTTGTCACCTTTTGAATCTGTCATAGGGTAAGAAATATTTGTATGTTTTTATGACGATTATGTTATACATTGTTGTTCCTTTTTGTGTTTCAGTGACTTTGGGTTCGACCCTCTTGGTCTTGGTAGAAGACCAGAGAATCTTGAGAGATTCACAGAATCAGAAGTCTTCCATTGCAGATTGGCTATGGCTGCTGTTGTAAGTGTCACTTTCAAACTAGATAACTATATACCCTTAAAGTAATGGGGCGGTCGTAATTACCACCATTGCAGTCATTACGGCCAATGCATGTAGATTACTTTGTTATTTTTTTTAAATATGATGCGGCTTAATGCGGTCCAATGCAGTTGCGCTGCGGTCCAATATGTTCGCACCACTGTGATTTGGTGTAATGCAGTTGTAACGGTCATTGCAACCGCAATACTGCGGCGTCATTACATGATGTGGTCTGCAATTTCAATAATCGGTAATGGGGAAAATTAAGAAAGCTAATTAGTAAGCTGAAATTTCTTGAGTTTTGCAGCCAGGAGTTTTGATCCCAGAGGCATTGGGTTTAGGAAATTGGGTACAAGCTCAGGAATGGTCTACAGTTCCTGGAGGTCAAGCAACTTACCTAGGCATCCCTGTTCCATGGGGCACCCTCCCTACCATTCTAGCAATTGAATTCCTTGCTATTGCCTTTGTGGAATACCAAAGGATCGTGGAGAAAGACACTGAGAAGAAGAAGTACCCTGGTGGTTTTTTTGATCCTTTGGGATACTCCAATGACACTGAAAAGTTTGAAGAATACAAAGTCAAAGAAGTTAAGAATGGTAAGGACTTCCGATATAAAAGATTGAAAATTTCTATATTCGCAGAATACCCAAGTGACATTTTAGCGACACTTTTCAGGTCTATAACACATTTTTTCCTATAAACTTGAGAAGTGTCACTCATAAGTGTACATAAAATAGTGCATAAGTGCGCTTAAGAGATCTGTATTAGTTGTATAGAAAGTTTAACATATTTGTTACTTGTTGAAATGTGTAGGACGCCTTGCTCTATTGGCTTGTCTGGGATTCGCTGTTCAACAATCAGTATACCCTGGCACTGGACCATTGGACAACTTGGCTGCTCACGTGGCTGATCCATGGCACAACAACGTTGGAAACATCCTTTTCCCCAATTTCTAGATTCTGCCCCCAACAATCCAACATTTGCTATAAGAGCTACCTGTAATAACTCTATAACATTATGTAATGATCCAGACCTCATTTGTGTTGGTATTCCAGTTTTGTAATTCAAATTTTCAATGATATGCTTCAACACTCGTATTTTGGTAATTATTGTGTTTCGTTTTCTTGATGTTATAGGAAAGACTCTGTTGAGAACAATAAAACATACGGATTATCTTTATACCTCAAAAGAAATTATGCTCTAAGAAAGACCTAACTTATTTAAAAGTTTATTCAAAATACATTTCATCTCGTCTTTACCCGGACTAACACATATAAGATGATGATAATCACATGAGAATAGTTTTAACTCCTTAACCATGCATCATCTTGTCCTATTGGACATAGTACAAATAAGACAAATATTACCATATAAGAACAACTAAAAGATGTTCCCCATTGATAAAGCTTGGATCAACCAAAGAATAAAGCCATTAAGGACTTAAGTGGGAAAACATTCAAAATCTAAAAAAAGTGTTCTCCTTTTCTTCATGGAGAGAGAACATTCAAAATCTTCAATAGCACGCCTCTTTTATTTGTTTTAAATATTTGCACTAAAATTAGAATCATAATTTAGATAAATGTCATTAAACCATAATGTAGATGCATGGTATACAAAAGGGTGAAAGAGACGTGCTATTGTAAATTTTTAATGTTTTCACTATATGAGGAGAAGGAGAAGATGAAGGAATGGCTATATGACCATAAAACTTATATGTTGTAAGTATAGATAGAAATAGGTTGAGTTATACTTTACTTTAAACAAATCCAATATATATAACATATAGTAGTCTGAGATTGATTTATTTAAAAAAATTAAGACCTAGCTTATTTAAAATTGTGTTCAAAATGCATCTCATCTTATCTTACCCGAACTAACACATATAAGACAAGGATGATCACACGAGAACACTTTTGTGTCCTTAGAAATGCATTCAATCTTGTCCCATTAGACGTAGCACAAATAAGATAAAAGTGGTCACATAAGAACAAACAACTCGTACACTAAAAAATGTCTGCTTTTGATGAATCTTCGATCAACCAAAGATAAAGCCATCAAAGACCCAAGTGGGGGGAAAGGGTAGAATTGGCCTCATGATAGACGGGAAAACATACCAAGTCAAGTAAGAAGATTACATAGTCATGTTACAAACGTTAAAAAAATGGCTAGAAACAACCACCTAACATATTCAGACACCATAATACTAATTTCAGAATCTCAGAAATTTGTATACTTGAGGATTAAAATCCAATTTTGTTCAATTATTATCATTTTAATATGTGATTTGCTAACCTAAGTAAAGAAATTTTTTAGTTGGAGTAGATTAACATTGTACATCAATATTTTTGGACAAAATTTATACTCCTATTTTAATTAGAATAGGTATAGTAATAGGGATATTTTTATAATTTGCATTTTACAACAAATTCACCTCACTCATCTCTAACCCTATTTACCCTCCACCCCCAAACCAGAAACTGTCTGCCACCGTCGCAAACGTCACCACCGCCTTGCCAGAACCAAATAGACCCGCAAGCACCACCACATTGTCATGCCCACCCCGCTAGAACCGAATAGAGTCGCACCACCTCACTCCCAGAAGTTGAAATTAATCAATAGAAATTCCTTGTTCTAGATAGAGAAATTTCACTGTCATTTTCAAAAGGTCATTTCTTTGCACCTTAGGGTCACTTCTTTTCATTCTTGAGGAAAGAAATTTCTTGTCATTTCCCTTAATAATTTTCAAGCTGACGGAAACAAATCTCATTATGTATACTTTCTGTGTTTATTAAGATGGAGAGGGGTTTGGATGGGGAGGGTGATTTTTCTTCTTGGTGACAAATTTCATTTTGTATTAGTCTCCTAAATACATTTGGTCACCAACACCAACTCAATGATCCATCATAAATGAGTGATTCATTTTTTCTTACTTTTCTCGTATAGCTATTACTCTAGTTAGTTTTCTTTTGGACATAATTGTATGTATTTCATGGAGCGAGTACTGTTGTATGTATTTCATGGAGCCAGTACTTGTGTTTGTACGTAGCAAGATGTTTCTACCCATAAATGATATTTATTGTATGTTACAAATGACAATTTTTTTGTTTTTAATGAATTTGAATTGGTAGGGCTTGTTCAAATGCAGAGATTTTAATGCAGTTTCTGGTTTGGGGTAAATGGGATTTTCCTATTTCGAGAGAAATATGTTAATGGGGGAGGGGGAAAAGATGAGTGAGGTGAACTTTTTTTTGTAAATTGCAAATTATGAAAATAGTCCGGTTACTAAACCTACTTCAACTAAAATAGAAGAATTAATTTTGTTCAAAATTTTTGTTGTATAATGCTAATCTATTTTAACTAAAAAAAACTTCTTTACTTAGGTTAGCAAATCTCTTTTAATATTAACTATGTGGCTCTAGATATATACTTTCGAAACATGAATGAGATTATATTAGTACAAAAAATGAAAATATCAAATATGACATCCCCTCTTGTCTAGTACTAATTGTTTGAATTTGATGGTTTTCAACAATAAATTAATGGGCCATTAATGAGAATTTTTGAGATTTGCAATGAAAAAACTCTAAAGGAAAGTAAAAAATAAGGTCGTTGGGAATATGACCGTTGAGGACCGTTAGGAATGCATCTCCCATTTGGGTCGTCGGATGAATATGATCGCTGGAGACCTCATGCTATAAATGGAGGTCTTCTCCCTTTATATTTCCTTGCACCAATTGAACAATATTTCCTCAATTTTCTTCTTTCTCCTTCATATTCTCATTCGAAGCATTTCCGGCAAACTTCTATTTTTTCTTTCCATGACACTAAGAATTGACATATGTAGTCAAATTATGGGAATTTCGAGAACTGTCACCGGTAGTTAGATTGTAGAAAAATAGAATTGGCACGAGTAGTCATAGTGTGAGCATTTCGAGAATTGACACTTGTAGTCATACTATGATGGATGTATTCGAGATTAATTCTTACAGTGCAGTAAGAATTTGATAATAGAGAGCTAGGTTGTTTTATCCAGGGAACGATTTGGTTGATAGTCTGCTTGCACATTTTGGGGAGTGCCACGAAAAGTCTTAAAGAGAGCGACCCGATCGTGTCTCAATTAATAAAGTATTCTTCCGTGCCAATTGTTGCAAGCTATTGTAACAACAATTTTAAGACGTTTCCTTCTACAATGACATTCGTAGAGAATACTACTAGGTCAAAAAAAATTGACATTAACAAACAATTTTAGTTTGATGGGATTAATTTCAAATAGTGATGACATATGATGAAATTCTTTCTCACTATGAGAAAGGTTGCCAATTTTTTGAAAATCGATGTCCTAATGGTGTCGGAGGAAGCTGAAACAAAGGATAAGGATAAATTGGATATTGATATAGCTATTTGGAATAAAAATGATTATTTTTGTAAGAATTTCATTTTGAATGAGTTGTCTAATGATCTCTATGATTATTATAATCTATACAAGCTTGCCAAATTAATTTGTTATGCATTTGGAAAAAATATGATACAGAGGAAAGTGAGACTAAAAAGTATGATATTAGTCGCTACCTCAAATATCAGATGACCGATGATAAATCAACAGAGTCTGAATCACATGAGTAACAGAGAATTGCTCATGAAAATATTTATAGGGTATGCCCCGAGATGAACAATTTCAAGTGGCTGTCATTATTGACAAACTGCCTACTAGTTGGAAGGACTTCAAAAACCTTCTATGACACAAGTGATCATTGAGTCTAACAATGCTTACTTCAATGAAAATAAATTCCCTTTTCAATTGAGAAATAGTGTGGGCATATCAACTAGTCACATATATGTGATTAGAGATAATGATAAAACGAAGGGTTAGAAATAGAAAGTAGAAGAAGTAAGAGAGCAAGAACTGCTAAATAGTATGGATCTGATTATATGTTCAATACATTATAGGAGAATCCATCAACTCTCCAAGAAGCTTTGACTTCTTTCAATGTTGATTTGTGGCAAGATGTCATAAATAACGAAATGGATTCTCTAGAGTATAACAAAACCTGACATTTAGCTGACTTGCCTCATGATTGCAAACCTATTGATTGTAAGTGGGTATTACAAAAGAAACTGAAACCTAATGGTACACTGAATAAATACAAGACTTGTCTTGTAGCCAAATTTTTAAACAAAGGGAGAATATAGATTTCTTCGACGCATTTTCACCTATGACTAGAATAACATTCATTAGAGTACTAATATCGCTCACTACGATACATGATTTAGTAGTACATCAAATGAATGTTAAGACTGCATTTTTAAATTGTAATTTGGAAGAAGAAATCTATACGGAACAACCTGAAGGTTTTGTATTCCATGGGCAAGAAAATAAGGTTTGCAAGTTAGATAAGTCGTTGTATGGTCTTAAACAAGCACCTAAAGAGTGACATGAAAAATTTGACAATTTAATTGTTTTGAATGAGTTTAAGGTAAATGAAAGTGACAAATGCATTTATTTCAAAGCAGAAAATGACATTTGCACTATCATATGTCTCTATGTAAATGACCTACTCATATTTGGTTCCAACATTCATGTTGTGAATATTGTGAAATTATTATTGTGTAACAACTTTGATATGAAAGGCCATGGATAGGCAAGTGTAATCGTTGATATAAATATTACTAGGTCAAAAAGAAGGAATTTCTTTGGATCAATCTCACTATGTGGAAAAGATTTTAAAGAAATATAAATATTTTGACAGTAAACCTACTAGCACATCATATGATCCAAGTGTAAAATGTTTTTGGAACATTAATGAAGGTCTAAGACAAACTGAGTATGCTCGCATCATTGTAGCTTTCGGTATGTCACTGATTGCACAAGACCTGAAATTGCCTATGTCGTGGGATTATTGTGCAGGTTTACCAGTAGACCTAATATGGAGGATTGACATGATATAGAAAGGGTAGTGAGGTACCTCAAGAAAACAATAAACCTTGAATTATATTATTGAAGGTTTCTAGCTGTCCTAGAAGGATTCAACGATGCTGATTGGAATATCCTTTCAGATAATTCTAAAGCAACCAGTGGTTATATACTTAGTATAGATGGTGAGGCTGTTTCTTGGACGTCAAGGAGACAAATTTAGCTCAATTCAGTATGGAAGTTGAGATGATAGCACTAGCAACAACTAGTGAAGAAGCAAGTTGACTGAGAAGCTTGCTTATAGAGATTAACATATGATAAAAACCAATACCAGCTGTATTGATTCATTATGATAGTACCACAACTATTGCAAAGATTGAGAACTATTTTATAATGATAAGAAACGAAAATACGTCATAAGCACAATACTATAGAGAGTTACTCACTACAAGAGCTTTTGAAGTGAATCATGTACACACTTAGAATAACTTAGCAGATCCTTTGGCGAAAGGATTAGCTAGATAGAGTGCATAATATTTCTAAGACTATGAGACTATTACTCTTAGAACGAAGATCACACATGAAGGTAACCCGACTTAACTGATCCTAAGAAATGTGTTCAACGGATAATAACAAGTTGTGAAGTGATATGAGAATGAATATGTTATAAAATTATGAGAATCATGATTCGTGCATTAAGGATGAGTTAAAATCTTAATGAGATCTATATTCCAATTTGAGTGAAGTACTTAGACTACATGAGTACTCTTGATAGACTGACCTACGTGAATGTGGAGGTGATGACCACTTCCTATGAAATTTTGGGTCATAAACTTATAGAGTATTCATTATACTGGAATAGACATGCATGACATTTAACACATAGGTTTTATAGAATACACATTTGAAAATGTTGTGTGTAGTTTGATGTTGAAGATAGAGTTCAAGACTACGAGTCACTCTAGTAAAATCTGGATCTTATTTACTATACAAAGTTTCAAGTCGCATGACACATTTGTTTAAACACAATCTTATTGAGACCACATAAATTCTCGGAAATTATTTTTTAATTTCAACTAGGGGATTGTTGGATTTTGATAGTTTTCAACATTAAATTAATGGGTCATTAATGAGAATTTTTTGGGATGTGAAATGAAAAAACTATAAAGGAGAGTAAAGAATATGGCCGTTGAAAATATAATCGTTAGGAATATGGCCATTCAGAATATGACCCTTGGGGATATGGCTGTTGGATCATGTGACCATTGGAATGCTTCCCCCGTCTAGGTCGTTAGATGAAGATTGTCATTGGAGGCCTCATGCTATAAATAGAGACATCCTCCCTTCATATTTTCTTGCACCAATCAAACAATATTTCCTCAATTTTATTTTTTCTCCCTCATACTCTCAACCAAAACATTTCCAGCAAAATTCTCTCTCTTTCTTTCCGTGACACTAAGAATTTGGCACATGTAGTCATATTGTGGACATTTTGATAATTGACACTCGTAGCCATATCGTGGTGGGTGTATTCAAGACCAGTTATTAGTAATCCAAAAATAATTTGATAACAAAGAACTAGACTATTTTATCCTAGTGACGACATAGTCGATAGTCTATTTGCATATTTTGGATAGTGCCACAAAATGTCTTAAAAAGAATGACCTGGTGGTGACTCAACCAATAAGTATTATTTCGTGTCATTTAGAATTGTTGCCAGCAACGGTAACAGCAAAGTCGGGCAAGAAACTAGTGATGACATAAATTGATTGTAAAACCTATCAGATAAAGAAGGTAAATGGAAAGGGAATTTGCTCCTTGTGCATGTGCGTGCACGTAGTAAGTGTAGACTCCCTTTAACATTCAACCATCATCTTGTGATCAAAATACATAGGAAAGTTGTTTCTAGAGCGCATAAGAAAATAAAGAGAATCAAAATACCATTTCTATTAGGCCAAGTTGTTGGTAACCGTAATTCACCATCACAAGCATTTAAGAAAGGCATGCACTATGAAGTAACTAAGACACCACAATAAAGGGCATGGCAAATGGGGCCAAAACACTATTCAATCCTTGTAGTGTACGATTCAAGAAAGGCATGTTGTTCCCCGAATATTGGCATGTTGCAATTGTAACATTTTTCTCAATCATACACTCAAATTCTCATAAGAAGGTCCTTGAAATGAGAAACAACACCACTAAGAAACTTGACTTTGCATCTGGTTCGACTTTCTCACAAAAACTCATTCCAAACACAAATAATTGTCTTACCCTAAAATACAAGTCATGAGGTGTGTATGTCTTATGTTATTTATATATATTAGATATTCAATGTTTTTCATTATATTTTTTTGTTTAGGGATAAATTTAAATTTTGAAATTAAATCTTGTTATTAATACAAATTTTCGAATAAAGTATTAATTACTTTCTAAACACTTAAAAATGCTTTTCGTGATAGAAAACCCTACTAATTATATATAGTTGTAAAATTATTGTAATATTCGTAAAATGGTAAAACAAATAATTATTTAACTTTATAAAAATTAAAAGTACTTGAAAAGCTTATTCTAGATTGAAATTCATTAATGACACTATAAAATCTCAAAAATTATAGCATTATCCACAAATAAGTAAAAATAATTATTTGACTTTTATAAAATTGCAAAAATAACTAAAATATCATTTTTTTATTTTATTAAAGAAAAAAATGAGAGGAATTAAGACATGTAATACAAGAACAACTAATCAACTTTTTCGTCCATCAAATAATATTTAATTTATTACTGTTATTATCGTTACTCGACGACTAACTAATTCCACTGTTTAAAATTAAATAAAAGGGAGTAGGTTCCAACAACAAAAAAGCATCTTTGACAATCACAAAAAAAAATATTTTTTTCAAATGAAATCTCTCTACTCTTACACAATAAATATATATTAAAATTAAATCGTTTAAAACCATTTTTATTCTTTATATTAAAAGAAAACGAAAATTGTTGGATTAATTTGAAATTATATACAATCATTATGATCCAATTAATGTTATTAATCCATTTAAAACCATGGGTACCCATAAAAATGTTAACAACAGATACTCACGATAATAGTTTATGAGTGAAAATGAGTTTGATGATACCCGCTACATGGATAGAGATGGCAAAACGGGCAACCCGACCCGTTTAGCCCACCCCACAAATGCCCGCATTGATTTAATGAACAAAATTCAATGCCCTGCCCGTTTTAAACGGACTAACGGGCTTGCGTGTGGTCGGCAGACATTGTATAAATAATTAAAAATAAAAATAAAAATTCATATAATAAATGAAACGAAATTAAATAAAGTAGTTGAAGATAAAAAATTAACAATTTTTTTTTTATATTTATATGAAGTTTAAGAAATCACATTAGATTACAATTTTTTTAGGGATTAAAAATCACATTACATCATAACTTATTTAAAATTTCTTAATTTTTCCTTAAATTATGTTTATGGGTCGTCCGCAGGCTGCCCGCTTGCCCAACGGAAATGCCCGTGAACTTGGCGGGCAAAACAGACAAATGAACAAAATTTGTATGTCTGCTCGCAAAAAATACAGGCATGCCTGCGGGCAATATCCGTTTTGCCATCTATACTTATGAGTACCTGCATATTTATATTAAATTTTATATAAGTTATAGTTTTTTATTATTATTTTAAAATTATATATTATACACTTTATTATTATTTCGTAATAAATTACTTTGATTTAATTATAATTTTATACTTATAATATAAATACTTTATTATTCCTGTCATAACTAATTTTATATATTAATTATTACAAAATATATAAATATATAATTAAAATAAAAAACTAGTTGAATATGAAATATCGGAAATACCCCTTACAGTTTTGATTTAGGAATGGAAACAACTACTCAGCGATCACGCGACCAGATTGTCATCCATAACAAAGATCAAATGGACCAGTGACAAGTCACACTCTACCATCACTATCCAATGAAATCAAATTTTAGATTTACCTATATCCACACCATTCTCCTCTATATATTCATATGTTTCTCTTCATTGTTACAAACACACAATTCTGAATTCTCTTCTCTGAACAGTGATATTAGGATTGTTTCAAAAATATGGCAACCAACACATTGATGAGCTCTGCTATCTCAGCATTCGCATCTCCTCTTTCTTTCTCAAAATCAAGATCTCCCACTTCAGTTGCAGCTTCACGCAGTGGTACCAAATCATCAGGTCGCTTATCCTCTTCTGCTGAGTGGTTCCCTGGCGAGCCTAGACCACCTTATCTTGATGGTTCAGCTCCTGGGTAAGCATCAATTTATTGTTATAAATGAGAAAATTTAATATGAACGATTACATCTTATTTAAAATTTCAAGACTAAAAGATACATGCAAATGATAGATGACTCTGATGTGACCAATAAGTAACATTTAACATGCACATTATTCCTATATATATTATAGGAATAATGGGGACTGAAATCAAATTTCAGTATATTTTCAAGTATGAAACAGACATTTAGACATAATTAAAATTAATTGTACATACATTGAAGTGGTGGGCGATTACCCATGATGTTTTGTCACCCTTTGAATCTGTCATAGGGTGAGAAATCTTGTATGATTTTATGATGATTGTGTTATACATTGTTGTTCCTTTTGTGTTTCAGTGACTTTGGGTTCGACCCTCTTGGTCTTGGTAGAGAACCAGAGAATCTTGAGAGATTCAAAGAATCAGAAGTCTTCCATTGCAGATTAGCTATGTTTGCTGTTGTAAGTGTCACTTTCAAAGTAGATAACTATATATCCTTAAAGTAATTTGCAGTGTTTTAAATTGTGGTTGCGACGATGGTCGCGATTGCAGTTATTGCGGCCGTTGCATGCAGATTACTTTGTTTTTTTTAATTCAATGCGGCTTGATGTGGTCTGATGCAGTTGTGCTGCGGTCCGATATGACCGTATCATTGTGATTCGTTGTTATATTGTGTAATGCGGCTGCAATGGTCATCGCAACTGCAATACTGCAGCCTCATCACATGATGTTGTGTGCAATTTGAATAACTATTAATCGAGAAAATTAAGAAAGCTTATTAGTAAGCTGAAATTTGTTGAATTTTGCAGCCAGGAGTTTTGATACCAGAGGCATTGGGTTTAGGAAATTGGGTACAAGCTCAGGAATGGGCTGCAGTTCCTGGAGGTCAAGCAACTTACCTAGGCAACCCTGTTCCATGGGGCACCCTCCCAGTCATTCTAGCAATTGAGTTCCTTGCTATTGCCTTTGCGGAAGTCCAAAGGGTAATGGAGAAAGACACTGAGAAGAAGAAATACCCTGGTGGATTTTTTGATCCTTTGGGATACTCTAAGGACCCTGAAAAGTTTGCAGAATACAAAGTCAAAGAAGTTAAGAATGGTAAGCACTTTTGATATAAAAGATCAAAAATCTCTATTTTTGCATGATACCCGAGTGACATTTTAGCAACACTTTTCATGTCTATAACACATTTTTTCCTATAAACTTGAAAAATGTCACTCATAAGTGTACATAAGTGCTCTTAAAAGATCTCTATTATTGAACATTGACATTACCTGTATAGAAAGTTTACCATATTTGTTACTTGTTGAAATGTGTAGGACGCCTTGCTCTATTGGCTTGTGTGGGTTTCGCTGTTCAACAATCAGCTTACCCTGGCACTGGACCCTTGGAAAACTTGGCTACTCACTTGGCTGATCCATGGCACAACAACATTGGAAATGTCCTTATTCCCAATTTTTAGATTTTGCCCCCAACAATCCTATATTTGTTATAAGAGCTACCTGTAATAAAACTCTATAACATTATGTAATGAACCAGACCTCATTTGTGTTGGTATGCGGTATGCCACTGTTGTAATGAAACTTTTCAATGCTATGCTTCAACACTATTTTGGTAATTATTGTTTGCTAAGAAATAATCACATGAGAACAGTTTTAAGTCCTTAACAATGCATCTCATCTTATCTTACTCAACGTTGTACAAATAAGACAAAATGATGACATAAGAACAACTAAAAAACTTCCGCCATTGATGAAGCTTCAATCAACTGAAGAATAAGGCCATCATGGACCCAAGTGGGGAAAATGTTCAAAATCTAAAAGAGTATTCTCCTTTTTGTCATGAGTGAAAACATTCGAAAATATTCCTATTTCATTTGTTTTAAAGATTATTGAGGTAAATATTATCTCTAAGTGAGATGCATTGGAGGAAATTTTTTAGCTCTAAGCGACTTGCACTACAATTAGAATCAAAAGTTTAGATAATTGTCATTAAATCACAATGTCTATGCATGGTATAAAAAACGGTGACAAGGCATGTTATCGTAGATTTTCAATGTTTTCACTCTATGACGAAAAGGAGAACATGAAGGAATGACGATATAGCCATAAAACTTTTATGTTGAAAGTATGGATAGAAATAGGCAAGTTACACTTTATTTTAAACAAATCTAATATATATAACACATAGTAGCCTCAGACTCATTTTTTATTTTTTTAAGACCTAACTTATTTAAAAGTGTGTTTAAAATGCATCTCATCTTATCCTATTCAACGCAACACAAATAAGACAAAAATGACCATATAAGAACAACTAAAATTATCCACCTTTAATAAAGCTTCGATTAACCAAAGAATAAAACCATTAAGGGTCCAAGTGGTGGAAACATTCAAAATCTAAAAAATGTTCGTCATAGAGTGAAAACATTCAAAATCTATAATTGAATGCCTCTTTCATTTGCTTTACAATTAGAATAAGAGTTTAGATAATTGTCATTAAACCATCATGTCAAGGCATGGTGTAAAAAAGGGTGAAAGAGGTATCCTATTATAGATTTTGAATGTTTTCACTCAACAATGAAAAAGAGAACATGAAGGAATGGTGTTTTTGCCATAAAACTTATATGTTGAAAGTATGGATAGAAGTAGGTCAAGTTATACTTTATTTTAAACAAATCCAATATATATAACATATAGTAGCTTGAGATTAATTTATATTCAAAATGGATTTCATCTTGTCTAACCCAGACAAGAACATATAAGAGTAGGATAATGATATGAGAACACTTTTAAGTCCTTAGAAATACATCTCATCTTGTCCCACTCGATGTGACACGAATAAGATAAAAGTGATCACATAAGAAAAAATAATTCTTACACTAAAAACTGTCTGTCTTTGGTGAATCTTAGATCAACCAAAGAATAAAGCCATCAAGGACCTAAGTGGAGGAAAAGGTGTTGAATTGGCCTCATGATAAACCAGACAACATACCACGTCAAGTAAGAAGATTATCTAGCCATGTTACAAACATTACAAAATTGGCTGGAAACAACCACCCAACATATTCAGAAACCATAATACTAAGGAAAAAAGAAAATCACTCTTAATTGAGAATGACATTGTAATGTCGCTTCCAAAAAAGGAATGATGGCATATTTCTTAGGAAGATTCTTCACACACATAATATAACTAATTTCATAATCTCATAAATATGTATCCTTGAGGATTATAAATCCAATTTTGTTCAATTATTATCATTTTAATATTTACTATATGGCTAACTTGTTATACACCTGACTCTAGATATCGTCAATGGAAAACTATCCCAAATGGGAAAAACCATATAAGAACACTTCTGAAACACAAATGAGATCATACTCGTACAGAAAATGAAGACATCCAATTTGACACCCCTCATGTCCAATACTAAGTTGGGCAAGAAGCTAGCGATGACATAAATTGAATGTAAAACCTATCAGATAAAGAAGGTAAATGGAAAGGAAACTTGCTCCTTGTGGATGTGCACTTAGCTAGAATTTTTTAAACCAATGTTATGAAATCTAAGCCGAATGTCAACTCGGAAGAGGTCCCATATAGGTTTTAACCGATTTAACCGGTTAGACTGTTTGGTTGGACCGGACAACATCATGATATGATATATAATTATATATCATATAATTAATTAACATAAGTGAATAACATACTTTATCAATATCATGTTTTGCATAATGCATACACATATAAATCAAAATTAAAGTGCATCAAACAAGTTTAAGTCTTATATAATTAGAATTTTAAATCAAAACACAACTCTCTCATATAGATACTAAATTGTCTTCTAATTCATCCAAATATTATTATCATCATTAGACACTAAATTGACATTACCAGTTAGAGATGTAGTTAAATTATAACTATCCACATCTTCTTGATGAAAAGAGTCCATATTAAATTCTCCATAAATAGTAAGATTCTTTTCTTCAATAATACCTACAAATTAGAATATAAATTACGTTAACTTGTAGAAACATTGGAATATACATTAGATTAATCTAATATATATAAAATTAAATTGTACATTAGATTAAAACAATCCTTCATCATCCTTTGTTAAATCATGTATTGGGTTTGAGAATCCATAATATAACATTTTTTCTATTTCGTCATAATCAACTAATGAAGTTTTTTCTTCTTCTTCTTCAGTAATCCAAAAATCAATGTTCTCATAGTCAACGGGATCAAGTGTTCTTCTTTTGTTGATGGCCCTATCATTCCAATAAATATGATATATTAATACCAAATAGTATAACACCTAGTAAATATTGACAATTAAGTTAAAATAAAGTGTAGATACATCACAAACCTATTTTGTAAGCCCAAGTTATAGTGCAAATATACTAGATCATTCAACCTCCTATGCTCTAATTTATTCCTCTTCTTTGTGTGAATTCTTTCAAATATACTCCAATTTCTTTCACAACCAGAAGAAGATGTTGTTTGGCTCAAAATTTGAATAGCTAATTTGGATACCATAGGAGCACTATATCCAAATTGTGACCACCATTGATCTAAATAAATATCACAAAAATTAGCATGCCATCAAAGTATTACACTTTTACATAATATTTCAATAAGTTGAAAAATTAAAAAATTAAATCTTATCTGGTCGCAAGTGTTTAACTGTTTCAATTGTCATAGTATTGCCAAAACTCTCAACTTTGTAATGATAAATGCAACTTTGTTTGAAAAACTCGGTCTTGCTTGTTGTAACTTTTGCTTGTAAAACATCAAGTCAATATTGTTGAACCTCTGATTTGATATAAAAGTCCTCCTTATCATAGTAGAATGTTGGATTTAAAAAGTATGCTGCACAATGTAATTTTGTTCGAAGTTGTTTATCCCATCTTTGCTTTAAAATTCTTGTATAAGGCTTATACAAAGACTTTTTATTCATGAACACATTCTTAACAATTTTCCTTGATCTACGCATTCCATCATACACATAAGGTAGAGAAGGTCAATTATCTGCATCAATAATTCTTCACAATCGAATTAACGGAGCCACAATATTGACAATAATTGTGCAGTCATTCCAAAATCTATTATCCATTACAACATCCACAAATCTATTTGCTTTCTTGTCTATATAATATCTAGAATCAATAAAACATGTACTAGTTACCAAAGCTTACAAATCATATTTGTGTTCATGAATGCTTTTCAGTGGAATGAAGGTTGTTGCAAAACGAGTTGCCCCAGGACGTATGATTTCTTTCCATCCTTGCCTTTTCCTTAACCATGTCAACAAAAACCCATGATTATACACAAACTTTGTTATATCAGATACACTCTTAGCTAAGGTACTCACATGCTCCATTTTTCCAATGTCTCCTAAAATCAAATTTAAACAATATGCAACACAATGAGACCAATAGATAGATGGAAACTTGTCATTTAACATAACTCCTATAACTTTATAATTTGTACTATTATCGGTAACCAAGTGCACAACATTGGTTACTCCAACAAACTCAATTAACTGAATAAAAAAATGAAATTTTTTTTTAGCGACATCAGATGCATCAACAGATCTAAAAAAAGTTATTTCCTTTGGAGAATATACATGAAAATTGATAAGTTGCCTATTTCTTTGATCTAGCCAACCATCAGCCATGATGGTGCAACCAGTTTCTTTCCAAAAATTCCTAAAGGTCTCAGCTAACAAGTCAACTTTCTTCTTCATTTCATACAATAAATTAGATCTGATGGCATAATAACTAGGACCATTATAACCAGGATCAGTTGCAACAATTACATCTATTATAGGTTGATAGTAAACTGAATTTGCACAATTAAATGGAATGCAACAATCATAAAAGAATCGAGCAACTACCATATCAGCTTTGTGAATAGCATCTTTACCTGCAAAGCCCATTATGATTGAAGGTTGAGTTTCCGCAGTAGTTCTTGGAGCAAAGAAATTGTTTATACTATGATTTGGTCTTTTATTTGTTGTCTCTGATTCTTTACCCTTGGGCATATCTCCTTCATGTTGCATAACATTTTCCTCATATGGATCTTCTTCCCCTTAAGTTCAATTAGTCCATCTTTTTCTACTACCACTAACTTGATCCAAGTGTTTTCTAAGTCGATGCTTAACATAAAAATGGACTGAAAGACAAGATAGAACATCTCCCTTTACTCCAACAAGATGTTTAATTTGATATATTCCTCCACCTTTGTAACATTTTTAGCAATACAAACATTTTATCATTTTTTCCTTCAACATCTTGTTGTAATTGACAATGATCCCATGTTGGGTCAGATTTTGCTCTAACAGATTGAGTAGTAGAAGCTACTACTTGAGTTGTATTTGGAGAATTTGCAGATGATGTCATATATGAAATTAAAAAAATTTACACATTAAAGTAAAACTATTTATTAATTAATCACAAAGAATGAATGAGATGGATTCTAATGAAAAGTGACATGTCAGCTTATACTTTACCTATTTTTGCTATTACTTTAGCCGTTACAAAAAGTAACATGTCAACTTTATTTCATGTCAATCTAGAATCTCTATCGTTTAAATTTACTATATTTTTCCCGCACAAAGTAGCTTGTTAAAAAACAAGTGAATAAAAATCCAAGTGTTGCTATTGCTGTACAATTTTATTGAATAGAACAGATGTACAACACGTCAAACATATTTCTATTATGTAGCAACTACCAAGTAGTAACAGTTGCACACCTTCTATTCTCTCATTAGAGGCTATAGCTAAAAGACAATGAAATATCTCTTTATCCCATCAATGCAAATTTGTATAACACGTATCCTCTCATTACAGCCAGCCATACGAAGCATTGTGTGTGTATTGTGCATCTTTCTTATTCTATCATACGCTATAGTGAAATTCATACAATATAATGAAATTAATGTCAAAGCAAAGATAAATTATTGCACCTCTTCGTGTTCATGACGATGAGTAATGATGGTGAGAGCCATCAACCTCTTCATGAGTATTGAGTATTGAGTTCTTTGCAGTTTCTTCTACACAATTAGGATTTCTATTTTGTTTTGTTTGTGAGTAATGAGTGTTGTTGCTTCTTGTTGTTACTAACTTTGGATAACTGTTATTGACTTACTTTGTAATTTAGGTTTGGCCGACGGTTTAGGTAATTGAGTTAACTCGGGCTAACCCGACTGGACCGGATTTTAGAGAAACGTGACCGTGTGTGGCACCGACTGACGGTCGAACCGTACGGTCCGGTCCTAATAATAGTGCTTTTAACATTCAATAATCATCTTATGATTAAAATACAAAGGCAAATTCTTTCTAGAGCACATAAGAAGATAAAAAGATTCAAGGTACCATTTCTATTTGGCCAAGCTGATGGTAACCATAATTCACCATCACAAACAATTAGGAAATGCATGCATTGTGAAATAACTAAGACACCACAATGGATCAGAGGGCATGACCAATGGGGCCAAAACACTCTTCAATGCTTGTAGTGTACGATTCAAGAAAGGTCTGTTATTCCATGAATACTGGCTTGCTGCAAGTGCAACATTTTGCCCAGTCATTAGCTCAAATTATCATAAGAAGGTCATTGGAATGGGAAACAACACTAGTAAGAAACTTGACTTTGCAACTAGTTCGACTTTCTCACCAAAACTAATTCTGAACACAAACAACAATCTTATCCTAAAGTACATGTTACGAACACTCAATTTTGTCCGGCTTATTTACGGCATTTAAGAAAAACATGAAAAGTTTCCATAATAACAAAAAATAATAATAAAATTTAAAAATAAACATAATTTGGAAATATTAGAACATATTCTTTAACTATACGGTTTTTACCCATCTTTAAAAAACGTTTGAATTGTTGGTAGTTTCACTTTCATTTATTTCTCTGATGAATATAATAACAAAAAATTAATCTCTCAATTAACTAATTGTCCATTAGTTAGGGAGTTACAAATTTTTTTATGATAAAGAAAACATATAGAAATGAATAGGAACAACTTTTTAGATAGTTCATTTTCGTGATTACCATTCCAATCCACGTACACTATAAAAGCTTTGTTCATTTTGGAGCACTAGTGAGTGAGGAGGTGCAGAGGAAAAGACCAAAAGTGTGAGTCAGCGAGTCACACATTCTTCATTCATTCAAATTCAATTATCTATCTTTCTCTCTCTTGCTTGAATAGAAGATGGAAGGGTTTACAAATATTAAAGTTTGGCATGAGCCATGAATAATCTTCTTGATGAAACAAGAAAGATGAGAAAATACATGAATGAAAAAGAAAAGAAGGAAGAACGAAGAATATTGTATTTCATTATTCTCATTCTGATTATAAAGTATTAGAATTATCCTTTATATACTACATCTACCAAATGAAAAGAAAACAAGAAAAACAAAATGAAAAATAGAAAAACATAATTACAACTATTTTAACATTCCTGCAAGCTTTAATGTATCATATATTCCAAGCTTGAAATGATTGTTTTGAACACCATCTTATACTCTAGTACCTCCTCTAGTTGATGAGTGAATCTTGATCTCTCAGTCATGAGATCTGAATATGAAGCAATGGCGATGCTTAACCACCTTTGGCATAAGCAATTTCATCATACACTTAACCATTTATTTGATATAAGCCTAATCATCAAATGCTTAACCATCAACTTGATAGAAGCAAACCAACCATATTGGATGAAAGAGAGAGAAAAATGGATTTTAATCTTAATCCTAATATGTTGCTTCAATAATGTAAAATACACACTATAATAACGTTGTGTGTTTAATGAGAAGAGTAAAGAAAATAGAGTATGAAGAAATAAGGGTAATTTGGGTAATTGATAAAGTATAAGAAAAGAATGTGTAATCTGTGTGATAAAAAAATTCAAAGAATATCATCTATAGGTGTGGATTTAATATCCATTTCTGCCAATGTCCTGCCTATAGTGTGTGTGATCAATTTGCTCTTTGCAGCTTGTACATACACCATATGGCAGCAACTAGATCAAAGCACTTTCCAGCAAAGGCAAAGAAGCATAGTGCAAGTTTCTCTGAGAAAGAACATGATGGTGAATGTAAGAAACAAGAGCTAGCTATTGTGGGTTTGAGTTTGGTTAACTAATCTAACAATGTGAGAACTAGAATATCCCCTTTGACCACCTTCCCTTCTAATCGTGTGCACAACATCAATAAGAAAAAGAATGAAACCACCAATTCATTAGCAATTAATATGAAATGGGTTCTAATTAGAGTAAATTGAGCTCCATCAATTTTGTTAACAACCAGACCAATAGTAGCTCCAAAATATGATGTGACAAAAATTTAAATATTGAGTGATTCATATCCGAGAACAATAAGTGTTACACCCCTTTACAGAAAGATCACCATTCTTGAACTCAAAAATTCATATAAAGTCCTTTTTCATAGAGCCAAACAAAACTAGCAGCAATAAATATGGAAATCATAAAACCAAATGCCAAGGCATAATACAATTTTCCCAAGAATGCCAAGATGTAGACAATACTAGTAACGACAATGAAAAGATCACTCAATCCACCAAGAACCAGCAAACTAAAAATTGAATGGGATCTTCACACACAAAAAAGACCATAGATGTTGCCAATAACTAGAAAACATGAAATCACCAAGAGACGCGCTAGCAGTTCACATAATTAGAATCGGTACTAATATGATATATAGACACTTTCTGTTTCCGTACTTCTTCTTTAACTGACAGGAACTTTAAATCCATATATTTAGTACATCTAGAATACCTGTCATTCTTAGAGAAGAAGACAGCTGCGAAATTATCACAATAAAACTTCAGCGGCCTAGCTACACTATCTATAATGCCAAGCCCTGAAGTAAAGTTCCGCAGCCACAACGCATGATTTGTGGCTTCAAAGCATGCCACAAACTCAACTTCCATGGTGGACGTAGCAATTGTAGACTCTCTACCGCTTCTCCATGAAATGACTCCTCCAACCATTAGGAAGGTATACCCAAATGTAGATTTCCTTGAGTCCATACATCCTGCATAGTCTGAACCCGAATAACCGATCACCTCAAGATGATCTGACCTTCCATACGTGAGCATGTGATCCTTAGTGCCTTGCAAATATCTTAGAACCTTCTTTTCAGCTTTCCAGTGGTCCATTCCGGGGTTACTTTGATATCGGCCTAACATTCAAACAATAAAACTGATATCCGGCCGAGTGCATGTTTGAGCATACATTAAACTCCCAACCACTGATGCATAGGGAATAGATTCCATTTCCTTACGTTCCAAATCATTCCTTGGACATTGCTTTTCACTGAATTTGTCCCCTTTCTGGATTGGAATTATCCCTGCGGAGCACTTTTCCATTCTGAATCTCTCTAACACCTTATTGATATATCCTTTCTGATACAATCCCAACAATCTTTGTGATCTATCACAAAATATTTTTATTCCTATCACATAGGATGCCTCCCCCATATCCTTCATTTCAAAGTTATTAGAGAGATACTTCTTTACATCATGTAACAACCCTTTATCATTTGCAGCAAGCAAAATGTCGTCGACATATAAGACTAATATTATAAACTTGCTCCCACTGAATTTCATATAGATACATCGGTTAACAGTGTTTTCAACAAATCCATATGACGTAATGGTATCATTGAACTTTATGTACCATTGTTTGGAAGCTTGTTTAAGTCTATATATTGACTTATTTAATTTACACACCAAATTTTTGTTTCCTTTGGTCACAAACCCTTCGGGTTGGTTCATATAAACTTTCTTGTTTAAGTCACCATTCAGAAAAGCGGTCTTTACGTCCATTTGGTGAAGCTCTAAGTCATAATGAGCCACCAATGCCATAACAATTCTTAAAGAATCTTGCTTTGAAACTAGAGACAAAATTTCTTTATAATCAATGCCCTCCTTTTGAGTGAAACCCTTGGCGACAAGTCTAGCTTTATATCTTTCAATGTTGCCTTTCGAGTTGCCTTTCGAGTTGCGCTTGGTCTTAAAGGCCCATTTACAGCCAACTCGTTTTGAACCCTCGGGCAACTCAGTTAGATCCCAAACTTTATTATCGTCCATTGATTTCAACTCTTCTTTCATAGCATTGAGCCACTTTTCAGAATTGTCACTTTCATAGCTTGTATGAACGAGACTGGATCCTTATTAATGCTTAAGTCACATTCATGTTCAAGTGAATACACAATATAATCATCAGAAATAGTTGGTCTTCTTTGCCTTCCAGACCTTCTTAATGTTATTTCTTGTGATTCTTCTATCACTTGATCATTAATGACTCCATTAATTGGTTCATTAAATATTATTTCATCTTGTGGATTTTGGATATTATCTTGTTGTCTCTGTGGGTTATTTGACGGTAATATAACCAGAGGAACAACATCTTGAGGAGACACCTTCGGTGAAGAAGGTTTATCAGAAGTCTCAATAATATCCACCTTTCGTGATTTATCACTCCCACTGGTTTGACTATTTTCAATGAACCTAGCATTTCCAGACTCAACTATTCTCGTACTATGGTTAGGACAATAAAATCTGTACCCTTTTGACTTTTCCGGATAGCCAATGAAGAAACCACTAATGGTTCTTGCATCAAACTTCTTTTCATGTGGGTTGTACATCTTTACTTCTGCTGGACAACCCCAAACATGGAGATGTCTCAAACTGGGTTTCCTACCAGTCCATAACTCATAGGGAGTTTTAGGAACTACTTTACTGGGAACCCTATTCGGCAGATACGCAGCGGTCCTTAATGCGTACATCCACAACGATAAAGGTACATCACAATGATTCAACATTGACCTAACCATCTCCATTAGTGTATGGTTCCGCCTTTCAGTCACACCATTCTGTTGCGGTGTGTAAGGCATAGTGTATTGAGCACATATGCCTCTACTTTCGAGAAACTTTGCAAATGGTCCAGGACATTGTCCATTCTCATTATACTTTCCATAATATTCACCACCTCTATCAGACCTCACAACCTTAACCTTATTTTCAAGTTGCCTTTCAACCTCGTCAATAAATACCTTTAGGACATTTATTGATTGAGATTTTTCATGCAACAAATATAGGTAACAATAACGTGAGTAATCGTCTATAAAAGTGATGAAGTACTTTTCACCACCCCAAGATGGAACATCAAATGGACCACAAATATCCGTGTAAATCAATTCAAGAAGTTTGCTACTTCTTATGGCTGGGTTCTTTAATATGTATTTAGTTTATTTTCCTTTAATACAATCTAAATAAACATCCCAATTGCCATAATCCAAATGAGGCAAAATCTCATTTTTCGTTAACCTCATTATCCTTTCTTTGGATATATGGTATAATCTTTGATGCCACAAGTAAGCAGAATTCTTATCAAAATATTTAAGTTTGCTACCAACATCATGCTCAACATTAAATAAAGATTCCTTAAATTTAAAATCAAGATTGAAGCAATATAAACCATTCATTAATGTACCAGAACCGAAATAGTACGAGTGTTTATACAAATTAAAAACAGAATGCCCAATCTTAAAATTAAAACCTAAACAATCCAGCTTAGCAATAGAAACCAAGTTCCTGGCACATTTAGGAACATAAAGACACTTTTCTATATCTAAATAGTTTCCACTATCTAGGATCAATCTGTATGTTCCAATTCCATGAACTTGTGCCTGCATTCTGTTCCCCATGTAAAGAAACTTATCAGTTTCCTGGGTTCGGATTGAAAGGAATCCCTGCATAGTATACGACACATGAGTTGTTGCACCAGAATCTAACCACCAAGTATTATTAGGAACCTCAATAAGAAATGATTCATCTATAACGGAAACAAAAATGTTTACCTTTCTTTTCGAACCACTTCTTTCTTTTAGGGCAATCCTTCTTAAAGTGTCCATTCTTCTTACAGAAGAAGCACTTCATTTCTTTATGGATTCTCCCTTCTTTAATGGGGACCTTTTCCTTCCCCTTTCCTTTGTTCCTATTGCTTGGCCTGAATCTGCTGCTGGTGCTACCTGGCTCTTGAATGGTCATGTGAATGGAGTCATTCATAATTTTCTTTAGCCTACCCTCCTTTTGAACGAGCATGGCCTTTACTTCCTGAAAATTCCATTTTTCCTTTATGGTGTTGTAATTCACCTGGAATTGGCCAAACTCAATAGGAAGGGAGTTAATGATGAACTGTACTAAGAATGCTTCTGTCACCTCCATTCCTATACCTTTCATTTTCGCAACCAGATTTGACATACTGGTTACATGATCATGAATGGGCTGTGACTAATCAAACTTCTTGGTCGTCAGCTCTGTCATGAGGTTTCCCACCACAGACTTTTCAGTAATGTCTGATTGGGAGTACTCCTTGATCATTCTCATAAATTCCCTTGCATTATTTGTCTTAGGCATAGATGGCTTGACATTGTCAGAGATTGGCATTCTCATCAAGCTAAGACTCAACTTGTTTGACCGCTCCCAAGCCTCATAAAGAGTCTTGTCTGCCTCCGTGCTGGTCTCAATTATGGTTGGTTCACTATCCATAATGATAGCCAAGTCCAACTCCATTACACCCAGTGAGAACTGGATCTGTTCAGACCAATCAACATAATTCAGTCCGTTGAACTTAACACATCCGTTGCCTAAGGCGAAAGCATTGAATGAAGCTGAAAAAAGACATACTCACTCTTTAATGCTTTGATTAAACTTTATGGATTCAAACTATACTATACTTTTATTCATGCACTTAATTTATCTTTGGATAAAATTTAAATGCATTAAACCTTCATTAATGATGCCTAATATTATACTTTAATGGGTAATTAATCATACTCCTTAAACATACATGTTATCTTTGGATAAACGAGCACAACAAGTATTTTTTTAAAACTTTAATGTCACTAAATACATGCAATAATCCACCTTTGGGTGATCAAGATATGCATTATAATTAATGAACAAACCCAATTTATTATCCTCATGACATCATAATCTTAATTACAAGCAATGATCCACCTTTGGGTGATCATAATATGCATCATAATTTTAAATGTAGCACACGAGGAGATCTCGCCCAAGCGGGAGATCGTCGCCCAAGCGCTATTTCGAGACAAAAATTTGATGTCTATTGTTTCTCCCTCGCCCAAGCGAGGTTATCAAGCATGGAGAAAACTGATTTATTGATTCATGATTCTTCGCAAAAAATCATTCACAGAATTTTGTTTACACATAAAGACATGCATACACCAATTAATTCCAGAGATACAAGAAATGTCATAATGTCCCTAACCTTGTGTTGTGATACCAATTGTTAATAATTTTAGAGAAACTTCATGAGTCTTTAATGGTTCATAAGAACCCTTTACATTTAGGACCTTGACATTATGACATTTACATTGTGATTAACATAAAGTTAAGGAATACCTGGTTCCATTGCTATTTCCTTAACTTGTGTTCTTTCCTTATGCTCTTTCTGGTTGTCTTTTATTATCACCTCTCCTCCTTCCCTTTATGAGTTCCTTGATGATTAGGAACTCAGTTTCCTTCCTTCCACTCTATAACAGTGCACTGGACTTTATTTATGCAAATCCAAGATCTCTATCTTATTCTTGCTTTTAGTTTCTATTCTTAAGATAGAAAAATGAATTCACACTGAACAGAATGTACTTTGCCTCTTTTATTCCAATGCCTGTTTTAAGGAGTTACATAGGAAACTACCCATGAAGTGAGAGGGGAGGGAGTTAACAAAACCCCCTACTAATCTGATCAGTTAATTGCCAACCATCATCACATTATGCACTTTCATTCAGATTAGTAACTTTCAAGCATATGGACCACATCGATTATTAAATTAATCTAACAACAACACCTTCTGCCAAAATTAATCTATCCTTATTAGTGAGAATAATAAATTTCTCATCCATCTTAATTTTGCAGCCAATATCCCTTTCAATATTGGTTATAACTTTCTCTGTAAAGAGCAATGTTATTAAAACCGGACCGGTCATCAAACCGGTGAGGGTACTGGTTTAGTGGTTCAATCAATGGTTCAGTAATTAAATCGCATGGGATTAAACCGGTTAAACCGGACATACATGCTTATATATATATGTGTGTAAACCTGTAACAAAAATTATCTAATATGTAGATACTCAAATTTATAATCCATATTTATAGTCAAAGTAAGAATTCTCATAAACAAACAACTTTAATAAATCCAAAGTCTAAATTACAAATATAAATAGTAATCCACAAATACTAGTCTAGATGAAAAAGGATTGAGAAGAAATGGGATTAAGAATTGAGAAGGAATGAAGGGTTTGTTCGTGTGAATGAAGAAAAGTGGTTTCTAATTCTATGTGGTATGTGCCTATGTGAGTTCTTTAAAATTACATGCATGTACCGGTCGGTTCAATCAAATTCCGGCCGGTTCACCGGTTTTGACACGGTTTACTGGTTTTTCTCCGGTTTACACCGGTTTTGATGCTTAGCCGGCACAACACTTGTTTCGTACCGGTTATGGGACCGGTTGACCGGTTCTCCGGTCGAACCGGCTGGTCCGAACCGGTTTTAATAACATTGGTAAAGAGTGCTCTTAATTGTTTGTCTCTTGCTAGTATATGTTCAAAGAAATCTTGATATTTGCGATTTGCTCCAAGTCTAGATGGACAACCCTGCCTGAAATGCCTGATTCTCCACAAAGTTTGCATATCATTTCTTCTTCCTTTTCTTTTCTTCCAATTCCTCTCGGTGGCCTTTGACTAAGCCTCCCAAACCTGACATTTACCGAAGGAGAGCTAGTCACAAAAGAAAGATTTGAACATACAAAATCAATGCTAGAAGAAAAGTTAACAGATCTTCTGGTGCCCTACCTCCACATGAACTTCAAGATGATTCGTTGTTGAATCTTGGAAAGGAAGAAACATAAGCGGATGTCATGAAAGAAAATATTATTGCTCTTATACTATGCTAAAATTTGATTTGAGTCATGAATAATCTTATTGATGAAACAAGAAAGATAGAAAATACATGAATGAGAAAGAAAAGAAAAGAAAAGTTTAAAGCATAAAAAAAGGAAGAAGGAGAAAGAATAAAGAATCCTTCTTATTGTATTTCATTATTTATTACAACATATTTTATATTTAGTGGAGGTTTTTTATGTGATTAGTGGAGGTTCTCCACTATATAACTAGTGGAGGTTTCACAAACCTCCACAGTTATGACTGCTAGAAGCGTTTTACGAATGTTTTAGAAAACCTCTGGTATCTATTCATTTGTAGCGGTTTATTTGTGAAGGTTTTTAACCTCCATTATTTGTAAAGGTTTTTAACCTCCACTATTTGAGGAGGTCTTTGTAATGTTTTTAGAGAATTTCAACCTCAGATTAATTTCATAATTTTCACAAGTTTAATCTCATTAATTTATAGTTATTATTTAAATATATAATACTAAATACAAATGTTCTTAACAATAATAAAATTTCATTGCAAATACCCAAAGTAGTGTAACATAGTTGAAACAATCATCATTCACTATAAATCCAAATACACCATAAAATCTCAAAAAACTAAAAGTAATCTCATATTACACTTTAGAAACAAAATACATAACAAAAATCCTAAATGTTACTGGCTTCAGATGATCTTCTTGCACCTAAAGGTGTATCATGCTACTTGCATCATCATCTGATTGAAATAATAAAATGAATATATATATCAAACAAATTGTTATAGCATATAAGAAGTGTTAGAGAAGGTAAAACCATAAACTGATTATTTTACTTCCCTCAATGACATAGGTCACCATATTTATCAAACAAATCTTGTAAAGAAATCAAGCAATCAGGTTCTGTACACACCCCAATACTTTAGGTTGTTACAAAGACCACCACCTTCATACCAAAACTATATACATTATTCTACATTAAAAGAAAAGAGACAAACTACTACATAAAAATACCATTCCCTGCTATGCCAACGACTAAAAGATTTAGGATGTATCCTAAATCTTTTCCATATAAATCCACTTACCATTGGAAAATATATGTAATATTTAATGTATGGTGGCATATTTATAGCCCAAATAATCCTACTCAAACATCACTATTGAACATGTGCCTTACATCTCTGACTATCAAAACCAGACTATAGGTGTACATAAAATAATATAATGCAAGATTGCATGAATCAAACAAAATACTGAATATAATAATGGTACTTGCACATACATGTGTAAAGAAGTTAGCTAATCCTTCATGGATCTCTCCTTCTTTCATTATGATGTATGACTTAAATGTTGATTCCAAATTGTTGCATCTCTCTTGCCAATCGTTAGAAGATGAAGATGTGGCAACAAATGATGAAGAGTGGCTCAAATCAGAACTCGAAGTCTAGTATTCCAATATGAATTCGTAGGAATTGCTCCCATACCCATAGTTAGCACTCTTCCAGAGTGATCTGGTCCCATCACTCTACCAACTAAATCATTAGGAGAAACTTCAGATTCATCAATGTTGGTTTGAGTCAAAGCCTCTTGAATTTATTCCTACATGCATGCAAATAAAATATGTAAAATGTTACTTGTAAACAACCCACAGTAGTAAATAACACTTTGTTCATAATCTATATAGTCAATAAAATTGATCATGTTCAAAGTTTCTCATCAAATCTAGCTAGAAAAACTTACCTTAATTTGTGTAGCCATAATCACAAAACATAGTCAAAAAAACATAAACGGCGTCATTATATTATATTACAAATGCAGTTTAGTAATTTATTCATTGGTTTTCTAACCACTCAACATCACACCACAAATCATGTTATACATGTGGTAAAAAAATAGAAATTAGAAAGTCAGATGAACAAAAAGGGCGACTATCACCCAATAAACAAGGCTCTCGCACCTAGAGACTCACCTAATTTCCTAACTACAATCTTACTTGTTGTGCCGAGTCTCACATGAAACAATGATGATAAATTAAAAGGAACACAGAGCCACAACAATCACACGAGGTAAAAACTTGCAAATATACCTCTCTTCCAGGATGGAAAGGAACTTCAAGTCCACTAGTGATCTCAACAGCAACGACTCCACCCAACTGTGTTACCATAAAATTAACATTTAAACACTACACCACCAAAATAAAAGAACTAAAATTTTCCACATCTTATATCTAATAAATTAATAATCACTAATAAGGCAGTGGTAACATTTTACAGATATGTAACTACTTGTAAGGTTGTGGGCAAATTGTGTCGGACAATACATCATATTGAATAATCAAATAATCTCAACATTGTTAAGATAATAAGTCTCCTAGTGATACAACAATTTTCACACTATATCATCATAGTCACTGTTTATTAAAATTCAAATTAAATATGCTACCTATAAGGATGTATGTTAATGCTATGATATTTGTTATGAGGTTTATTAGAAATGGGATATGATAGAGTATTATAATTAGTTATTTGGATTTAATTAAATAAATTGTATTTAATATTTCTAGAATGTTCTTCTAGTATTAGATGATGACACTTGTATGGTCATCATCATCTTAAGATTTCTTTACATCTTTAAATAGTATCTTGTTCTTACTTGAATGAATCAATGAAAAATAAAGAATTTACTCTTTTATTATCCTCTTAGTTTATAGCTTTCTTAGGAGTAGAATAATTCATAGTGTTCTTGGTAGATTGTTAATCTCCACTTATCAATTGGTGCTTTCATTGAGAGTAAGAACAAGATACTACACTATCCCACGTTTGGTGTATGTTTTGAAATATTTATGGATTTGGGGTATTTTTTTAATGGATCTCGTGGATGGTATCCACGATTTCACCAAAGTCGTGGACCTCATCCACGATTTCCCACCAAAGTCGTGGACCACATCCACGATTTCCTTACACCGTGTCCGGTCCCTGTAAGTCGTGGACCAGGAACACGAGTTTCATGGCAATCTCGTGGACCCGGTACACAAGTTCCATGCAATCTCGTAGATGATGTACACGAGATCCAAGTCGTGTCTTGGATCTACGACATTCAAGCAATATTTATACCCATCCATCCTGACTATAAACCACTCTGAAGAAAGAAATTGTATGAAAAATCTTTAGGTTAATTTGTAATTGAAGAACTGAGATTATTTAAGGTAACTAAAAATGCTTTATATTTTTTCAGTTCATTTACTTTATAGTTAATTTTATCTAATGTTACTTATGTTTAAATGTAAACATCGTTTGTTTATATTTTACTGTATGTTATATGTAGATGATAGAGATATTGTTAGTGATTTTAGTGATGAGGAGGACATTGAGCTATGTGATGATGATGATGATGTTCAGATTACCACTACTGAACTAGTTAGCATAACATATGATACTCCTTCATCTTTTTTCGTTAGCATTGATTATCAGTCTGGACAAGATTTTCCATATAGAAGTACTGACATAAGTACTAATATGGATAATAATCTTTTTGTTGGTATGTAATTTGAATCAAAGGAAGCAACAATAAATGCTGTAAAAAAATTTCATATTAGAAATTTTGTTGATTACCATGTGGATGAGTCTAGGCCAGATAGATATTTTGCAAAATGTAAATATTATGGTGTTGGGTGTGAATGGAGACTTCAGGCATCGAAAAGTGTGAAGCGTTATATTTGGGAGATTAGAAAAATTAGTGGAAGACACACTTATGTATCCACTAATATTTCTTAAGATCACACGAAGTTGAACTCATCTTTCATCGCAAACTGCATTGTTCAACTAGTATAAGAAGATCCTGGTATACCAATTAAAGCATTAGTTAAAGAAGTGGTCACTCGTTTTGGTTATACGGTGACATATAGGAAGGCTTGGACTGCTAAAAAAATAGCAATGTCCCAAATTTATGGTGATTTGGAGGGATCATACAAGGAGTTACCTCGTTGGTTGAATGTTGTTCAATATTATGCATCAGGTACAATTGTAGGATATTCAGCATCTAACTATGAAGAACATGATACTTTAATGACGTCTAACCAGGTACAATTGTAAGATATTCGGGATAGGTGTGCTCCTACAAATGTGTTTCCACATCCGTTGCAGTCATTGAATGACGTCTATCAAAACTGCAATGAGATGATGGAAGCGTTTGCTCAACTACTTCTCAAGCTCCTCCTACACAACAATTTCAAATGCCTTTTGCACCTGACTATCAACAACATTATGAGAGTCAAAATCAAACATATATTTATCCGTAGGCATACACTCAAACTCCTGCTCCTCAGCAACAACAACAACAACCCTTTGGGTTTGACCGTTACAGAGCAATGGGTGACTACTCATTTTCTCACTTAGCATCTTCTTCGCAATTTCAAGAAATTCCATCAATGTTTGGAACTACTTCAAATACTCCATTCTCGGCATTGAACTCTCAACAATATTATCAACTGACAATGCCTTCACAAACAAAGAAAGACGATGAAGATGATGACAATGATAACCATGATGAAGACGAAGATGAGCAGCAACCACAACTAGTTAGAGGTGGAAGACAACATCAATCGCAACAACAACAACTAAGAGTCCAACCACCTTGAAGGAGAAAGTCACCTGGATGTGGAACATCATCTCATAAACGCCATTAGGAATTTTTATTCTTGTTTTGTTTTATGTAATGTAATGATTTTCAAATTCCTACTACAATTATGAAATTTTCTTGTTCTGTTTTCTATGAAATTTTCTTATTATTCCAATTTATGCATTTAAAATATATGTTAATAATTTTAACAAAAATTATCCAAATTCCATAAAATTAAAACTTTACTAAAATTATCATATTCAAATAAATTTTAATTTTACAAGTTTAATTTAATTATATTATAAACTAAAAATCATAAAATATTAAACAATAAATTAAATTTCGTGCAAAGGGAAATTTAAAAATGTATATCCCATACACGATTTCACTAAGGAGAGAGAAACTATGCATGAAAATCGTGGATATGGTCCATGAGTTTGATAAAATCGTGGATGGCATCCATGAGATCCTCAAAAGTGCATCATTGCTGTAATTACTTGAAAATGTACCCCAAACGTGGGATAGTATAGTCAAACTATATTACCCACGTAAATTTTCGCTAACAATCACTAATTTTCCACACTCAGTTCACTCCAAACACATCATGTATTTCAATTTCCTTTGTTCATGAGAGAATTCATTAATGAAACAGATTGGAAAGAAAACATAAAAAAACAAAGCCACAAATCCTTCAAAAAGACAAATCACAACTTCACATAGTGTAGACAAATTGGAAACTTAAGAATGGAAAATAAGAGAGAGAACTTGGAGAGCGAACCTCGAGAGAGAACTTGGAGAGAGAACCTGGAGAGAGAAGCTGGAGAGATATTGGAAACTTTAGGTTTTGTTGTAGAGGGTTTCATTGATATTGGAAACTGGAGAGATATTGGAACCTGAATAGATTTAGGTATTGTTATGGAAAAGTAATATTAATGGATATGTAGTTTTTCAAATTGATAGCGGAGGTTGAAAACCTCAAAAGATTAAATAAAAAACCAATACTATATATTTAGTTAATTATTCGGCTCACCTTGTTGATTTATGTGTGGAGGTTTTAATAACCTACACAAAAAAACCTCCACAAAATACAAAATTTGGTATAGTGATTCTCATTGTGATTACAAAGTATGATAATCATCCTTTATATACTCCATCTATCAAATGAGAAGGAAAACATAATGAAAAACAGAAAACATAATTACAACTATTTTAACAACATCTTCCAATTCTTCTAATTGGAAGAGCTTATATATCCGTTGACTAAGTTATGAAGGGAAAAATAGTGGACACATGGGCACATATATTAGATGTGGACTACCATCCCATACCAGGTGACTCTAAAATCCATGTTAAAATGCAATACTTTGATGTTATGAATTATAACAATTGGTCCCAAGGAGGATTAAGGAGTCCACATTTTGAAAGTGTTCCACAGGGTTGTGAAGTTACTTTTCACTAAGATGCACATGTCCTTGTCGGCTCTATACCAATGTTCCATTTGTTTGGAGGAAAATATTATCAACCTGGTAGGTATTGGGACTTGGGAGGATATCTATAATGCCATTTTGGGTGCTAAGCATTTTATCTGCATAATTGGTTGGTCTGATCCTACTGAAATAAAATTAGTTAGGGACCCAAGCAAACCAAAAATCATGTACAAAGCATATGGTGGTTGTGCTTTTGTTTCATTGCAGCATTTTTTTAATCTTGGATTGTTAAAAGATGAAAGGTGGATGAGCATAAACAAAGAGGTGTAATGATCAGTCTATCCCTTCACATCCTAGTTCGTTAATCATGTTATTTAACACCTGTGAAAGATATTTCTAAAATATTTGAATTCACGAATTAGTATATACATATTGTTGATGATTTATGAAACATGATATGATTTGGTCTAGTGGTTGTGTTGATTTATGTGTGGAGGTTTTAATAACCTACACAAAAAAACCTCCACAAAATACAAAATTTGGTATAGTGATTCTCATTGTGATTACAAAGTATGATAATCATCCTTTATATACTCCATCTATCAAATGAGAAGGAAAACATAATGAAAAACAGAAAACATAATTACAACTATTTTAACAACATCTTCCAATTCTTCTAATTGGAAGAGCTTATATATCCGTTGACTAAGTTATGAAGGGAAAAATAGTGGACACATGGGCACATATATTAGATGTGGACTACCATCCCATACCAGGTGACTCTAAAATCCATGTTAAAATGCAATACTTTGATGTTATGAATTATAACAATTGGTCCCAAGGAGGATTAAGGAGTCCACATTTTGAAAGTGTTCCACAGGGTTGTGAAGTTACTTTTCACTAAGATGCACATGTCCTTGTCGGCTCTATACCAATGTTCCATTTGTTTGGAGGAAAATATTATCAACCTGGTAGGTATTGGGACTTGGGAGGATATCTATAATGCCATTTTGGGTGCTAAGCATTTTATCTGCATAATTGGTTGGTCTGATCCTACTGAAATAAAATTAGTTAGGGACCCAAGCAAACCAAAAATCATGTACAAAGCATATGGTGGTTGTGCTTTTGTTTCATTGCAGCATTTTTTTAATCTTGGATTGTTAAAAGATGAAAGGTGGATGAGCATAAACAAAGAGGTGTAATGATCAGTCTATCCCTTCACATCCTAGTTCGTTAATCATGTTATTTAACACCTGTGAAAGATATTTCTAAAATATTTGAATTCACGAATTAGTATATACATATTGTTGATGATTTATGAAACATGATATGATTTGGTCTAGTGGTTGTGTTGATTTATGTGTGGAGGTTTTAATAACCTACACAAAAAAACCTCCACAAAATACAAAATTTGGTATAGTGATTCTCATTGTGATTACAAAGTATGATAATCATCCTTTATATACTCCATCTATCAAATGAGAAGGAAAACATAATGAAAAACAGAAAACATAATTACAACTATTTTAACAACATCTTCCAATTCTTCTAATTGGAAGAGCTTATATATCCGTTGACTAAGTTATGAAGGGAAAAATAGTGGACACATGGGCACATATATTAGATGTGGACTACCATCCCATACCAGGTGACTCTAAAATCCATGTTAAAATGCAATACTTTGATGTTATGAATTATAACAATTGGTCCCAAGGAGGATTAAGGAGTCCACATTTTGAAAGTGTTCCACAGGGTTGTGAAGTTACTTTTCACTAAGATGCACATGTCCTTGTCGGCTCTATATCCCTTCACATCCTAGTTCGTTAATCATGTTATTTAACACCTGTGAAAGATATTTCTAAAATATTTGAATTCACGAATTAGTATATACATATTGTTGATGATTTATGAAACATGATATGATTTGGTCTAGTGGTTGTGTTGTTTGACTACAACCTTGAGGTTGCAGGTTCAGCTCTCGTTGTGCACGTTTGTTCACATTCTATTTGCATATTATAAATTCAGATAAAGTACGTTAGCTAGATTCGAACCAGGACACGCTACTTGCCAAGAAATATAGTTGCCGCTAGGCTATCATGACTGTTTGATTAAACATTGAACAGTTATGTTACATAATCTTTCGGATCAACTCATATATAATTCCAAAAGTGTTTTTTCCCACCAAGTGATATGAAATTCTCTATAAATAGAGAGACACTTGAAGGCATAATTGAATCATCTGGATTTTGATCTATAAGAAATCATTCTCCATTTCTCTAGTGCATGAGAGAAGTGTAGGAAACATAAATTTTGTAAACTGATATTGAAAGATACGCTTGTTGTGTTTGTGCAAAACACATCTAGGTTTTCCAAAGTATCCTGAAGGGGATTCACTATTCATCCCATTTGCATCCAATATACTTAAATTGGTGGGGGAGAATGGAACCTAACGGTTAGTGTGGCAACACACGCTTTGGACGTTTTTACGTGTATATTCATCAACCATTTCTTTGTTCAAGTGTTGCAGCATCTTCCCAACAATTCATGTTTTCTAACAATCTTTAGGTTCGAATTTGTATTAATGGCTGCTTCACTCAAAGAAATGACTTCTGATTTTGTGAAATTGGAAAATTCTGATAGAGACAACTTTATTCGCTGGAAAAAGAAGATGAAATTACTTCTTACCACTTTAAAAGTGGTATATGTTCTTGACACCACAAGGCCATTAGAGAATGAAGAAGAAATAATTGAAGAAACGAGAGAGACAGAGAGAGACAAAAATAGGACAATGATGATTATTTATGCATGGACCACATACTCAACAGTATGCCAGACTCCTTGTTCGATATTTTTCAAAGTTGTCATTCTGCAAAGGATTTATGGGAGAAATTAGAATCAAGATACATGCAAGAGGATGCAACAAGTAAGAAGTTTATTGTTTCTCATTTCAAAAATTATAAAGTGGTAGACAATAGATCTGTTATGGAATAAATGCATGAAATTGAACGTATCCTTAATAACTACAAACAACATAACATGCATATGGATGAAATAATTATTGTATCCTCCATAATAGCAAACTCCCTCCTTCATGGAATGATTTCAAAAGAGCCATGAAGCATAAGAAAGATGACATATCTCTTGAGCAATTAGGTAATCACCTTCGTTTAGAAGAAGAGTATTAAAAAACAAGATGATACTAAAAATCAAATTGCTCATAAAAAGGTCCATGTGATGGAGGAAGGAGGTTCAAGTAAAATTTCCAAGAAAAGAAACCGAGATTTTAATAAGTCTCATGATAATCACAATGGTAATGACAACAAAAGAATGAAAAAGAACGATAATTTTTGTGAAAATATATTCAAGAGTAATGTTGTTAATAATAATGATGATATGTTATCTGCTTATATTCTTGAGTCTTGTGATTTATGGCATATGTGACTATGACATGTTAATTTTAGAAAATTGGATGATATGATGAAATCAAAATTAATTCATACTCTTGGCAAAATTTTAAATTCATGTACTACTTGCATGTTAACTAAAATCTTAAGACAACCTTTTAAAAGAATAGAAAGAAGTTCTAAGGTGCTAGATTTAATTCATTCTGATGTATGATTTACATGGTTGGCCCACTATTGGTGGCAAAAAGTATTTTGTTACATTCATTGATGATTGTACTAGATTCTGTTATGTTTATCTAATGCACTCTAAGGATGAAGTTTTAGGTAAATTTAAATTTTTTAAAGCACAAGTAGAACTTGAACATGAAACTTTCATTAAATGTTTTAGAAGTGATAGGGGAGGAGAGTTTTATCATCCTAATTATTTTGAGTCTATTGGTATTATGCATCAAACAATTGTACCATACTCCCCACAACAAAATGGAATATCAGAAAGAAAAAATAGAGTATTAGAAGAAATGGTAAATGTCATGTTATCCTATTCTGGTGTGTCAAAAGGTTATTGGGGTGAAGTCATGTTAACTACCTGTTATATGTTAAATAGAGTTCCTAATAAAAGGAACAAAGTAACCTCATATGAACTCTAGAAGAAAAGAAAACACAATCTAAACTATTTAAAAGTTTTGGGTTGTAGAGCAATTGTAAAAGTTCTTGAACAAAAAAGAAAGAAATTGGGTGAAAGAGGAATTGAATGTGTATTTCTGGGCTATGCTGAAAATAGAAAAGCATATAGATTCATGGTCATTGAATCGAATGAATCATATCTTATTAACATAGTGATTAAGTCAAGGGATGCAATTTTTCAAGAAAATAGATTTACCTCAATTCAATATCCTAAAGACATTATTCAGTATAATATGAGAAGTTTAGAAAACAATGTATCTAGTAAAGATACTTTGGAAAGTTTAGAAACTATAAGAAGTAAAAGGATCCGAAAAGAGAAAAATTATGGACCAGACTTCTTTATGTTCCTCGTTGAAGGAACAAACGATTCCATCAATAGTTATGGACCAATTTGCTATAATTTAGAAAGTGATCCAGAAGCATATGATGAGGCAATAAAATCTCAAGATTATGCCTTTTGGAAAGAAGTTATCCAAGAGGAAGTAGGCTCAATTACGGAAAATAGAACTTGGAAACTAGTTGATCTTCTACCAGGATCCAAGTCAATAGGTCGTAAATGGATCTTTAAGAAGAAAATGAAAGTTGATGGTACCATTGATAAATTTAAGACTAGACTTGTTGCAAAGGGATTTACATAAAAAGAAGGTATTGACTATTTTGATAGCTATGCACCTGTTGCAAGAATTGCATCCATTAAAGTGCTTTTAGCAATAGCTTCCATCTATAAGTTAGTAATTCATCAAATGGATGTTAAAACTGCTTTTCTCAATGGAAAATTAGATGAAGAGGTGTACATGAAACAACCTGAAGGGTTTATTGTCAAAGGACAAGAATACAAAGTGTGTAAATTGAATAAGTCTTTATATGGGTTAAAACAAGCACCCAAACAATGGCACCAAAAATTTGACAAAGTTATGCTTGCCAATGGGTACAAATTAAATGAATCTGATAGGTGTGTTTATAGTAAATTTTTAAATGGAAAATGTGTTATGATTTGTTTGTATGTGGATGATATGTTTATATTTGGTACCAATTTAAATGAGGTAGAAAAGACTAAAACTTTCTTATCCAAAATTTTTGGTATGAAAGATTTAGGTGAAGCGGGTGTGATTTTAGGTATTACAATCATAAGAGATAGTGAGAATATTGGTTTGTCTCAATCTCACTATATTGAGAAAGTGCTAAAGAAATTTGATCATTTTGATTGTAAAAGGGTTTCTACACCATTTGGTCAAAATGTTAGCTTACAACCACATAAAGGTTGTCCGGTGGCACAACTAGAATATTCAAAGATAATCAGATGTCTCATGTATGCCATGACTTGTATTAGACCTGATATAGCATATGATGTTGGTAGGTTAAGTAGGTATACAAATAATCCGAGTAAAAAACACTGACATGTTGTTAATAGAGTATTGAAATACTTGAAAGGAACAATTAACTATAATTTAACATGTAATGGATAACCTTCAGTTTTGGAAGGATATACATATACTAGTTGGGTAAATTATGTTGAAGATCATGCTTCCACAAGTGCATGGATCTTCAACCTTGGTGGAGTTGCACTTTTTTGGAGTTCAAAGAAACAAACTTTCAACGATGCTAATTTTTTGAAAGGAGAGTTTCCTCTTCGGTGTGTTCTCTTTATTTTGTTAAGTAAGTGAACTCGGTTTTATTCTTTGTTCGCCATCTCGGCTTTATTGAAATAAATTTCAACGTCATTATAATGGTTTCAAGAATATTCCAGTTACAACTTACTTCTAATAATCATGTGAATAAGTTATTCCTTCTTTGCCCAATCTCGGCTTTGTTAGAATAAATTCTAATGTCGGTACAATGGTATCGAAGCAATCCCCTATTACATAATTAATAAGTACCTTTGAATACCATATCGGTTTTGTGGAATAAATTCCAACACTGGTTTAATGGTATTTTAATGTACAAAAGTGATAAATAGTTAGTTGTTAGAAACAAATAAATAAATAAAGAACAAAAGAATAATAAAGATAAGTGACCTTTATTTATTTACTTTTTTTCGGGTTCCTTTTATTAACAAACCAAACTTCTTCCCTAAGGAAGGTTGGTATTAAAGAATAAATAAATTGTGCAACGTAAATAACAATAATTAAAAGTTAGTAAGTTAGCTTCATCACTTTTGTATATTAAAAGGTGTTTCAACAAATAATTTTATTGATAACACTTACTATTTTACAATTTACACCTCTTTCAAGATTCAATTGTAGTATAGTATAGGGTTATGTTGAACGACAAGGAATTGCCTAATAGAATGAATCATATGAATATGTCAATGCACAAATAATGAG
>NC_032021.1:11915967-11916185 GCF_001865875.1 Lupinus angustifolius
TTAT
Organism: Lupinus angustifolius; assembly: GCF_001865875.1. Classification (NCBI taxonomy): domain Eukaryota; kingdom Viridiplantae; phylum Streptophyta; class Magnoliopsida; order Fabales; family Fabaceae; genus Lupinus; species Lupinus angustifolius. The sequence goes on from NC_032021.1 coordinate 11,915,972, forward strand.
TACTAAACAATATTACGTCCACAAAGAGACTAGGTTGTTACGTCCTAATTTTGGCTACTCTAATATTGAAGTAATGATGAATATAAGATCTTAAGAAAAGCATGTTTAACTTGGTAAATAAACTAAGTAGTACAAGTACTTCTTAGTTTATTTATTAAGTGTTTGAAACAAGTAATTTTTCATGACTTGAAATCAGTTTTTAGGTGATCAATCT